>NC_057803.1:79837546-80152503 GCF_018294505.1 Triticum aestivum | reverse complement strand
GTGCATGTGAATCAAAGATAGACGCAGAATCATCATGTAACACACAGATGGAAGCACGAACCTGGCATCAGCTGATAACCCGTGAAAACACCGGATAACGTGCTTGACCAACTTTGCGGGATCACGCTGAACAGAGGCCACAGCAAGCAGACGCTCAGAATTTACCATCTGCGCTAAAACCTGGACCACAGCAAGCAGACGCTCAGCGTTGGTGCAGATGTAACGCAATCCAAGATCATCAGAGATAATCCTTTGGACAATGAAGGTAGCCACCTGCGTATAAACTTCACTAAATCAGTGTAACTGAAGTTGACGGCGGTGCTTGTTTAGAAGTATAACCTTGTTGCCTAGAATTCAACTTCGAATTCCACCTAGAAAGCCTGAACAAATCTTAAGTTCATGTTCAACTTGTGTGGTTTATACAGTGAGACATGTCACAGCAAAGTTGGCATATTTACATTTCGACAACGTTATAAATCGTCAGGTTCAAGTGGTAACTGATAAAACCTTATGATCGTCAGATACTGAAATTAGCAGCAAGAATAGTTGCTGGATTACCAAATAACTTCTTTTGAGGCCTCTTACGATAATCCATCCATTGGGTTTATTAACTGTAAGGTGGTGTTAGGATCCCACTAGAACAAGCCTGTTTTCTGACAAGATACTATGGATAATGTACGGTCTAGCTTACATTCTGGACCTGACCAAAACGTGAACTGATGGTAGTGTAATATTCCATATACCCTTCAGACAAAAAACATTAAAGAAGTTTCACCTTTGCTAGTGCTAGATCTATAGAGCGATCAGAAAATGAGGATTGTTGTAGGTGAGGACTGAGATGCTAGGTACATACGGTTTTTGACAGCTCATGGCCGTTCTCCATGCAAAACAGGCATGGAGGAATTATTTCAGTTCTCAGTAGAAACTCGACAACTCCAGGATCATTGGTCTGCATGTATCACAAGGTAAATCAGTTAGATTTCACTTGCATAGTAGCTAGTATTGATGAACACATGCAGATACAATCATCACCTTCTCTTATAATCAAGTTATAAGATTAGTTATGTTTTCGTTCCACATAAGGAAGCCCCATCTTTATAGTTCCAATAGCCAAGTTTGGAATAATAACAACATGAATATCCATTGACGCGGTATTACAGAATTAGTACTCTTATCCAGAGTTGGATATACATTATAGTGAATTTACTAATTCATGTAAACTTCCATATGTAGGTTACCTTAACAAGAGCGCCTATAACACCCAAGCTGGCAAGCCGCAAGTGCTCAAGAGGTCTTGTGTTGGTTTTCGTAATCATGAAGGGATACATGAAGATTGGAATATTGGCTGGAAAAAAAGAACGAAGAAGAGAGTAAGTGAATAGCCAGCAAGAATAATATAGAAAAAAACATTACAAATAGCTGGGGTGTGGGTTGGAGGCAGTGCACTTCCAGAGTGTAGGACAACTTTGATAAGCTAAAGGATGTGCTTGTTTACCGTTCAAGAAAAGCATCCTTGTCTTGGGGTGTGATGCAATACACTGCAAAAGGATTTAAAATGACAAAAAATAAAACTTAGACACATCAACGACAGCATCAACTTAACCAGCTTAAAGGGATCAATCCTCAGAGCGGATTTTCTGATTTTGGGTTCATATGAACCCAATATGATAATTTAGGGAAGAAACATAGCATGACTTTCAGAAAATTGTGAAAAAGAGCCAAGCATGTAGAGAATAGATCACACACATAAATCTTGTTAAGCAAATGATATTCTGCGAGCCAAGGAAAAAATCACAGAATTTTCTATGTTAAAAGTAAGTCCAGATCATAAATGATTTTAAATTTTACTGAATTTTACATATGTGTGTTTTTGCTTGTTCTCTACATGGATCGGTTTTTATAAAGAATTTAGGAACTTAGAGATTTAATTGATCGTGAACTTCTAGTTATTTGGCTCATATATGAGCCAAGATGAGTGGCTGCATGCATGATGCATCTCCCAAATGCAGAGGCCGGGGGTCATCCTCCTTTTCCAAAAAAAAAATGAGCCAAGATAAGAATATCGTTTCTTAGGTTAGAACCTTATAAACAGAACGGACTTTCCGGTTCTGCTTTTTCTTAGTATGCAAGACAACAACAAAACTTTCTTCTTTATCCTGAACCTCTCTTATCTTAAAAAAATAAATCAAAATGTACCTGAAAGAGAGCAAGTGCGTTGCAGGCTCGGTTTGATGCACCTGGTGATAAAGTTGGAGGATCAAGTGCAGGATAGATCGGCACGATTTCCTGCATTTGTTTCCAGATTGCCAAAATATAGCAAGTTAGAAAGCTCAGTTGAAACCTCGGCAAATTTGAAGGACATAACAGAAGAAATAAAGTACACACACATTTTCAGGAACAGATCATCAATTCATAAAAAAACATTAAGAATAAGTAGGCTCAAAGCTTCTCATTCTTTTTCATTCTTAATTTAAGCATGCCATAAACATAGAGGACAAATGAATTAAAAACATATACCTGAAGTAGAGCAGCAATAGTACCAAACGAGTGCCACAACAGTGGGGCCAACGCATCTTGACAAATCTCCTTTTTCTGGAAAAAGTTAATGGAAGGTTTACTTATAAGAAATAGTATTGCCTCGCAAAATGCATTAGTTGTTAATGACTGAGCATGCAATTAATCTGCAAGTTCTTAGTTCAGCATAAATTTTTAGGGGAAAGTTGAGCATAATTGTTCTGAATTAGCTACAAAAGAGCCGTTGATAAACTACTTGTTAGTAAGTTATAAGTTTTATAAAACTAGCTCATCAAAACAACCGTATTGGCGATGAATGCATAAATTGATTTTCATACCCTAGCAACTCTACATCTATATAAGTGTAGACACAGTATAAAGTTGACATTGTGCTTGAGCTAATCTATAAGCAAATAGATTTGTTCCCGTAACGATGCCCTTGCGCATAGTGCTGCTAACATGCTGATCAAATTGATTATATATATACAACAATAGCTAGCAGGCGCTAAGGCCTTGTACAATTAATGCCAGGTGCTTAAAAAAATAAATCAGATTTTTTTGAAGCATCAGTGTCTATTTTTAGAGAAGAGACGTCTAATTATGCATCTGCCCTGTACAAATAAGCATCGATACTTAAGAAAAATCTGATTTATTTCTTCAAGTAACTTTCTTAAGCACCTTGCATTGTATAAGGCCTAAAACCCTAGAAAGACAGTGCACGTGACGGAACCTTAGAGATGACCAATAGGGCGTGCTCGCGCAGCGCGGGGTCGCAGAGGTCGAGCACCAGCTGCTCCGCCGACTCCAGGTCCCTGCCATTGCCTTCCTGCACGACGGCAGCGCCGCCGGCGATCGGCGAGGGAGACGCCCTGATGGAGGGGGGTACGGCGAGGGAATGCTGCAGATTCGCCGTCGCCATCGCGGACGCACCAACTGCAACCGGCACTGCACGAGAGCGGCGAAACAGCGATCGGCCCAGCCTTCAGCAATGACCTCGATCGCTTTTTTTTTTGTGACGAACGATTGCTTGCACGAGAATAGGAGTTGGAATTGGATGGAATGACCCAAACGGATTAGGATGGATTTATTTGCTGAAAGCACGGGGACGGTAATTCGGATCTCTTCTCCAGTCAAACCTTTGAGACAATATTTATCAAAACAAAAATGTTATTAATCTAAAAGAAAATGTTATTGGGAATGTCACAAATCTCGCTGCCCCGCGTGAATGCCTCATTGACCGTCTGATGCGTCGCACCAATCTTGGCGCAGAGAAGAGGTGACACGTCAGCTCTGAAACTCGTTCGTAGAACACAAAAGCAGCTCTCAGTCCTATCGAAACATACCTGCCCATTGCATTGGCTAGTGCCTCAAGTCTCCACCCGGGAGGCTTGTATTGGATCTTAGTTTCTCCTCTCTTTTTTTCTTTTTACTAGATGGCAAAAATATACAACTTTTAGTTTTAGATACATGGCAAAAAAATTAAAAATATACATGAAAAATTTATAATTTTTGAACTTCTCAAATGGCAAAAAAAAATTGTAATGTTCATGTGTCTAGTTGCTTTGTACCCATGGCCAGTTTTAGATAAATTTTCTCTTGATCCTATGGCAAATTAATAACATTGTTGTCTCCCAAACATGTTAATTTTAAGTCTTTTTGTAATGCTCTCATGGAAATGTTATCACTTATTCATGGCGATTTAGGAAATCTTTTTCTACTTTTTCACATGACAAATTTATTTTTAATAACATGTCAATTTTTTTATCATGGCAATTTCCTGTGTGTGATTTTTATGCTTTTGGAAACAAAAATATAAAGCATGGAAAATCCCTTGTATGTCTTTTTTTAACTATAATATGCAATGCCATGTATGATCCTCCTTGTCCACTGTACTGTTTTGTTGGTTTCTTCTTTTTTACCATGACCTTTTTTGCCATGTAGGTATTTTAAATTTAAGAATTTTTAGCATGTGCTTTTTATAAACAGTTTGCATCTTTTTCGAATAGGGTCAAATCTATTATAAAAATTCATCAGAAGTATAAAATGCCTAAAACTTAATAAAAAATGCATCGACATTTTAAGGCCACCAAACAACCACTAATACCGACATAACGAGCCACCGACGCGCCGCTATGGCGCCTCCTACCGTAGCCGGCTTGACCTTGTCGATAACAGCCGGAAAGTCTTCGTGCACGTGTCCCTAAGGACCAGCGCCCTCGAGGCGTAGTCATTGTCGTTGAACTCTTACATACTCCCTCCGTCCATGAATAAGTGTACTTTTAGTTTTTTTCTTAAGTCAAAGTTTTAAAACTTTGACCAACTTTATAGGGAAAAGTAGCAGCATTTATGACACTAAATTAGTATCACTAGATTCGTTTTGAATTGTAATTTCATAATATATCAATTTTATGTCATATATGTTACTACTCTTTTGTATATATTTGGTCAAAATTTTAAAACTTTGACTTAGAACAAAGGCTAGAAGTACACTTATTCGCGGACGGAGGGAGTAGATCTGAAGCACCAGACATCAAATCTCATCACATGACGAGAAACCCCAACCTTACCACCCAAAGAAAACGGCAGGAATCTACAACATAGCTCCACGGACTACATCCAAACGGATGAACTTGAGGGGCGTCGAAGCCCGGAAGACAAAACTCGAAGAAGGATGCTGCCATGATCAAAGACGCGGCGGCAACGGCTCTTTGAAGATAAAATAAGATTCTCCATGTCTAGCCTCCTGTTCCGGTGGTGCTTCTATCGTCATTAGAGGACGTGTGAAGGTGTGCCTCCGGTGGATCTTGCGCGATTCGGTATTTGTCTTTGGGTGATCTACTTCGATCCAGTCTTCACTCGTGTGCGTTCGTGTATCTACAGATTGAATCCTACTAATCTACGCTTCTTCTTATCGGCAACAACAATTACTTTTATGGTGTGTTGGTATTTTGAGACCTTAACATAACAACTTCCCGACTGGCAACTACAACAAGATTTTTCCCGGCTTCAGTGAGGGAGGAGCGACGACGACAACACGTCTTTGGCTTGATCCAGTGGTTGTAGTTGTCGTTAGGTGGTCTACATACATGAATGTAATTTTTATTGCTTCTTATGTTCTTTGAACTATGGTTTTTTATGAACAGACGGAAAGTAAAAAAAAAATAGTGTCCACACCGGGAGAAAAAAGGCAAGTGTGACAAAAAAAAAAGAGAAAAACATGGTGTTGTATTTGCAATTTTCACGGTGCCGCCGCCTCCGCCTCACCGGAGCGGGGGTTCTCGCGCGCGGCCGCGGGCTCCTGGCCGCTCGGCGCCCGTCGCTCATCTACGGCCTAGCAGGTAAGGCACCTCCTCCCATGCCGGTAGAGATCTGCTTCAGCACTTGCATATTTGATATGTATTCGTGCGTATTCCAAAAAAAAAATTCGATCTGTTCGTGTGACAGTTTGTATTTCGGAGAAGTTTTACTGCCAATTTCTCTGATATAAACACTCAAAAAAAATCTCTGATATAAAGGACCCAATTTGACCAGTCTACTTTCAGTTGGTGTGCTCCGAGATTAATAGTCGATCGAAGGCTCTGAAGCTTCTACTTAGGTATTTGATGGGACGATTTTGTATTTTCATATTAATCCTCTTCGGGGGCCTAATATTTGGTAGATTTAATCGTCGGAAATACAAGCAATTGCAAGGAGAATATAATTTTGGTTTATAACAAAGTAGCAGTTGATGGGCAAAACGACCAGACAGTTTGAACCTCAGTTGCCCAGCTTTGCCTTGCCCAAAATCTAGGCTAGGAAGAGAACCAAAAATGCCATGAAGTAGAAAAGTATGAAATTTCAGAGAATTAACTCACAATGCTGGATGGTTAGAAACCGTTAGGTATGGGTAATTACCAGTGTCAACTCTCAATATTGGCTAGCAGATGAGATGTATTTGCTTGATTAGGATGTTGAGCACAATAACTGCAATTCATAGGGATGCAAGCAGTGGCCTGCTTGTCCTGCAAAACTATGCAACTAGTGTAGTAGTGGGTGGCAAAATTAGCACTGATAGGGTACGAGATATGCACGCACTTTCCTTGCTTGCACCCCTGGAAACCATGATACTTCTGTTAGATAGTTCTACCTGTCTTACAAGATCATATCTGTCCTAGTATCCCCGCAGTTAGCTGTATGTTAAACTCATGGTGTTGTTCATCTTATCTTTGTATCAGTGTTCCATTGGGAGAAGCAATGTCTGGAGTAATAACTAAGTTTGCTGTTACATCGATGTTCATGTGGATGCCCCAGTTGCAATTATGTGTGGGTTCTGCCACCAGATTTTTCCAGGTTTGCTTGTTGTTCCTTTCATGTTACGATGTTCTTCATCTTTTCTATGGAAGTGAAGTGCATACGTTTGCAAGGAAACAACATCTCACTCCTTTGTCAGGTATTAGTCACCTTTCATCCTCAGCGCAAACTCTGGCCAGTGGGTTCCTTGCTGTCATATCGGTTAATATTGTGATTGGCTTCTACATATACTCTGCGATGAAGGAGGCTCCCCGCCAAGAGCCACAACCTGATGCACCTTCTCAGCGAATGCTAAAGCAAGTATTAACCAGCCAGCATCTTCTCAAGTGAGTTATGATTCCAAGGGGAAGGTGGAGTAGGCAGGAACACAACTTGACTTGGGTTTTCTTTCCAGTATACACATGTTATTCAGAATCAGTTGTGTCATGTGCATAAGGTAACATCACAGCCTTTCATTAGATGCACTGCTGTCAATTTTGAGAAGTATGAAGCCAGAACCTAATATTCCGTATGTTTAACTTTGCGCTAGCCTGAACTCATAGTGAAGCAATGTGTCCTTGCTAGAGGAGTTTGTTTGCAAACCTTAACTAGTGAATTTATATTTTCTCCCTGAAACAACTATCTCTCATATCATTGTTGTGTATTCTTTCGGTGACTGGCCGCTGTTGAATATATTATGTTGATTTTCATTGGAAGGGAAAGATTTATCTTGTACTTGCTCTTAATTTGCCTTGTACTCATTTTGTCACCAGAGAGCCATTTCACTGTCGCTTGTTTTCCCTCCACTTTTGCCAAATGGGCACATCTTATAATTTCTGCTTTCTGACATGTTTATATGAATTTGGCTTTTAAATAATTTCTAGTCTTAATCTGAGTTTACATGTTTCCTATGCTCGCTGTCCTGTTAGAATTGGCCAATGAGCACTTTTCATTTTCACGAAGTTTTCACACCTTTGGTGCAACAAAAAGAAGGAAGTTTTCTAAATAAATAAATAAATTAGAAGATATTCTGAATAAAATGGTGTAGTATGAAACAGAGAAATTCCACAAGAATCTCTGACTACAAATCTACAATATACATTCAAATCCAGCGTCATAAGGGACAGTGATGGACTGATCTTTTACATGAATAAAGGGACGGAAAATGGAAACAACCATAGTAGTTATAGAACATAGATTCAAATCAAAGTAGAGACACAAACATCCCTTCTTTTTGTATTGTTCCCAGTCCCATTACATCAGCACCAACCTTCTTATTTTAAACAGCCTTTCCTCAAAACACCACAAACTGCATTTGTATTTTTTTATAGGCACGAATTGCTTTGCTGTACAAGCGAGAATAAAGAAACGGAACAACATAGCCTGCTGGTTTTGTTGTTCAAACAATCTCCCAAGTTGAAGAATATTGCAGAGAGGCATACATGTTCTTAGAAATAAATTACCATGTTGCACCTGTATGAAACAAAGAAAGAAACGATTTTAGATCCAAAGAATCTCAGGTGTAATTTTTGGTCCTGTGTATCCCTTGAACCATAATCTTACAAATTTCCGATAATTGTCAAGCAATGGTAATATAATTGTTTTAAATTCCAAGAAATAGTAATATAATTGTTTAAAATTCCAAGAAATAGTAATATAATTGTTTAAAATTCCAAGAAATAGTAATAGAATTGTTTAAAAGTACAATATATGTCTGCAAATACTTTTCTCGGAGTGTCTGCAAACACTAGAGGAGATCACTTACCAGTACATGATAACTGTTTTCACCCTTGTATTTGGCTTCCTCTTGCAAACGAAATTCCTTAGTTTCCCCTGTTGCCACCCTGAGTACTCTCTGCATTCGAAGCATCCGCCTTTTTGTCATCCAAGTTCTCCAAATCCATGTCTTTGTGATGTTCACTGCGCTGAACTCCACAGTCTCCATTCGCATCAAATACTACAGCTTGTGGCTTTGTGGCATCATGTCCCTGCTCATGTGGAGCGCTTGAATGTGGCTTGTAATTTGGATTCTGCTCCTTGTTCTCTTTGCCAGCATCGCTGGTCACTTTACTTCTTGTCGCCCACAGGTGATTTCTCACAGGACGCTCCTTTCTAGCAGCAGCAGTTCTCACTCTTGGGCTGTCAGGTTGTTTAATGTTTCTCGTCTTCTCTGCAGGCTCGGTGTCCGAATTAGGTTGCTTCAGCACCTTCCCTCCCACAGCCGCCCTTGGTTGGGATGTTGGTCTTCTCTTGTCAACAATGCCTTCGAATGAAGCCAGTTGCTGTGACATTCTGGGTGTGCTTGGCTGTCTTGGTTGAGATGTTGATCTTTTCGGAGTGCCTCTCCTATTGGCATCACTGGCAGGTGTGTTGGGCTTTCCATTTCTCATGTCCTCTTCCAAAGATTTCAGTCTCCTTTTGAGTTTATCCTTTGAAAGAATTAAAGCAATAGAAGTTGAAACAACAATGTAAGAATTGAGTGCTCATGGTTGCTCGGGATAGTCTTGCAGAATTTCTTACATTAAGTTGGGCTTCCACCTTTGCAGACCTCTCTGCTATGGCTATCTTGTCGCGCAGCCGTTGTATCTCTCCCTGGATGATCGATATGACATATTTAAATTTAGATAATGGGATTGCAGCGGCATTATGTATGTGCTCACTCCCTTTTTTCTGTACCTGCAGGAGTCTTCGTTCTTCCAGCCACCTCTTAACCGGCATCAATTTATCAGCATCGTCCTTCCATTCGTTTGCTGTTGTTGTCGCCACACGGTTGACGTAGACTTTAGCTCGAGCCAGCTCCCTCTCGAGCGTCTTCTTCTCCTCCTAAAAGTTAAAGATCGTTATGAAACAAACTAGAATGGGATCGACCCAAACTTCTGAACACTTACATCGATCTCACTTACATTCAATCTGGTAGCCTGGTTCTGGTAGAAGTGCACAGCGTTGGCAACGTCTCTGCTGGCAAGAATGGACTCCTCAAGCTCACCAACGGTGTGGGTGAGCTTCTCAATTTCCAGGACCTTCTGCCTGTTGCTCTTCTCCAAAAGCATGTTCTCCTCCTGCAGGTTCAGGCAAACAAGAAAAAAGGTTCAGTTATGCAAGTTTTATTGTATAAGAAAAATGAGGTATGGCTGCCATGTCGATAATGGATTGTTGTGTGCACATACGTGGTAGATCTCCATCTGTTTCTTCAGCTCAATATTCTGGTTCTGGACATCCTCTACAATCAGCGCTCTCTCGAGTGCGCTACGCAGAATGTCCCCAGCCTCAACGAACGCCGCCTCATTGAGCTTCAGGTGCCGTTCAAGCGCCTTTTTGTCATCCTGGAGCACCGCAATCTGACAAGAACCAAACGAGCAACCACATGTAAGCATGATATGCAGCTATGGAGGTCTTGTTAATCACTCTGCTCAAATGGTGACGAATCAAACTTCACATGTGTGCACCTCATGCTTGTACTTCTTGATGTCAGACTCCAGGGGCCCTATGATGGCATCAAAGGGAACCACTTCCTCATCTCTCTGGGCCGAGTGGATCCTCCTGAGCGATGCCTCAGCAGCGAACTGTGCAGACAACGCTTCCTTGCGCTCATTGCATAACCTTTTCACATCCAGATTCTGTCATATCAAATTGAATTTACCCGTCATGTAACCGGAAAAGGAAGAAGAATGGAGCTAGTTGATTTGATGTCAAATCAAATGAGCTACGCAAGTACTCCATCCATTCCTAAATATTTGTCTTTCTAGAGATTTCAACAACTGACTACATACAGAGCAAAATGAGTGAATCTACACTCTAAAATATGTATATGTACATCCGTATGTGATAGTCCATTTGAAATCTCTAAAAAGACAAATATTTAGGAACGGAAGGAGTAAGTACTAAGCAACCTTCTGTTCAAGCTGCTTCTCCAGGATGCTCAGCTTCTCGTCCTGTTTCTTCAGCTCCTTGCTCAGCTGAATGCAGACGTCAGGTAAAGTTAAGTCCAGGTTGCATCCAGTTAGCAGTGTACAAGTTAACTTAACTTGCTAACTTAAGCTCAGAAGAAACAGAGCGCAAGTTAACTTGTAAACAACTCAAGGAAGCTGACCAGTGAAGCAAATTATACCTCAGCAATGGCCTTGTCCTTCAGAGCTTCTGTCACCTTCAAACCTTTTATTTCACTGTGTGTGTGTCCTAGTTCTCGTTCCTTTTCTGCAGGAACAGACGGCAGTTGTTATACGAGCATCATATTTTCTTTTCTCCTTCCATGAATATTCTTTTCTAGAAGACAAATATTTTGGTGGTAAACATTACGGGGTGTAAAGCCTCCTCGGAAAGCTTATATAGAAGAAAAAGTAAGTAATTATTGCTCCTTTCACTTTTGGGCGAAAAAGTTAGCTTGTTTCTCCTATTGTTCGGAGTGAAACAGAAGTTATTTGAATCAGCATATAGTGGTTGAATGAGACGGGTGACAGTAACAGCTTTGAACAAGGAGGAGTCTTGGTGAAAAACATTGCCTGCTGGAGTACTATTTATTGCAAGTTTGGCATGGAATTCCTTAAGAAACATGTTAGGTGAATCCACTATTAACGGAAAAGTTTGAAACAGGAGGCTTCATGTGCCCATTCAGTTGTCAAAAAAAGTTGTGTAGGTTATGCGAGTCAGCTCTGTGCTCAGAATAAAAAGGTTCATCACATTTAAACCGAATGGCAGTAGAAAGCAGCAAGATTACTTAGCACTGTGCACCTTACAGTTCACACAGGTAACAGAACAGAAACAGCGCCCTGTACTGTCGGCACAAGTGTCTGGCTTGAATATCTGGTGACGATTAACCTGCAGAGTGCAGTTTCAGTGCTAACCAAAATCTGCACCCTGCCAACTATGCCTACTATAAATTATTAATTCTCGGTCATGCTGACATCCTACCAACCGCAAGCATGTTAGAAATTCTATTGTTTTGTCACACCTGTATCTTAGAATCTGGGCAATTTCTTGTAGCCTACTTTTTGGTGGTCCCCGTCTAATTTTGTCCCGGCTGAAGAAAAACCAGATATGCCGAGACCCAAGAGCACGTCTTAGAAAGACAAATGTTTTATTTTGAGAAGATATCGAACTTAATTTAGCCTGCTTTGCTGTTAATTTGTAAAGTTTTTTTTTGAGTTGCATCAAGAATGTAGTAGCCAATTAATAAGCTGGCTTTATGCACGATTTCTCTAAAACCATTTTGAGCATGCAGCATATAGTGTGTCACAAGTCACAAAGCAATACGTGTTGCATAAGTAAATTAATCGTGAGTTATATTATACTCCTATATGGTGGTACTTAGGCCAAAAAATCAAAAAATCTGCTCCCTATTTACTAAGAAGTTCAACACCTCACGTCCACAGCTATATGTGTACTGCTGCACTTATGAGATCATTTGGATACATATATACTCCCTCCTTTCCGGTTTATAAGGCTCAATTCAAAAATCTCATCAACCAAGGTAGATGATGAGTGGTGGAATATTTTTTGTAGTTTGCAAAAGCACTCAATTAATGTTCTTGTTTTCCTCAAAAAAATATGTTTACGAATGCATTAATTGCAATGCATGCATGCATAAAATGTATTCATTGGTCAGTTTTCTCTTAATACTTGCATACAATGATTTAATGTACCTTGAAGTCTGAACATGTGATGGGAAACAATTAAATTGAGTCTTATAAAATGAAAAAACTAAAATTTTGAGATAAGTCCTATAAACCGGAAAGGAGGGAGTATGTAAACCAAGTTTCCTCTCGGATTAGATACTTGAAAGTGAAATAGACAAATAACTAAGAAAAACGTATCTTGTTTAATTAGCACTCACACAACCACACAAGCAAAGTTGCACCACGATAATATACAAAAGTTCATGTCGTAGGTTTTCGTCAATCAATAACATAACACACACGCATGCATGCTCACAGGAACTAAGTAAGCTTGGTTCAACCAGAACCTCTCTGATCCCAGGAGGTTTTCGTCAACAAACATACTCCTACAACACTTGCATGCCTCTTAATTCGATTCAAATATGCATGGGTGCCTACTGCCCAGCCACTTCTTTTGCTTGGCAACATGGTACCCATATTAATTAATATGCATGGGCAAAGCCCCAGTTCACCATGCATACATGCACCGTTGCACTTCGAGCTGGTCTCAGCCTTGTGAGGTGCATATATGTATGCTCCTGGATTATCAAAGCCAGAGTAGCTAGATGATGGAGCAAACCTCTGAGGAGATTCTCCAGCCTGTTGAGCTCGTCGACGACGGGGTCGGCGTGGCCATGGAACATCTCCCTGCCGCCATGGTCGACCTCGGATCCCAAGCTACCCATGTCTCTCTCTCTCGGCCCTCTCTCTTGGAACCTGCAGGTAGGTACGTACACACACACACACACCTAGCTAGCAAGGCTAGCTACGGAGAGGCTAGCAGTTTCTCGGCCTACGTACTGCCGGCCGGGGAGAAAGAAAGGGTTAAACGGGGAAGACACGGAAGCGTTGCTGCACACGAAGAGTAGTGGGTGGGTTTGGTTGGGATTTATGGTGCTCGACCGATGGTGCTGGCTAGTGTGTCTTGAGGAGCACCCCATTGTCGCCCCGCGCTTTGGGGTTGCGCGCGCGCGCGCAGGGCGAGGTTGACTGGGGGAGGGAGGGAAGGAGTGCGGTTGAAGAGACCGGAGATGGCACGCACGCCCGGGCGGGGCCAGGGACGAGGCACATGGAGCCGCGCCCTGGAGCCGGCTTACCGCAGCGCGCGCGCGGAGCTGGCACGAGAGCGACACACGTTTCTGGCGACCCTTTCCACGGCCGGGGTAGGGTGCACGCGGTTGATGGGTCCAACTGTTGCACTGCATTGCATAGTTTGGTTCACATGTCCGGGTGTTGTTTGCGTATAATTTCTGCTGGAGAAATGAAGACCTCCCCCCCCCCCCCCCCCCCCCAATTGGATGGTGTATATATGGCCATGCGTTTCACCAACTTTAAAAGGGTACAATGCTGTAGAATCATGCAAAACATGCATACAAAATTCTAAAAGGAAAATCACAACCTTTTGAAGTGTGAAAAATGAAATTTGAACATCAGATACACATCCATCGGAGGAATAAAGTTCATCCGGTTCTTCAAGAAAGGAAAAAAGAATGAAGTTCATCCCTGGTCTGAAGCCTCACAACCCGCATAGCATGGGGTTTTCAAGATGAACCAACCGCAATTATTTTTCATGACACATGATGCATATCAACACAAAATTTCAACGCTCGTGCATATTTTTAAATAAAAATTTCATTCCAACCATTGGGTGGACCGTGGTCAGCCATATATGTGTGATGGAGAGTTGGAGATCATGAAGGAATTTTATGACGGACATGTAAAAATCACCACCGTCTTGAGTTGCCTGTTAAAGACGGTCGTGATATTTGTCGTAGTATCATAAGATTCAACGATTATCGGATCTATTTCAATGCAAAGCCCACATATGGTAGAGATACATAATCAACGGTCTCGATGTGTATGTTTTCGAGGTGCGGTTGTACCATGATCCTATCGCACTAACCCTAAAGCAATCGTATTGATCACGATATCAACAATGTTGGCCATAACCTGATGTCTTCATCTTTGCTCCAAAGAAGAGAAAAGAAGCCAGAGAAAATATCTTTGATGGTCTGGTGATTTATGGGTATATTTTTTCCATCATGTCATTGTCCCCAACCCTCTCTCAATAAGAAAGTACTATAGGTTGTTGTGAGAAAATATCTCCAACTACTATACGGTGGTTTGTACTTTTATGTATATAGCCTTTTCAGTGCATGCTTTTTATGGAATGCGGTTTTCGGGAAGCTCTTTGAAACCTCTCACTCTTGTGATCCAACACGGAGAGAGCGTAAATTAGGTTTTTGGGAAGCGACTTGCGTGACTGCTCAAGTTCGTCATCACGGGTCGTCTTCCATCTAAGTCGGACGGCGTCGCGCACCGACGTTTCCAACATTGTCTGCTTCGGCCGGTCTTCGCCAACGTCATCCTCAACAACATCGCCTCTAGAACAACCACGGCTGCTTCTTCTACAACCGATCAGTACGTGTGTCGTAACCCGATCCAGTCTTTTATTATGGATATCGTTTCATGTGCGATGCTGCTATACATGGTTTTCTGTTCGTCTAGTATGCTAGATTGTTGCATGCTAATAATACTTTTAATCACGATTTATATTCTAGAGTTAATCACAAAATTGCCTGATTATCCTAGTATTTCGTAAAATTAATGGGCAGTACAATCGGATGTGGTTAGTTGAACGACAATCTTTCTCCGGGCAACACGTTTTCAATGAAGAAAAGAAAAGTGAGGGGCCGTGTTAAATTAATGCGGGGCAATGATAATATCTCCATCCATCTCTTCTCACACACTTCACTGTGGCAGGTCCAGAAGCAGGCAACTGCGTTTCGTAACAGTCACTGAGAACAGATAAAGCGGTTACGTTGACGCACACTAAAGGCCGGGTTAAGCGTGTAACGCCCCATGCCGATGCCGACGAGCGAGGTTAGGAGCCTTCCCTTTGTCGTTTGCATCGCCGCAAAATTACTCCAGACTGGACGAACACTCCTAATGTGTTCCAAATGGCAAATGGAGGCAGCACTACAAGCTAGCATCCATCAGTCTTCAAACTTTAAAGGTAAGGACGGTAGGCTTTGCTTCTCCTATGGAAAAGATCTGACGCTTCCAAGGCACTAAAGAAACAATAAATAAGAATCAGCCTAACACCTAGCTAATCGATCAGGCAGTGTGTAGCTGAAGCTGATTTACTCGTCCAAATTAACCGTTGGACTATATGCAATGCAAGGTGTTTGTAAAAAAATCGATTTTCACTTAAACATCGGTGCTTGTTTCTATAGCAGAGAAGTTTAAGTAAGCATCGGTGTTTAAGAAAAAATGGATTCATTTTCACACACACCTCACTAAACACCTTACATTGTACATAGCCTTATGCACATCCCGTGCAGAGAACTGATGTGGTAACCGGAGGTGACCATGAGATGCCAAGAGAAAAAAAATCAGGTGATGCTTTGACTAATCAATCTATTCCGGGTTTCAAAACTTGTGGGTATGTTCTTAATTAACTTGATGTCTGCCCAACTTTTATAGGAATCCGTGTTAGGGCATCTCCAACGCTGATCCTCAAACCGCCCGCATACGTTCATACCGTGCTATCCGGGCGTGTTCTGCCGTCCAACGCGGGCCTGTATCAGTCCTCCAAGCAGTTTGGATGTGCTTTTTCTTGCAAATTGGAAGCAAAGTTAGGGGGCTTTGCGGGAGTCCAGACAACAGCCACATAGGACTCTGACACCCCAGGCCCACTAAATCCCCCGTCCCGGTTCCATTTTCTTCTAATCCGCCCCTTCTTCCCCTTGCTTTGCATCCGTACCCTCCTCCTCCGACGTCGTTGTTGTACCTCTTCGTCTGCCACACATGCATTGCTGGACCTCTGCAACCAGCACTGACGCGCCCGCTCGCCTTTTACGACGGCGTCGTCCATCCAGGACCCGTCCATGGTCAGGTACACTCCTCCTCCCCTATCGACGACGTCCATGGCGGACACCACGCCCGGCAGGTATTTGGTCAAATGCCATTGAGCTAATTTTCGAATGTCGTGTTGTTTTTGTAGAGTCCGAAGGATGGCAGGGTACCCGACCATGGAGGATGGGTTGTTGTGCGATGCGTGGTTGGCCGTAACCGTGGATTTCGTAGGCAGACACAGAAGAGGCTATTCTGGCAGCGTGTGCATGCTTCGTTTCACGCATGAAAGCACATTGCGCTCTACAGCATGCACATCATCCAACAAGGCAATGTGAGGTCATTATCGTATCGATGGTACACTGTCCAAACCACCATCACCAAGCTTTGTGACACAGTTGCTCGGCTGGAGGTAAGGTGGCCATTACGTGCGACAGCGAAGGAGATCTTGAGTTTTGCTTCTTCTTGCTCAACTTGACGATTGAATCATTCATTTACTCAATGTTGCTCTATATATTGTGTAGCCCGTATGCGCTGCCATGATGTACCACAGAATAGAGGGACGACTATTTAGGTACATACACAGTTGGATGAAGCTGAAGGGGCAACATGTGTGAGACTACATGATTCGTTTATGAAAAACTTGTTGAACATCCGGTTAATCTCGTTGAATTTGAACTATTGTTGTATTAGACTTATTTATATGCTATGTATGGATGATTTGTGCTATTTTATATCCGAACTTTAGACTTCCGTTGGGTTTGCATGAATTTCGCTCGATCTGTTGAAATGCGGTTTCAAATGTATGTGGATAGTGTTGGATGCCGTCTCCCCAATCCGTGTCCGTAAACTGGTCCCTGTCCGTGGACGGATGCAGAAGAAAATTTACGGGTTAGTGTTGGAGATGTCCTTTTTTTTTCTTTTTACGGGTTTATTGGTTTGTTGACATGGATGACATCTGATAGCTAGGAAAGATAAGAAGTTAGCAAGAGGATCACGCTCACTAGCTTGTCTTGTCGAGATGTAGAAATGTAGAATCATGGATGATGTTGGAATAATTGATTAGTTGTGTGCTTACTACTAAACCTGATTTGAAGAGCCCGCTAGCTGGACAGATTGGGACGACACAATTCTTTTTTTCTCTTTCACATGGAGGAGATGTTTCAGGCAGCCAACACAAAAATAAGAGCCTCTTCGATTCGCAGATTTCTCAAAACGTGAGAATAGAGAAAATGGAGGAATGGAGTGACATGACCTCTTTGTATGATGTATCTTATAGGATTACAAACCTACATAAATCTGGATTGAAGTGTGTTTGAAAGCACATGTTTTTTTCAACATGAAGCACAAATAAATCATATGAAAAAAATTCATAAGGATCACAATTCTGCAGACCAAAATACTACGGCGGGAAAAATTACTAATTAAGGATTCAGATCCTCGCCCTGCAAAAGAAAAGGATTCAAATCTTCTAAAAATTACATGAAATTCCTTTGAATCAAAGAGCCCTAATTCTTGAGCCGCTCTAATTTCGGAAATAAATTTAGAAGTACACTTTACCATAAACTAATGGCAAAGCGACATGCTTTACCATATTTAAAAGTTTGTGACATGGCTTACTAGATTTAAGAAGCATAATTCAATAGTTCACCATATTTTGGCTCAGTTTGTAGTAGCTGAACTTATCTTTTACTACCTCCATCCGAAACTACTTGACGTGGCATCTAGATACATCGAATGTTCAGCCTCAAGTAATTCCGGGCGGTGTTGGAGATGCCCTAATGCAGGTAATTTCTAGTACGTGTAGCGAAACTGATGAAACAACATCGAATGGTGGCCGGTTAGTTGTGATCTAATTCCTCACGCACAGCGCAAGGGTTTCGACTGTGTGGCATCCTCACCGTGTGGATGCCATGGAAGGAGCACAACAGCCGCGTCTTCCAGCACTTAGCGGTCATGGCTCGAGAGCTATGTCGTCGTATCGAAGAGAAAGCCGGGTTGTGGAAGATATTTGGAGCAAAAGGGTTGACCGATGTTTGGAGATAGTTTCCTCTCCTTTGTAGGGTGTTGTCTTTCTTCCTGCCCCATTCTGGTTGTCTGCCAGGAACAGTCGTGTTGTCCCTTGCAACCGTGGCCCGCCACCGGACACCTTGTACTATTATTTTTCTTCTAATACATCGGCGGGCAAGCCTTTTGCATATTCGCAAAAAAAAAAAAGAACTGATGAAAGAAAAACGTTGAGAAAGACTAGAAAGTCCGCCCCTCTGGGAACAAGAAGATGTATTACCGCAGTTTGAGCTCAGGGTGAGGTATGGAGAAAGGTTGTTGGCAACTTATCTGGTTCAAAACATTGATGACGTGGGCGCTAGTTGTTAATGGTCAGGTCAAGATTAACCTACTAATCATGCTTGTCTAGCGCGAATAATGTTCCATCACGAACATCCCTCGGAAAAATGTTGAATCACGGACATGATTCTTCTACAACGCGACGCGGACATCACGGGCATGATTCTTCTGCAATGCGACGCGGACCTAACCACATGATGTAGCCTTTAATTCTGAGTGGCTCAGTGCATTCCCCTTCCATCCGTTCGAGCCTATACATGTGGACAATACTTAACCTTATCGGTTCTTAGTGAAAAGGTGATAATGCACAAGCTGGTTAATTTGTAGATCAAGCTCCAGCAATGCCCATGCTGGACCTAGTGAAAACCATACGGACCAAACCGCATGATGTACTAGTGTGTTAATGATCTAATTAGTGCCTTTCTTTTTCGCTCCATTGTGGCATGGACTTTATCTGTCAGTGCTTAATCATTATGAGGTAATGTCCTTGACAGTGGCGTTAACTTGCAGGTCAAGCTGCAATAGTGCGGTCATATCAGATCCTTCAAAGTAGTATCTAGACTCAGGCCTAGTAGATAACTCTGTTCTGCAATCCTGCCTTGCTTGGGAAGACAAAGCAAAGCTATGGTCCTTTTAACTTGGTTCGTCTGGAAAGCTAACAGAAAGCAGTGTTAACCCTTGGCCGGTTACATTTTTCTGTAGAGTAGCAAGAACTAGCAAATATAAGATGTTTTGATTTTTTTTCTTCTAAATCAGATGTATATAGACACGTTTTAGCGTGTTATCTACTTGTTTCAGTATGTAGGTAGTATATCAAAAATGGAAACAATTTACCTTTACCATATATACCGCATGCCCATTAAGTAGCGATCAAATCAAGGAAATTGATCAAACGATCCCGGAACACTATGAGGAGCTTCAGTGTCAATCACGTCCATTCCTCTCGTCAACCCATTTCCGCGGTACTTTTCTTTACTTTTTAGAAAGCCCAGATGACGGAATGAAGAGACCTAGGTTGTAACATGAGCGATTCGACAAATTTGGGTTAAAAACACCCATAACATCTTAGAGAATCTACAACCAAAAGTATCAAATTTCGGTCCCAAACTGTTGGGTTCTGCGGTAGAATGTGTCGACTGCAAATTAAAATTTTCCTAGCGCAGAACAACCAAGAATATGCTGCGGGAGATGGATCACAGATCGTTACCACTAGACACGTAGTGCCGTGCAACGGAAGAAGAGTTGGGGCAGCGCGTCCGCGTGGATTGTCTCCTCCTCGTCCGATCTCTCTCGAACAACCGGTCGTCGGTTCCCACGTACAGGTTCGCCGGAGCGGCGCAGGTGCACTGCCTCTAACGGTATGCACGCGTGCAGGAGGAACGTCGTGCGACGGACTACTAGGTCCGATCACACAGTTGGCGACGAGTGGAGGTGGCTATTCGCAACACATGCAAACCCTAGTGACAACGCCGAAGCGATCAATCGCATGAGTGTGCCGCACCCCCACTTTATACAGGCTTCCGTCGCGGGCTTAACACTTGGGCCTCGCATGGATCCTAAAGCCCAAAATCTGTTCGGCCTGGATCCGAGTCTAAATAGAATCACTTCTGACTCGTGGTCGTGGAGTCGAACCAGGCCTCACAGGTTCCTTCCCTTATATTAAGCGCGCGACCCCTTAGGTTCTCGTTCACTTAGTCGTGAGTCATATCACATCCGACTCGGCTGGTCGGTTGTGACATCTAGCAAAGCGTGTCGACTCCAAGTGCCCGATGAAGCTGGTTAGGCGAACCCGTACATCACACATCTGTTCCCTTTGCCACACGATATATACTGTCGGGCTCAAGACGAGTCTGTTATCCTTGTGCTAGCCCGACCTTTTTCTCGTTCAAGTGATGTCGACCACAAACCGGATTATCTCATAATCCTAATCGCATGGCCATGCTTATCTTGGTCGGATCACACGAGGGGTCCAGAGTATATCTCTCCTGATCAGAGGGGCAAATCATATCTTGCTCGACCATGTCTCGCAGCATGGGTCTGGACAAGCCGGAAACCTGCCTTTGTAACTACCCAGTTGCTACGTCTTGAGCTTGTGTTGGTTTTCCCCGAAGAGGAAGGGATGATGCAGCAGAGTAGCGTAAGTATTTCCCTTAGTTTTTGAAAACCAAGGTATCAATCTAGTAGGAGCCCACACTCAAGTCCCTCGTACCTGCACAAAGCGATAGCTACTCGCAACCAACACGATTAGGGGTTGTCAAGCCCTTCACGGCCACTTACGAGAGTGAGATCTGATAGATAGAATATTTTTGGTATTTTTGATATAAAGATGCAAAGTAAAAAGTAAAGCAAAGTAAATAGCAAAACAATATAAAAGTGATGGAGGTTGATATGATAAGAATAGACCCGGGGGCCATAGGTTTCACTAGTGGCTTCTCTCAAGAGCATAAGTATTCTATGATGGATGAACAAATTACTATTGAGAAATTGATAGAATTGAGCATAATTATGAGAATATCTAGGCATGATCATGTATATAGGCATCACGTCTGTGACAAGTAGATCGAAACGATTCTGCATCTACTACTATTACTCCACTCATCGACCGCTATCCAGCATGCATCTAGAGTATTAAGTTAAAAACAGAGTAACGCCTTAAGCAAGATGACATGATGTAGAGAGATAAATTCATGCAATATGAAATAAACCCCATCTTGTTATCCTCGATGGCAACGATACAATACGTGCCTTGCTGCCCCTTCTGTCACTGGGTAAGGACACCGCAAGATCGAACCCAAAGCTAAGCACTTCTCCCATGGCAAGAACTACCAATCTAGTTGGCCAAACCAAACGGATAATTCGAAGAGACTTGCAAAGATAACCGACCATACATAAAAGAATTCAGAGAAGATTCAAATATTATTCATAGATAGACTTGATCATAAACCCACAATTCATCGGTCTCAACAAACACACCGCAAAAAGAAGATTACATCGAATAGATCTCCACGAGAGAGGGGGAGAACTTTGTATTGAGATTCAAAGAGAGAGAAGAAGCCATCTAGCTACTAACTATGGACCCGAAGGTCTGAGGTAAACTACTCACACTTCATCGGAGAGGCTATGGTGATGTAGAAGCCCTCCGTGATGAAGGCCCTCTTCCGGCGGAGCTCCGGAATAGGCCACAAGATGGGATCTCGTGGATACAGAAAGTTGCGGCGGTGGAATTAGGTTTTTGGCTCCTCTTCTGATCGTTTGGGGGTACGTGTGTATATATAGGAGGAAGAAGTACGCCGGAGGAGCAACGAGGGGCCCACGAGGCAGTGGGCGCGCCCTAGGGGGGCACCCCCCACCCTCGTGACCGCCTCTTTTGTTCCTTGGAGCAGAGTCCAAGTCTCCTGGATCACATTCGGTGAGATAATCACGTTCCCAAAGATTTTATTCCGTTTGGACTCCGTTTGATATTCCATTTCTTCGAAACACTGAAATAGGCAAAAAACAGCAATTCTGGGTTGGGCCTCCGGTTAATAGGTTAGTCCCAAAAATAATATAAAAGTGGAAAATAAAGCCCAATATAGTCCAAAACAGTAGATAATATAGCATGGAGCAATCAAAAATTATAGATACGTTGGAGACGTATCAGGCATCCCCAAGCTTAATTCCTGCTCGTCCTCGAGTAGGTAAATGATAAAAAGAGAATTTTTGATGCGGAGTGCTACTTGGCATAATTTCAATGCAAATCTTCTTAATTGTGGTATGAATATTCAGATTATAAAGATTCAAGACAAATGTTTATATTGACATAGAAAATAATAATACTTCAAGCATATTAACAAAGCAATTATGTCTTCTCAAAATAACATGGCTAAAGAAAGTTATCCCTACAAAATCATTTAGTCTGGCTATGCTCCATCTTCCCCACACAAAGTATTTAAATCATTCACAACCCCGATGACAAGCCAAGCAATTGTTTCATACTCTAACTTTTTCAAAACTTTTTCAATCTCCACGCAATACATGAGAGTGAGCCATGGATATAGCACTATAGGTGGAATAGAATGATGGTTGTGGAGAAGAAAAAAAGGGAGAAGATAGTCTCACATCAACTAGGCGTATCAACGGGCTATGGAGATGCCCATCAATAGATATCAATGTGAGTGAGTAGGGATTGCCATGCAACGGATGCACTAGAGCTATAAATATATGAAAGCTCAACAAAAAAACTAGTGGGTGTGCATCCAACTTGCTTGCTCATGAAGACCTAGGGCAATTTGAGAAAGCCCATCATTGGAATATACAAGCCAAGTTCTATAATGAAAGATTCCCACTAGTATATGAAAGTGATAACATGAGAGACTCTCTACTATGAAGATCATGGTGCTACTTTGAAGCACAAGTGTGGTAAAAGGATAGTAACATTGTCCCTTCTCTCTTTTTCTCTCATCATTTTATATATTTTTTTGTATGGCCTTTCTCTCTTTTTTATGGCCTTTCTCTTTTTTTATTTGGGCTTCTTTGGCCTCTCTTTTTTTTCGTCCGGAGTCTCATTCCGACTTGTGGGGGAATCATAGTCTCCATCATTCTTCCCTCACTGGGACAATGCTCTAATAATGATGATCATCACACTTTTATTTTTCTTACAACTCAACAATTACAACTCGATACTTAGAACAAAATATGACTCTATGTGAATGCATCCGGTGGTGTACCGAGATATGCAATATGACAATGATGAATGTGTCATGATGAACTAGATGGTGGAAAGTTACATGGCAATATATCTCGGAATGGCTATGGAAATGCCATAGTAGGTAGGTATGGTGGCTGTTTTGAGGAAGGTATATGGTAGGTGTATGATACCGGCGAAAGTTGCGCGGTATTAGAGAGGCTAGCAAGGGTGGAAGGGTGAGAGTGCGTATAATCCATGGACTCAACATTAGTCATAAAGAACTCATATACTTATTGCAAAAAATTTAGAAGCTATCAAAGCAAAGTACTACGCGCATGCTCCTAGGGGGATAGATTGGTAGGAAAAAACCATCGCTCATCCCCGACCGCCACTCATAAGAAAGACAATCAATAAATAAATCATGCTCCGACTTCATCACATAACGGTTCACCATACGTGCATGCTATGGGAATCACAAACTTCAACACAAGTATTCTTTAAATTCACAACTACTCAACTAGCATGACTTTAATATTATCACCTCCATATCTCAAAACAATTATCATGCTTCAATCTTTTCTTAGTATTCAACACACTCAAAAGAAAGTTTCAAAAATCTTGAATACCAAGCATATTATTATTAGGCTAATTACCATGCTATTTAAGAAACTCTCAAATTAATTTAAGTGAAGCATAAGAGATCAATAGTTTCTTTAAAACGAATCCACCACCATGCTCTAAAAGATCTAAGTGAAGCACATAGAGCAAAATCATCTAACTCGAAGGATATAAGTGAAGCACATAAAGCAAAATTATCTAGCTCAAAAGATATAAGTGAAGCACATAGAGTATTATATCAAATTTTAATTCATGTATGGCTCTCTCAAAAGGTGTGTACAACAAGGATGATTGTGATATACTAGCAAACAAAGACACAAATAATACAAGACGCTTCAAGCAAAACACATATCATGTTGGTGAATAAAAATATAGCTCCAAGTAAATTACCGATGGAAGTGGACGAAAAGAGGGGATGCCTTCCGGGGCATCCCCAAGCTTTAACTTTTTGGTGTCCTTGGATTATCTTTGGGGTGCCATGGGCATCCCCAAGCTTAGGCTCTTTCCACTCCTTATTCCATGATCCATCAAAAGAATTCACTCAAAACTTGAAAACTTCACAACACAAAACTCAAAATAGAAAACTCGTGAGCTCCGTTAGCGAAAGAAAACAAAAGACCACTTCAAGGTACTGTAATGAACTCATTTTTATTTATATTGGTGTTAAACCTACTGTATTAAAACTTCTCTATGGATTATAAACTATTTTACTAGCCATAGATTCATCAAAATAAGCAAACAACACACGAAAAACAGAATCTGTCAAAAACAGAACAGTCTGTAGTGATCTGTAGCTAGCGCAAGATCTGGAACCCCAAAAATTCTAAAATAAATTTCTGGACGTGAGGAATTTATCTATTAATCATCTTCAAAAAGAATTAACTAAATATCACTCTTAAAATAAAAATGATAGCTGTTCTCGTGAGCGCTAAAGTTTCTGTTTTTTACAGCAAGTTCAACAAGACTTTCCCCAAGTCTTTCCAACGATTCTACTTGGCCCAAACACTAATTAAACACAAAAAACACAACCTAAACAGAGGCTAAATAATTTATTTATTACTAAACAGGAGCAAATATCAAGGAATAAGAATAAAATTGGGTTGCCTCCCAACAAGCGCTATCGTTTAACGCCGCTAACTAGGCATAACAAGCAAGAATAGATTTAGGTATTGCCATCTTTGGTAGGCAATTGATGAGAGTTTCATATGGTAATTTTATTTTCTTTCTTGGAAAGTGTCCCATGCCCCTTTTTAATGGAAATTGGAATCTAATATTCCTTCCTTCATATCAATAATCGCACCAACGTTCTAAGGAAAGGTCTACCAAGAATAATAGGGCAAGAAGGATTACAATCTATATCAAGAACAATGAAATCTACGGGCACATAATTCCTATTTGCAACAATAAGAACATCATTAATTCTTCCCATAGGTTTCTTAATAGTGGAATCCGCAAGATGCAAGTCTAGAGAGCAATCATCAAAATTACGGAAATCTAGTAAATCACACAAAGTCTTGGGAATAGTAGAGACACTAGCACCCAAATCACACAAAGCATAAAACGCATGATCTTTAATTTTAATTTTAATAGTTGGTTCCCACTCATCATAGAGTTTTCTAGGGATAGAAACTTTCAACTCAAGTTTTTCTTCATAGGATTGCATCAAGGCATCAACAATATGTTCGGTAAAGGCTTTATTTCGACTATAAGCGTGTGGAGAATTTAGCACGGATTGCAACAAGGAAATACAATCAATCAAAGAGCAACTTTCATAATTAAATTCCTTGAAATCCAATATAATGGGTTTAGCAACATCTAGATTTTTATTTCTTTCGATCCCACTTTCATCAATTTCATCATTAAGATCTAAACACTCCAAATTTTTAGAAAGCCTTCTAGGTAAAGGAAGATCATATTCAGTTCCATCAAGATTTATATTGCAAAACAAAGATTTAATTGAAGACACATCAATAACTTTTAGATCTTCATCATTACTTTCATAGGAATTGGAAGAACACGCTTTAATAAAGGCATCTTTGGAAGCACGCATCCTAGCGGTTCTTTCTTTACACTCATCAATTGAAATTCCCATGGCTTTTAGAGACTCATTAATATCATGCTTAGGTGGAATAGATCTAAGTTTCAAAGCATCAACATCAAGAGCAATTCTATCAACGTTCCTACCCAAATCATCAATCTTAAGCAATTTTTCTTCAATCATAGCATTAAAATTCTTTTGCGAGAAATAAATTCTTTAAATATTAATTCAAAATCAGAGGGCATCTTATTATAATTTCCATAAGAGTTTGTTGTAGGAATTCTCATAATTATTAGAAGGATTACTAGGATATGGCCTAGGATTAAAAATTCCCTCTATAAGCGTTGTTACCAAAATTTATTCCTACCAACCACTGTTCAAGATATCTTCCGATATTCTGATAAATCGGCCCGATTTACCGCTTACCGTTGTTTGACCGATAAGATAAATCGGCCGATAAATCAGCCAATATGGCGATAAATTGGCTGAAATGCCGATAAACTGGCCGATTTACCCCTTATCATGGGTCAACCGATAATTCCCGATAAGCGATATCCCCAAACATTGCTACCAACAAAATTCAGATCCATAGATTCATTATTATTCTCAATCAAAGTAGACAAAGGCATATCATTAGGATCAGGAAACACTCTTAGTAGCAAAAATTTCATAAGTTCATCCATCTTTCCACTCAACACATCAATTTCCTCTATCACATGCACTTTTTTATTAGAAGTTCTTTTAGTATGCCATTGAGAATAATTAACCATAATATTATCTAGGAGTTTAGTAGCATCTGCTAAAGTGATTTCCATAAAAGTGCCTCCCGCAGCCGAATCTAAAAGATTTCTAGAAGCAAAATTCAATCCGGCATAAATTTTTGTATAATCATCCAAAATTCAAACCATGAGTAGGGCAATTACGTATCATTAATTTCATTCTCTCCCAAGCTTGTGCAACATGTTCATGATCAAATTGTTTAAAGTTCATAATATCGTTTCTAAGATAGATGATCTTAGCGGGAGGAAAATACTTAGAGATAAAAGCATCTTTGGACTTGTTCCATGAATCAATACTATTCTTAGGCAAATATGAAAACCAAGCTTTAGCACGATCTCTAAGAGAAAAAGGAAATAGATTCAATTTAACGACATCATTATTGACATCCTTTTTCTTTTGCATATCACATAAATCAACGAAGCTATTTAGATGAGTAGCGACATCTTCACTAGGAAGGCCGGCGAATTGATCTTTCATAACAAGATTCAACAAAGCAGTATTAATTTCACAAGATTCAGCATCGGTAAAAGGAGCAATTGGAGTGCTAAGGAAATCATTATTATTGGTATTGGTGAAGTCACACAATTTAGTAGTATCTTGAGCCATCGCGACAAACAAGCAATCTAACACACAAGCAAACAAAAGCAAACGAGCAAAAAGAGGCAAATAGAGAGGGAGGATAGAGAGAGAGGGCAAATAAAATGGCAAGGGTGAATTGAGGGGAGAGGAAAATGAGAGGCAAATGGCAAATAATGTAATGCGAGAGATAGGGATTGTGATGGGTACTTGGTATATGACTTTTTGCGTAGACTCCCCGGCAACGGCGCCAGAAATCCTTCTTGCTACGTCTTGAGCTTGTGTTGGTTTTCCCCGAAGAGGAAGGGATGATGCAGCAGAGTAGCGTAAGTATTTCCCTCAGTTTTTGAGAACCAAGGTATCAATCCAGTAGGAGCCCACGCTCAAGTCCCTCGTACCTGCACAAAGCGATAGCTACTCGCAACCAACGCGATTAGGGGTTGTCAAGCCCTTCACGGTCACTTACGAGAGTGAGATCTGATAGATAGAATATTTTTGGTATTTTTGATATAAAGATGCAAAGTAAAAAGTAAAGCAAAGTAAATAGCAAAACAATATAAAGTGATGGAGATTGATATGATGAGAATAGACCCGGGGGCCATAGGTTTCACTAGTGGCTTCTCTCAAGAGCATAAGTATTCTACGGTGGGTGAACAAATTACTGTTGAGCAATTGATAGAATTGAGCATAATTATGAGAATATCTAGGCATGATCATGTATATAGGCATCACGTCCGTGACAAGTAGATCGAAACGATTCTGCATCTACTACTATTACTCCACTCATCGACCGCTATCCAGCATGCATCTAGAGTATTAAGTTAAAAACAGAGTAACGCCTTAAGCAAGATGACATGATGTAGAGAGATAAATTCATGCAATATGAAATAAACCCCATCTTGTTATCCTCGATGGCAATGATACAATACGTGCCTTGCTGCCCCTTCTGTCACTGGGTAAGGACACCGCAAGATCGAACCCAAAGCTAAGCACTTCTCCCATGGCAAGAACTACCAATCTAGTTGGCCAAACCAAACGGATAATTCGAAGAGACTTGCAAAGATAACCAATCATACATAAAAGAATTCAGAGAAGATTCAAATATTATTCATAGATAGACTTGATCATAAACCCACAATTCATCGGTCTCAACAAACACACCGCAAAAAGAAGATTACATCGAATAGATCTCCACGAGAGAGGGGGAGAACTTTGTATTGAGATTCAAAGAGAGAGAAGAAGCCATCTAGCTACTAACTATGGACCCGAAGGTCTGAGGTAAACTACTCACACTTCATCGGAGAGGCTATGGTGATGTAGAAGCCCTCCGTGATGACGGCCCTCTTCCGGCGGAGCTTCGGAACAGGCCCCAAGATGGGATCTCGTGGATACAGAAAGTTGCGGCGGTGGAATTAGGTTTTTGGCTCCTCTTCTAATCGTTTGGGGGTACGTGTGTATATATAGGAGGAAGAAGTACGCCGGAGGAGCAACGAGGGGCCCACGAGGCAGGGGGCGCGCCCTAGGGGGGCGCCCCCACCCTCGTGACCGCCTCTTTTGTTCCTTGGAGCAGGGTCCAAGTCTCCTGGATCACGTTCGGTGAGAAAATCACGTTCCCGAAGATTTTATTCCGTTTGGACTCCGTTTGATATTCCGTTTCTTCGAAACACTGAAATAGGCAAAAAACAGCAATTCTGGGCTGGGCCTCCGGTTAATAGGTTAGTCCCAAAAATAATATAAAAGTGGAAAATAAAGCCCAATATAGTCCAAAACAGTAGATAATATAGCATGGAGCAATCAAAAATTATAGATACGTTGGAGACGTATCAGGCATCCCCAAGCTTAATTCCTGCTCGTCCTCGAGTAGGTAAATGATAAAAAGAGAATTTTTGATGCGGAGTGCTACTTGGCATAATTTCAATGCAAATCTTCTTAATTGTGGTATGAATATTCAGATTAGAAAGATTCAAGACAAAGGTTTATATTGACATAGAAAATAATAATACTTCAGCATACTAACAAAGCAATTATGTCTTCTCAAAATAACATGGCTAAAGAAAGTTATCCCTACAAAATCATATAGTCTGGCTATGCTCCATCTTCCCCACACAAAGTATTTAAATCATGCACAACCCCGATGACAAGCCAAGCAATTGTTTCATACTCTAACTTTTTCAAAACTTTTTCAATCTTCACGCAATACATGAGCGTGAGCCATGGATATAGCACTATAGGTGGAATAGAATGGTGGTTGTGGAGAAGACAAAAAGGGAGAAGATAGTCTCACATCAACTAGGCGTATCAACGGGCTATGGAGATGCCCATCAATAGATATCAATGTGAGTGAGTAGGGATTGCCATGCAACGGATGCACTAGAGCTATAAATATATGAAAGCTCAACAAAAGAAACTAGTGGGTGTGCATCCAACTTGCTTGCTCATGAAGACCTAGGGCAATTTGAGGAAGCCCATCATTGGAATATACAAGCCAAGTTCTATAATGAAAGATTCCCACTAGTATATGAAAGTGATAACATGAGAGACTCTCTACTATGAAGATCATGGTGCTACTTTGAAGCACAAGTGTGGTAAAAGGATAGTAACATTGTCCCTTCTCTCTTTTTCTCTCATTTTTATATTTTTGTATGGCCTTTCTCTCTTTTTATGGCCTTTCTCTTTTTTATTTGGGCTTCTTTGGCCTCTCTTTTTTTTCGTCCGGAGTCTCATCCCGACTTGTGGGGGAATCATAGTCTCCATCATTCTTTCCTCACTGGGACAATGCTCTAATAATGATGATCATCACACTTTTATTTTTCTTACAACTCAACAATTACAACTCGATACTTAGAACAAAATATGACTCTATGTGAATGCATCCGGTGGTGTACCGGGATATGCAATATGACAATGATGAATGTGTCATGATGAACTAGATGGTGGAAAGTTACATGGCAATATATCTCGGAATGGCTATGGAAATGCCATAGTAGGTAGGTATGGTGGCTGTTTTGAGGAAGGTATATGGTAGGTGTATGATACCGGCGAAAGTTGCGCGGTATTAGAGAGGCTAGCAAGGGTGGAAGGGTGAGAGTGCGTATAATCCATGGACTCAACATTAGTCATAAAGAACTCATATACTTATTGCAAAAATTTAGAAGCTATCAAAGCAAAGTACTACGCGCATGCTCCTAGGGGGATAGATTGGTAGGAAAAAACCATCGCTCATCCCCGACCGCCACTCATAAGGAAGACAATCAATAAATAAATCATGCTCCGACTTCATCACATAACGGTTCACCATACGTGCATGCTATGGGAATCACAAACTTCAACACAAGTATTCTTTAAATTCACAACTACTCAACTAGCATGACTTTAATATTATCACCTCCATATCTCAAAACAATTATCATGCTTCAATCTTTTCTTAGTATTCAACACACTCAAAAGAAAGTTTCAGAAATCTTGAATACCAAGCATATTATTATTAGGCTAATTACCATGCTATTTAAGAAACTCTCAAATTAATTTAAGTGAAGCATAAGAGATCAATAGTTTCTTTAAAACGAATCCACCACCATGCTCTAAAAGATCTAAGTGAAGCACATAGAGCAAAATCATCTAACTCGAAGGATATAAGTGAAGCACATAAAGCAAAATTATCTAGCTCAAAAGATATAAGTGAAGCACATAGAGTATTATATCAAATTTTAATTCATGTATGGCTCTCTCAAAAGGTGTGTACAACAAGGATGATTGTGATATACTAGCAAACAAAGACACAAATAATACAAGACGCTTCAAGCAAAACACATATCATGTTGGTGAATAAAAATATAGCTCCAAGTAAATTACCGATGGAAGTGGACGAAAAGAGGGGATGCCTTCCGGGGCATCCCCAAGCTTTGACTTTTTGGTGTCCTTGGATTATCTTGGGGTGCCATGGGCATCCCCAAGCTTAGGCTCTTGCCACTCCTTGTTCCATGATCCATCAAAAGAATTCACCCAAAACTTGAAAACTTCACAACACAAAACTCAAAATAGAAAACTCGTGAGCTCCGTTAGCGAAAGAAAACAAAAGACCACTTCAAGGTACTGTAATGAACTCATTCTTTATTTATATTGGTGTTAAACCTACTGTATTCCAACTTCTCTATGGATTATAAACTATTTTACTAGCCATAGATTCATCAAAATAAGCAAACAACACACGAAAAACAGAATCTGTCAAAAACAGAACAGTCTGTAGTAATCTGTAGCTAGCGCAAGATCTGGAACCCCAAAAATTCTAAAATAAATTTCTGGACGTGAGGAATTTATCTATTAATCATCTTCAAAAAGAATTAACTAAATATCACTCTTAAAATAAAAATGACAGCAGTTCTTGTGAGCTCTAAAGTTTCTGTTTTTTACAGCAAGTTCAACAAGACTTTCCCCAAGTCTTCCAACGGTTCTACTTGGCCCAAACACTAATTAAACACAAAAAACACAACCTAAACAGAGGCTAAATAATTTATTTATTACTAAACAGGAGCAAATAACAAGGAATAAAATAAAATTGGGTTGCCTCCCAACAAGCGCTATCGTTTAACGCCCCTAGCTAGGCATAACAAGCAAGAATAGATTTAGGTATTGCCATCTTTGGTAGGCAATAGTGCTCATGATAGTTTCATATGGTAATTTTATTTTCTTTCTTGGAAAGTGTTCCATGCCCCTTTTTTAATGGAAATTGGAATCTAATATTCCTTCCTTCATATCAATAATCGCACCAACCGTTCTAAGGAAAGGTCTACCAAGAATAATAGGGCAAGAAGGATTGCAATCTATATCAAGAACAATGAAATCTACGGGCACATAATTCCTATTTGCAACAATAAGAACATCATTAATTCTTCCCATAGGTTTCTTAATAGTGGAATCCGCAAGATGCAAGTTTAGAGAGCAATCATCAAAATTACGGAAATCTAGTAAATCACACAAAGTCTTGGGAATAGTAGAGACACTAGCACCCAAATGACACAAAGCATAAAACTCATGATCTTTAATTTTAATTTTAATAGTTGGTTCCCACTCATCATAGAGTTTTCTAGGGATAGAAACTTTCAACTCAAGTTTTTCTTCATAGGATTGCATCAAGGCATCAACAATATGTTCGGTAAAGGCTTTATTTCGAGTATAAGCATGTGGAGAATTTAGCACGGATTGCAATAAGGAAATACAATCAATCAAAGAGCAACTTTCATAATTAAATTCCTTGAAATCCAATATAGTGGGTTTAGCAACATCTAGATTTTTATTTCTTTCCATCCCACTTTCATCAATTTTATCATTAAGATCTAAACACTCCAAATTTTTAGAACGCCTTCTAGGTAAAGGAAGATCATATTCAGTTCCATCAAGATTTATATTGCAAAACAAAGATTTAATTGAAGACACATCAATAACTTTTAGATCTTCATCATTACTTTCATAGGAATTGGAAGAACACGCTTTAATAAAGGCATCTTTGGAAGCACGCATCCTAGCGGTTCTTTCTTTACACTCATCAATTGAAATTCCCATGGCTTTTAGAGACTCATTAATATCATGCTTAGGTGGAATAGATCTAAGTTTCAAAGCATCAACATCAAGAGCAATTCTATCAACGTTCCTAGCCAAATCATCAATCTTAAGCAAGTTTTCTTCAATCATAGCATTAAAATTCTTTTGCGAAGAAATAAATTCTTTAATATTAGATTCAAAATCAGAGGGCATCTTATTATAATTTCCATAAGAGTTGTTGTAGGAATTCTCATAATTATTAGAAGGATTACTAGGATATGGCCTAGGATTAAAATTCCCTCTATAACCGTTGTTACCAAAATTATTCCTACCAACCACTGTTCAAGATATCTTCCGATATTCTGATAAATCGGCCGATTTACCGCTTACCGTTGTTTGACCGATAAGATAAATCGGCCGATAAATCAGCCGATATGGCGATAAATTGGCCGAAATGCCGATAAACTGGCTGATTTACCCCTTATCATGGGTCAACCGATAAGTTCCCGATAAGCGATATCCCCAACATTGCTACCAACAAAATTCATATCCATAGATTCATTATTATTCTCAATCAAAGTAGACAAAGGCATATCATTAGGATCAGAGGAAACACTCTTAGTAGCAAATAATTTCATAAGTTCATCCATCTTTCCACTCAACACATTAATTTCCTCTATCACATGCACTTTTTTATTAGAAGTTCTTTCAGTATGCCATTGATAATAATTAACCATAATATTATCCAGGAGTTTAGTAGCATCTCCTAAAGTGATTTCCATAAAAGTGCCTCCCGCAGCCGAATCTAAAAGATTTTTAGAAGCAAAATTCAATCCGGCATAAATTTTTTGTATAATCATCCACAAATTCAAACCATGAGTAGGGCAATTACGTATCATTAATTTCATTCTCTCCCAAGCTTGTGCAACATGTTCATGATCAAATTGTTTAAAGTTCATAATATCGTTTCTAAGATAGATGATCTTAGCGGGAGGAAAATACTTAGAGATAAAAGCATCTTTGCACTTGTTCCATGAATCAATACTATTCTTAGGCAAAGACGAAAACCAAGCTTTAGCACGATCTCTAAGAGAAAAAGGAAATAGCTTCAATTTAACGACATCATTATTGACATCCTTTTTCTTTTGCATATCACATAAATCAACGAAGCTATTTAGATGAGTAGCGGCATCTTCACTAGGAAGGCCGACGAATTTGATCTTTCATAACAAGATTCAACAAAGCAGTATTAATTTCACAAGATTCAGCATCGGTAAGAGCAGCAATCGGAGTGCTAAGGAAATCATTATTATTGGTATTGGTGAAGTCACACAATTTAGTAGTATCTTGAGCCATCGCGACAAACAAGCAATCTAACACACAAGCAAACAAAAGCAAACGAGCAAAAAGAGGCAAATAGAGAGGGAGGATAGAGAGAGAGGGCAAATAAAACGGCAAGGGTGAATTGAGGGGAGAGGAAAATGAGAGGCAAATGGCAAATAATGTAATGCGAGAGATATGGATTGTGATGGGTACTTGGTATATGACTTTTTGCGTAGACTCCCCGGCAACGGCGCCAGAAATCCTTCTTGCTACGTCTTGAGCTTGTGTTGGTTTTCCCCGAAGAGGAAGGGATGATGCAACAGAGTAGCGTAAGTATTTCCCTTAGTTTTTGAAAACCAAGGTATCAATCTAGTAGGAGCCCACGCTCAAGTCCCTCGTACCTACACAAAGCGATAGCTACTCGCAACCAACGCGATTAGGGGTTGTCAAGCCCTTCACGGTCACTTACGAGAGTGAGATCTGATAGATAGAATATTTTTGGTATTTTTGATATAAAGATGCAAAGTAAAAAGTAAAAGCAAAGTAAATAGCAAAACAATATAAAGTGATGGAGATTGATATGATGAGAATAGACCCGGGGGCCATAGGTTTCACTAGTGGCTTCTCTCAAGAGCATAAGTATTCTACGGTGGGTGAACAAATTACTGTTGAGCAATTGATAGAATTGAGCATAATTATGAGAATATCTAGGCATGATCATGTATATAGGCATCACGTCCGTGACAAGTAGATCGAAACGATTCTGCATCTACTACTATTACTCCACTCATCGACCGCTATCCAGCATGCATCTAGAGTATTAAGTTAAAAACAGAGTAACGCCTTAAGCAAGATGACATGATGTAGAGAGATAAATTCATGCAATATGAAATAAACCCCATCTTGTTATCCTCGATGGCAACGATACAATACGTGCCTTGCTGCCCCTTCTGTCACTGGGTAAGGACACCGCAAGATCGAACCCAAAGCTAAGCACTTCTCCCATGGCAAGAACTACCAATCTAGTTGGCCAAACCAAACGGATAATTCGAAGAGACTTGCAAAGATAACCAATCATACATAAAAGAATTCAGAGAAGATTCAAATATTATTCATAGATAGACTTGATCATAAACCCACAATTCATCGGTCTCAACAAACACACCGCAAAAAGAAGATTACATCGAATAGATCTCCACGAGAGAGGGGGAGAACTTTGTATTGAGATTGAAAGAGAGAGAAGAAGCCATCTAGCTACTAACTATGGACCCGAAGGTCTGAGGTAAACTACTCACACTTCATCGGAGAGGCTATGATGATGTAGAAGCCCTCCGTGATGACGGCCCTCTTCCGGCGGAGCTCCGGAACAGGCCCTAAGATGGGATCTCGTGGATACAGAAAGTTGCGGCGGTGGAATTAGGTTTTTGGCTCCTGTTCTGATCGTTTGGGGGTACGTGTGTATATATAGGAGGAAAAAGTACGCCGGAGGAGCAACGAGGGGCCCACGAGGCAGGGGCGCGCCCTAGGGGGGTGCCCACCACCCTCGTGACCGCCTCTTTTGTTCCTTGGAGCAGGGTCCAAGTCTCCTGGATCACGTTCGGTGAGAAAATCACGTTCCTGAAGATTTTATTCCGTTTGGACTCCGTTTGATATTCCGTTTCTTCGAAACACTGAAATAGGCAAAAAACAGCAATTCTGGGCTGGGCCTCCGGTTAATAGGTTAGTCCCAAAAATAATATAAAAGTGGAAAATAAAGCCCAATATAGTCCAAAACAGTAGATAATATAGCATGGAGCAATCAAAAATTATAGATACGTTGGAGACGTATCAGGCATCCCCAAGCTTAATTCCTGCTCGTCCTCGAGTAGGTAAATGATAAAAAGAGAATTTTTGATGCGGAGTGCTACTTGGCATAATTTCAATGCAAATCTTCTTAATTGTGGTATGAATATTCAGATTATAAAGATTCAAGACAAATGTTTATATTGACATAGAAAATAATAATACTTCAAGCATACTAACAAAGCAATTATGTCTTCTCAAAATAACATGGCTAAAGAAAGTTATCCCTACAAAATCATTTAGTCTAGCTATGCTCCATCTTCCCCACACAAAGTATTTAAATCATTCACAACCCCGATGACAAGCCAAGCAATTGTTTCATACTCTAACTTTTTCAAAACTTTTTCAATCTCCATGCAATACATGAGCGTGAGCCATGGATATAGCACTATAGGTGGAATGGAATGATGGTTGTGGAGAAGACAAAAAGGGAGAAGATAGTCTCACATCAACTAGGCGTATCAACGGGCTATGGAGATGCCCATCAATAGATATCAATGTGAGTGAGTAGGGATTGCCATGCAACGGATGCACTAGAGCTATAAATATATGAAAGCTCAACAAAAAAACTAGTGGGTGTGCATCCAACTTGCTTGCTCATGAAGACCTAGGGCAATTTGAGAAAGCCCATCATTGGAATATACAAGCCAAGTTCTATAATGAAAGATTCCCACTAGTATATGAAAGTGATAACATGAGAGACTCTCTACTATGAAGATCATGGTGCTACTTTGAAGCACAAGTGTGGTAAAAGGATAGTAACATTGTCCCTTCTCTCTTTTTCTCTCATCATTTTATATATTTTTTTGTATGGCCTTTCTCTTTTTTATGGCCTTTCTCTTTTTTATTTGGGCTTCTTTGGCCTCTCTTTTTTTTCGTCCGGAGTCTCATTCCGACTTGTGGGGGAATCATAGTCTCCATCATTCTTCCCTCACTGGGACAATGCTCTAATAATGATGATCATCACACTTTTATTTTTCTTACAACTCAACAATTACAACTCGATACTTAGAACAAAATATGACTCTATGTGAATGCATCCGGTGGTGTACCGGGATATGCAATATGACAATGATGAATGTGTCATGATGAACTAGATGGTGGAAAGTTGCATGGCAATATATCTCGGAATGGCTATGGAAATGCCATAATAGGTAGGTATGGTGGCTGTTTTGAGGAAGGTATATGGTAGGTGTATGATACCGGCGAAAGTTGCGCGGTATTAGAGAGGCTAGCAAGGGTGGAAGGGTGAGAGTGCGTATAATCCATGGACTCAACATTAGTCATAAAGAACTCATATACTTATTGCAAAAATTTAGAAGCTATCAAAGCAAAGTACTACGCGCATGCTCCTAGGGGGATAGATTGGTAGGAAAAGACCATCGCTCATCCCCGACCGCCACTCATAAGAAGACAATCAATAAATAAATCATGCTCCGACTTCATCACATAACGGTTCACCATACGTGCATGCTATGGGAATCACAAACTTCAACACAAGTATTCTTTAAATTCACAACTACTCAACTAGCATGACTTTAATATTATCACCTCCATATCTCAAAACAATTATCATGCTTCAATCTTTTCTTAGTATTCAACACACTCAAAAGAAAGTTTCAGAAATCTTGAATACCAAGCATATTATTATTAGGCTAATTACCATGCTATTTAAGAAACTCTCAAATTAATTTAAGTGAAGCATAAGAGATCAATAGTTTCTTTAAAACGAATCCACCACCATGCTCTAAAAGATCTAAGTGAAGCACATAGAGCAAAATCATCTAATCGAAGGATATAAGTGAAGCACATAAAGCAAAATTATCTAGCTCAAAAGATATAAGTGAAGCACATAGAGTATTATATCAAATTTTAATTCATGTATGGCTCTCTCAAAAGGTGTGTACAACAAGGATGATTGTGATATACTAGCAAACAAAGACACAAATAATACAAGACGCTTCAAGCAAAACACATATCATGTTGGTGAATAAAAATATAGCTCCAAGTAAATTACCGATGGAAGTGGACGAAAAGAGGGGATGCCTTCCGGGGCATCCCCAAGCTTTAACTTTTTGGTGTCCTTGGATTATCTTTGGAGTGCCATGGGCATCCCCAAGCTTAGGCTCTTTCCACTCCTTATTCCATGATCCATCAAAAGAATTCACTCAAAACTTGAAAACTTCACAACACAAAACTCAAAATAGAAAACTCGTGAGCTCCGTTAGCGAAAGAAAACAAAAGACCACTTCAAGGTACTGTAATGAACTCATTTTTTATTTATATTGGTGTTAAACCTACTGTATTAAAACTTCTCTATGGATTATAAACTATTTTACTAGCCATAGATTCATCAAAATAAGCAAACAACACACGAAAAACAGAATCTGTCAAAAACAGAACAGTCTGTAGTGATCTGTAGCTAGCGCAAGATCTGGAACCCCAAAAATTCTAAAATAAATTTCTGGACGTGAGGAATTTATCTATTAATCATCTTCAAAAAGAATTAACTAAATATCACTCTTAAAATAAAAATGATAGCTGTTCTCGTGAGCGCTAAAGTTTCTGTTTTTTTACAGCAAGTTCAACAAGACTTTCCCCAAGTCTTTCCAACGATTCTACTTGGCCCAAACACTAATTAAACACAAAAAACACAACCTAAACAGAGGCTAAATAATTTATTTATTACTAAACAGGAGCAAATATCAAGGAATAAGAATAAAATTGGGTTGCCTCCCAACAGGCGCTATCGTTTAACGCCCCTAACTAGGCATAACAAGCAAGAATAGATTTAGGTATTGCCATCTTTGGTAGGCAATTCATGAGAGTTTCATATGGTAATTTTATTTTCTTTCTTGGAAAGTGTTCCATGCCCCTTTTTAATGGAAATTGGAATCTAATATTTCCTTCCTTCATATCAATAATCGCACCAAACGTTCTAAGGAAAGGTCTACCAAGAATAATAGGACAAGAAGGATTACAATCTATATCAAGAACAATGAAATCTACGGGCACATAATTCCTATTTGCAATAATAAGAACATCATTAATTCTTCCCATAGGTTTCTTAATAGTGGAATCCGCAAGATGCAAGTTTAGAGAGCAATCATCAAAATTACGGAAATCTAGTAAATCACACAAAGTCTTGGGAATAGTAGAGACACTAGCACCCAAATCACACAAAGCATAAAACTCATGATCTTTAATTTTAATTTTAATAGTTGGTTCCCACTCATCATAGAGTTTTCTAGGGATAGAAACTTTCAACTCAAGTTTTTCTTCATAGGATTGCATCAAGGCATCAACAATATGTTCGGTAAAGGCTTTATTTCGACTATAAGCGTGTGGAGAATTTAGCACGGATTGCAACAAGGAAATACAATCAATCAAAGAGCAACTTTCATAATTAAATTCCTTGAAATCCAATATAATGGGTTTAGCAACATCTAGATTTTTATTTCTTTCGATCCCACTTTCATCAATTTCATCATTAAGATCTAAACACTCCAAATTTTTAGAAAGCCTTCTAGGTAAAGGAAGATCATATTCAGTTCCATCAAGATTTATATTGCAAAACAAAGATTTAATTGAAGACACATCAATAACTTTTAGATCTTCATCATTACTTTCATAGGAATTGGAAGAACACGCTTTAATAAAGGCATCTTTGGAAGCACGCATCCTAGCGGTTCTTTCTTTACACTCATCAATTGAAATTCCCATGGCTTTTAGAGACTCATTAATATCATGCTTAGGTGGAATAGATCTAAGTTTCAAAGCATCAACATCAAGAGCAATTCTATCAACGTTCCTACCCAAATCATCAATCTTAAGCAATTTTTCTTCAATCATAGCATTAAAATTCTTTTGCGAAGAAATAAATTCTTTAATATTAGATTCAAAATCAGAGGGCATCTTATTATAATTTCCATAAGAGTTGTTGTAGGAATTCTCATAATTATTAGAAGGATTACTAGGATATGGCCTAGGATTAAAATTCCCTCTATAAGCGTTGTTACCAAAATTATTCCTACCAACCACTGTTCAAGATATCTTCCGATATTCTGATAAATCGGCCGATTTACCGCTTACCGTTGTTTGACCGATAAGATAAATCGGCCGATAAATCAGCCAATATGGCGATAAATTGGCTGAAATGCCGATAAACTGGCCGATTTACCCCTTATCATGGGTCAACCGATAAGTTCCCGATAAGCGATATCCCCAACATTGCTACCAACAAAATTCAGATCCATAGATTCATTATTATTCTTAATCAAAGTAGACAAAGGCATATCATTAGGATCAGAGGAAACACTCTTAGTAGCAAATAATTTCATAAGTTCATCCATCTTTCCACTCAACACATCAATTTCCTCTATCACATGCACTTTTTTATTAGAAGTTCTTTTAGTATGCCATTGAGAATAATTAACCATAATATTATCTAGGAGTTTAGTAGCATCTGCTAAAGTGATTTCCATAAAAGTGCCTCCCGCAGCCGAATCTAAAAGATTTCTAGAAGCAAAATTCAATCCGGCATAAATTTTTTGTATAATCATCCAAAAATTCAAACCATGAGTAGGGCAATTACGTATCATTAATTTCATTCTCTCCCAAGCTTGTGCAACATGTTCATGATCAAATTGTTTAAAGTTCATAATATCGTTTCTAAGATAGATGATCTTAGCGGGAGGAAAATACTTAGAGATAAAAGCATCTTTGGACTTGTTCCATGAATCAATACTATTCTTAGGCAAATATGAAAACCAAGCTTTAGCACGATCTCTAAGAGAAAAAGGAAATAGATTCAATTTAACGACATCATTATTGACATCCTTTTTCTTTTGCATATCACATAAATCAACGAAGCTATTTAGATGAGTAGCGACATCTTCACTAGGAAGGCCGGCGAATTTGATCTTTCATAACAAGATTCAACAAAGCAGTATTAATTTCACAAGATTCAGCATCGGTAAAAGGAGCAATTGGAGTGCTAAGGAAATCATTATTATTGGTATTGGTGAAGTCACACAATTTAGTAGTATCTTGAGCCATCGCGACAAACAAGCAATCTAACACACAAGCAAACAAAAGCAAACGAGCAAAAAGAGGCAAATAGAGAGGGAGGATAGAGAGAGAGGGCAAATAAAACGGCAAGGGTGAATTGAGGGGAGAGGAAAATGAGAGGCAAATGGCAAATAATGTAATGCGAGAGATATGGATTGTGATGGGTACTTGGTATATGACTTTTTGCGTAGACTCCCCGGCAACGGCGCCAGAAATCCTTCTTGCTACGTCTTGAGCTTGTGTTGGTTTTCCCCGAAGAGGAAGGGATGATGCAACAGAGTAGCGTAAGTATTTCCCTTAGTTTTTGAAAACCAAGGTATCAATCTAGTAGGAGCCCACGCTCAAGTCCCTCGTACCTACACAAAGCGATAGCTACTCGCAACCAACGCGATTAGGGGTTGTCAAGCCCTTCACGGTCACTTACGAGAGTGAGATCTGATAGATAGAATATTTTTGGTATTTTTGATATAAAGATGCAAAGTAAAAAGTAAAATCAAAGTAAATAGCAAAACAATATAAATGTGATGGAGGTTGATATGATGAGAATAGACCCGGGGGCCATAGGTTTCACTAGTGGCTTCTCTCAAGAGCATAAGTATTCTACGGTGGGTGAACAAATTACTGTTGAGCAATTGATAGAATTGAGCATAATTATGAGAATATCTAGGCATGATCATGTATATAGGCATCACGTCCGTGACAAGTAGATCGAAACGATTCTGCATCTACTACTATTACTCCACTCATCGACCGCTATCCAGCATGCATCTAGAGTATTAAGTTAAAAACAGAGTAATGCCTTAAGCAAGATGACATGATGTAGAGAGATAAATTCATGCAATATGAAATAAACCCCATCTTGTTATCCTCGATGGCAATGATACAATACGTGCCTTGCTGCCCCTTCTGTCACTGGGTAAGGACACCGCAAGATCGAACCCAAAGCTAAGCACTTCTCTCATGGCAAGAACTACCAATCTAGTTGGCCAAACCAAACGGATAATTCGAAGAGACTTGCAAAGATAACCGAGCATACATAAAAGAATTCAGAGAAGATTCAAATATTATTCATAGATAGACTTGATCATAAACCCACAATTCATCGGTCTCAACAAACACACCGCAAAAAGAAGATTACATCGAATAGATCTCCACGAGAGAGGGGGAGAACTTTGTATTGAGATTCAAAGAGAGAGAAGAAGCCATCTAGCTACTAACTATGGACCCGAAGGTCTGAGGTAAACTACTCACACTTCATCGGAGAGGCTATGGTGATGTAGAAGCCCTCCGTGATGACGGCCCTCTTCCGGCGGAGCTTCGGAACAGGCCCCAAGATGGGATCTCGTGGATACAGAAAGTTGCGGCGGTGGAATTAGGTTTTTGGCTCCTCTTCTGATCGTTTGGGGGTACGTGTGTATATATAGGAGGAAAAAGTATGCCAGAGGAGCAACATGGGCCCACGAGGCAGGGGGACGCACCCTAGGGGGGGCGCCCCCCACCCTCGTGACCGCCTCTTTTGTTCCTTGGAGCAGGGTCCAAGTCTCCTGGATCACGTTCGGTGAGAAAACCACGTTTCCGGAGATTTTATTCCGTTTGGACTCCGTTTGATATTCCGTTTCTTCGAAACACTGAAATAGGCAAAAAACAGCAATTCTGAGCTGGGCCTCCGGTTAATAGATTAGTCCCCAAAATAATATAAAAGTGGAAAATAAAGCCCAATATAGTCCAAAACAGTAGATAATATAGCATGAAGCAATCAAAAATTATAGATACGTTGGAGACATATCACCAGTCACGGAGTAGCGTTTGGTTGGCCCAAAGCAAGTCTGTCGAGTACATGCGCCAGCTCAGGTCTTAGGACATAGAACGTATGTTGTAATAGAGACTCACATATGACATATCGCTGCGTCTCATAGTTGGGCCTGTCCGACTCGGACCTTATCTCAACTCGGATCCGACCACGTCGAATCCGACCAGATCCTTCCGAGTCCATATTATCCGGTTAGCATCCAATGCTCCATGGCTAGTGAGACCAAGCCATCGACCGTGGCATATGCTAGTCTAGTCGGCTGCACGTCCAGACAACCCTTTCGACTACAGACCTTTTAGGACGTTCATCATACAATGCATAGTCCCACAAACAAGTCACGTACTTGCTGATACACCTCATTGATAATGTCCAAGGACTATCTTTATTCATAAACGCATAGAAAATATCATCATACATGATTGCCTTTAGGGCATATCTCCAACACAAACGTACGCGGACGCGCCTGTGGACAGTGACCGGGCATCACACAAAATTGCTCCTCCACAACCGGATGCATCTAAACCGAATACTAAAATCCATATTAGCTCATGCAAATCCATATTAGTGTACGTAGCTAAATGCATGTCATCGGACTACCAACATTTGACATGCCATGTTAACTACAAACAAAATGATGCCTGGAGAAGTTCATCCATGGCCGACCTTGCCCTTGCCTTTGCTCTTCCCGTCGTCCTTGCAGAAGTAGCGGTCGAAAACACAGAACGGATCTAGTCGGATCTGCTCACTGTCGGAATTGTCTGATTCGTCGCCGACTCGCCGTCCTCGTCTTTCTCCTCCTTGGGGGGCAGTCCGGACATAGCGCGGATCGCCTGGCTTTGGTCTTTTCGGGAAGGGAAAAAATGAGTGGCTTTTCAGAAAGGAAAAAATGCTCCCGATTCATTTTTTTCGTGAAAAAATGTTTGTCGAAACCTATCAACACGGGATCTAGTTTTGAAGATTTTGAGGTGAAAATGATGGACGCGTGGTATAAGAGATTAAACATTTTAAATAAACGAATGCACAAAAAAAGAGAAAACTCTAAGGTTGCAACAAGTGGTGCACATGCAACACGCTACTTGTCGCAACTTGTCAAGGTGGAAGTGATCTTTGGAAGGAATACTTCTTAGTTAGTTATTTCGAAAAAACCCGCATGATTAAGATGACATGTCTACTTAGATTCTATATGTTTTTTATTTATCAAAATTTGTTTGATTACACCAAAGTAAACACAAAGAATTATTTGCATAAAGGTTGAGTGGATGAAAATTTTCCTACAAATTGTATTGAAATGGATTTTCTATAGAATTTAACCCTATGAATTAAACAACAAAAATAGAAAAAATCATAGGAATATAATCCTCCAGAATCCATATGAAACCTTTTGAATCATACTCCCTTTATTCCAAAATATAGTGGCTCATGTTTTTCAAGGTACAACTTTAACCATAAATTTAACTAACGATCTTGTATTCCCGTCGCAGTCGGTCTTGTTGGTTAAATTTATGATCAAAGTTAAAGCATGGAAAAAAATGAAGCACTATATTTTGGAACGGAGGGAGTAGTAGTCTGAAAAAAATGTCCAGTTCAACATTTTATAACCATGAGTGCAAAAAGAGGAGCTTTAAGATTCCAACTGCCTGGTCTGAAGGCTGGAGCACCCGTTCGTTCTATTGGATGGAGCACGCCTTTTACTTTTGCGAGAATCTTGGATGGAGCACGCTGCACGCCTGTCTCCCTGCCATATAGGCCCCAGAGCCAGAGGGACCCATAGTTTAATGGGACCAATGAGACAGTGACTCACAGAAAACCATCGCTAATTCTCCTAACCCTAAACGGCTAAACCCTCTCGTCCCTCCCCATGGCGTCACCGCCGCCGCCGCCGAAGCTTCCGATCCCCGGTCGCCGCAACATACTCATCACCAGCGCTTTGCCCTATGTCAACAACGTCCCGCACCTGGGGAACATCATCGGCTGTGAGCATCCCTTCTGCTGTGCTATCTCCCCCAATTTTGTTTCCTCGAGCTCTCGCTGTTCGCCCCCGGTTTTATCTTCTCTGATGGTTTCGATTTTGGTCGCGTTCTGCAGGCGTGCTCAGCGCCGACGTGTTCGCGCGGTACTGCCGGCTGCGGGGGTACAACGCCATCTACATATGCGGCACCGACGAGTACGGGACGGCCACCGAGACCAAGGCCTTGGAGGAGAAGTGCTCGCCCAAGGAGATCTGCGACAAGTGAGAGAGCCTTCACCTCTCGATGCCTTTTTAGTTTAATTTTGGTTTGTTTGTACAGGATTCGGCAATCGACCGTTATGAAATCTATCCAACACTGCTTTGAATTGCCGCACATACAAATACGCACGAAGGTTTCAGTTATCAACCTATGATATGCTATACACCTAGTTAGTAAAATTTCCATAGTTCATATGAATAATGAAGGCATTTTATTCGTAGTAAGCTTTCCTGGCTGAAAATGCAGGTACCATGTTATCCATGACGAGGTCTACAAGTGGTTCGACATAAAGTTTGACAAGTTTGGGCGGACGTCCGCTCCTGAACAGACAGAAGTCTGCCAGGCAATTTTCCATAAACTGATGGAAAACAAATGGCTCACAGAGAACACCATGCAGCAGGTACAGCTAATTCCTTGCCCGACCTTGTATATATTCATCTCCGCATGTTGTTTCTGTTATGCAATATTTTTCTGCTTTGCAGCTTTATTGTGACACGTGTGAGCGATTCTTAGCCGATAGGCTTGTGGAGGGGAAATGTCCGACAGAAGGCTGTAACTATGAAGCAGCAAGGGGTGATCAATGTGAAAACTGCAGCAAATTGTTGAACCCAACTGAGTTAATTGATCCAAAGTGTAAGGTGAGCATACAGAATACTTTTTGTAACATATTTAGTTGTGTTCGGTGTATCATTATGATTCACCTGAGCACACGAGGTGTGTGCCGCGTGAAACTGCATATGATGAATTTTCCTGTGCTGTTTCTTTTTTGCAGGTCTGTAAGAATGCTCCACGTATTCGTGACACAGATCACTTATTCCTGGAGCTTCCTCTATTGAGTGATAAGTTGGTAAACTATATTAACAACACTTCAGTAGCTGGTATGTGGAGTCAAAATGCTATTCAAGCAACAAACGCATGGTTGAAGGAAGGGTTAAAGCAACGCTGTATCACCAGAGATCTTAAATGGGGAGTTCCTGTTCCACATGAGAAGTATAAAGACAAGGTTTGGGCATATCAGATATGAATATATCTTTGCTGTTATGCGTTTATCTTATCTCATTTCTGTTTTTTGCAGGTGTTTTATGTCTGGTTTGATGCACCAATTGGATACATATCTATCACAGCATCATATACGCCTGATTGGGAGAAGTGGTGGAAGGATCCTGATAATGTAGAGTTGTTCCAGTTCATGGGTAAAGATAATGTGCCATTTCACACGGTATGATGCCTATGATATGGTGAACATCTTTAGTCATTCAAGCTTTGTTTTGGCACAAATTTAGTAGTTATTTGGCTTCATGTTTGGTTTGTGCCCAAGTTAGACATACCAAACAATTTGCTAGCCAAAATTTTGGTCAAGCTTTTCCTTGCCCATGAGTTGGGCAATATGGCAAGAAAGATGAACTAGAGTTACCAAAAGAGGCATTGGCAAGCCAAAATGTCATCAGCCATCCAACCAAATAACAAAGTTTTGGCCATGACCAAATAATTTGTAGGGTAGGTTTTGGATACCATCCAAACATACCCTATATTAGTGCATATATTTGTGAATAAAGTTTTGTTTAACTGCCAAGTCAGGACAATAGTACTTCCAGCCACGAGTGGATATGTTTTCACCACAAAATACGACTGAAAAATGCAGATTATGATTTCTTGCTGAATATTTGACCCTCCATTCAGTCGAGTCCTGTGATTGTTTGACATTATTTTTTATAAGGATATTTTGTTTTATTTTATAACCAATGGTTAAATCACGCAAGAGCTACAAGCACACAGATCCATTTATTTGAGGGCCAGTTGCATTTGATGTGCTTTAGCTAATTCCGGCATGAATTTTCTGTTATACCTCATAAAAGGTTGCTTTCGTTTCAAGTAATTAGTACTTTCTGAAATCGAAAAAAGTCCTTTAAGAAGCCAGTCTGATGCGAGCTGTATTGAAATGTATGGATAGCATATGTGTATACTGACTTTCTTTTAATGCCTGTACTTTTTTCCCATGAAGTACTTATTTGTTTAAAGGTAACTTTCAGGTCATGTTCCCTTCAACACTACTGGGAACTGGTGAAAACTGGACAATGATGAAGACCATAAGTGTTACTGAATATTTGAACTATGAAGCAGGTACTTTCCACATTTTTGTTTGAACCTAATGCTTGATTGGTGCACAGTTCATGCTAGTCATTCATACTTGGTTATTGCTTTCTTATTTACTTGAGCTGAAATTCCTATGCTTTCTAGAGATTTATGAGTAAAGCATATCCGGCTACATCTATTTACACCAAAGAAATACCCGTTCTGTTTACACCCCCTGCAATTGCAGAGGCTTATCGACCTGGCCTTCCCGAAGTGCAATTTCTTTTACCAGAACATATTGCTCACTGCCCAGTATTTGGCCCATGCTTGCACTGTGTGCTGTGGTGCATTGTGATGCACTTCAAGCTGCAGAAGTAGTCGACACCTTTCTCAAGCCTCAACGCTTCTCTTTCTTCACAGGTGCCCAGAATGACTAGCTGTGTAGGTTTGTGTTCGTATATTATTGCTTTGTACTCCCTCCATTCCTAAATATAAGACCTTTCAGAGATTTCAATATAGACCACATACGGAGCAAAATGAGTGAATCTACACTCTAAAGTATGTCTATATACATCCGGATGTAGTCCATAGTGGAATCTCTAAAAGGTCTTATATTTAGGAACGGAGGGAGTATTTAGCAATGAGCCCTGTTTTCATTATGGGTCATGCTCACTGCTCCCTTGTTCTTCTGCCACCAGAGAATATTAGCATGAAATTGGATGAATGGTTTGAAGAAATTGGGTTATACTGTTAATCCGTTATGGCACTCTAGTTTGTTTATCCTCTTTGCTTGGCTAAACATATGTCTTATGGACTAAGATATGTTCCAGCAAGATCGAGACACTGTTATGCATGGGCCTGATTCAAATTACTCTGAAGTAGATTCATATGTGATATTGGCACATTATGTATGTTTATTCCCTTGATAATAGCTAAATATTCCTCACATCTATAGGAAAATTTTCCAAGAGTCATGGTATTGGTGTCTTTGGCAATGATGCGAAGACTACTAATATTCCGTCTGAAGTATGGCGATACTACTTGCTTATGAACCGCCCTGAGGTTTGTATAGACATTTTGTTCAATAGATTTAAAATATCTGATAATGGCATTGATTGCGATATTTTTCTGTTTTGGGTGTTCAGGTATCAGATACACTGTTCACTTGGGCTGATTTACAAGCTAAATTGAACAGTGAGTTGCTGAACAACCTGGGAAACTTCATCAACCGTGTGCTAAGCTTTGTTGCCAAACCAGCTGGTTAGTCACTGGAGAATCTTGCACCTGACATCTAACTGTCTAGAAGGATTATCAGTTGATTTCTTTGTTTTAGAATTTATCTTGATTATCTGTGATTCGCTGCCATACTATATCATCATTCCTTATCTTCCACACTTTTGTTTAAGTTGATTTTTGATCTGCTTTTCTGGTAGGAGGCGGATATGACTCCATCATACCTGATGCTCCTAATGCGGAGTCACATCCATCGACCAATGCACTTGCTGAAAAAACTAATAAATGGGTTGAACAATATCTTGAAGCAATGGAGAAGGTAATTCATTTACTTGAACCATGTGAAATGGCACAAGTTCCTGCATTATCTCTCTAGTTTTATGTTATTTCATTGTGCCAGCTACAAGGATCTAAAATAGAATGTTCACTCCTTTCGCTACAGGTTAAACTGAAACAAGGACTGAAGAGTGCGATGGCGATTTCTAGTGATGGAAATGCATATTTGCAAGTAAATATATTTCTTTGTCTTGGTTTCCATTTGTGTTTTTAAATAGCACTGTTATATCTTATCTTTGCTTTGCTGAATACAGGAGAGCCAGTTTTGGAGGCTTTATAAGGAAGATCCAGCAACCTGTGCCATCGTAATGAAAACTTCAGTTGGTGTTGTTTATCTCCTTGCCTGTCTGCTGGAGCCTTTTATGCCTTCCTTTTCTAGAGAAGTATAATCCTCATTTTCATGTTTCAGAGTTTCTATTAATAGACCCCCTTTGCCTGAGCTTACTCTTATGTTTCTTTCTTAAGGTGCTGCACCAATTAAATATGTCCCCAGATGAAGATCTGTCATTCTGTGATGATAAAGGAGAAACTGCCAAGGCAAAAAGACCCTGGGATTTTGTATCAGCGGGACATAAAATAGGGAAGCCAGTCCCTCTATTTAAGGAACTGGTGCGTATTTGCATTTTGATAGAAGAAATTTGTTAGTTGGCCATGCTTTTATATTTAGCAATAATGCAGAAAGACGAACAAGTCGAGGCGTTTAGGATTAAATTCGCTGGCAGCCAAGCTGAAAGGATCTTGAAGGAACAAGCTGATGCCGAGGCCAAGAAAGTTGCTGAAAAGCTCAAGGGCACAAAATTATCTGGTACTTAAGAAATTCTTGCTATATATTTTTGCATGAATTACATGGGAGAACAGTTATTTTTTTTCTGTGGCAATCTATAAACAGGCTTCTCTTTGTGGCTCAATTGTCTGCAATTTGTATGTTCTTTGTGGCTCAATTGTCTGCAATTTGTATGTTTTCCTGAAAATACTGGTGCAGAGTGCGCCGGCTTTCTTATGTTTGAAGCGCTCTTGAGTTACCTTCTGCTGAACCAGTTTCATAACTCTAGAAATTCATTGGCCAGTTTTCTCTTGCTTTTGTATCAGAGGGAAGTTCAAAGAAGAAACAATCTGGTGGTTCGAAATCAAAGACAGCAGAGGAAGTCTCAGTTGCCAAGCTGGATATTCGTGTAGGGCTTATCAGAAAAGCAGAGAAGCATCCAGATGCTGATTCACTTTACATAGAAGAGATCGATGTTGGAGAAGAGGCACCAAGAACAGTGGTTAGCGGGCTTGTCAAATTCATCCCTCTTGAAGAAATGCAGGTCTGTCTTTCTTAGTATCATTTGTAGTCGCGACATTGGTATGCTGATTGGTCCTACCTCCCTAATTTGCAATTTATGGTACGAATGAGCAGAACCGGAAAGTTTGTGTGCTCTGCAATCTTAAACCGGTGGCAATGCGCGGTATAAAATCACATGCTATGGTTTTGGCCGCATCGAATAAGGACCATACAAAGGTAAGGAACGTTTGGCTCTCATGTGCTCTTTGTTTGATAAATCATCATGAATGTACAGTAGCAGCCACTTCCGGTTTGTGGAAACTGACATTTGAAATTTTAGGTTGAGTTGGTTGAGCCTCCAGAATCCGCTGCTGTTGGGGAGAGGGTGACCTTTGCCGGGTTCTCTGGTGAGCCCGAGGCTTCTCTTAACGCCAAAAGCAAAACCTGGGAGAAGTTGTCCGCTGATCTGCACAGCAACGGTGAGCTGGTGGCGTGCTACAAAGATGTTCCATTCACAACTTCGGCTGGAGTATGCAAGGTCAAGACGATAGCGAATGGGGAGATTCGCTAGGCACAGTGCCCAATCTGCAGTCTGACTGAATCGCTGTCTGATTTCATTGGAAGTTAATATTGCTGATTTACTCTTTTTTTTTTTTGAAAAATTTGACGCCTTTCGAGCACTGCTCTGCACACCGTTGTGATTGAAGAACGCTTGTTGTTTGTCACCTCCCCCCCTCCCCCTTTTTGAGTGTACTTTCGGCTCAACAGTGAGGCGACAGACAGGCCTATTCCCGCCGTTTTCCCCCTTTCCCTCCATTTCCTCATTGTTTTCCCCTTCCGCCCCGCCATGCTGCCGAAGAAGTATTTGGCCCCTCGCCTCGCTGTCACTGCACTGCCACTCTTGATTCCACCCAGCCGAAGTAAAGGAAGCTGATGGCAAGACCATCGGGCATGTCCAACGCTGAGTGAAGGGCGGAGGTTTAGCGCTGGGAGGCTGTCACCATCGACCGGCGGAATAGGCTCATCGCTAAGAAGGCCAGGGACGCAGCAGCGGCGGAGTAGGCAGATACGTCTCACATGGGGATGATGAATTCGCGCTGCCACTACTGCCCACAAGCTACGTCGGGGAGCCAACAGAGCGTCGCATCCCCGGCCAACTTCTCGCCGCCGCCACCGCTTTGGGGGCACGCACCCTCGCCTGGCTACTTCGACGGTGATGCACATGGTAGTTTCAACCCCAACATCACCTCCCCGCATGGCGCGCCGCCGTGTGCCTCCCCCTCTGGCCTGAAGACCGACCAACGCACTCCCTCCCCCGCGTTCACCGTTGGCCTCCACACCCAGTACATCTATTTGCCACCGGCGTACTCAGCCTCGCCGACGCCGCCTCTGCGCCGGGGCGCTCTATCCTTCGCACACGTCTCGGCGCCACAGTTCGGCAACCCCGATGCCACCGACGTTTACATGGACGAGATCATCACGAGCGGCTCGATCGCCGCCTCCTCCTGCCCCGGGTTCCACACGCAAGACAAAACAATGGACACCGCCGTCGACATGGACGACGAGCTCGACGGCACCGAGGAGGGGGAGGAGGAAGAACAGGCGGAGGAGGAGATGGAGCCGGCGATGAAAGGAAGAAAGAAGAAGCGGGCGGCCAGTGCCAGGCCGGGCGAGCCCCGCGTCAAGTGGACGTCCAAGGAAGATGAGTGCCTCGGCGAAGCATGGAAGACCGTCAGCATCGACCTGATCACCGGCTCGAATCGGAACACCGACACGTACTGGAGACAGATCAAGACGGCGTTCGATGAGCACAAGCTGGTCGACCCCTACTTCGCCACCATCCACATGGAGCGCGGCGACAAGGCCATGGCGAACCATTGGGCGATCATCCAGGCGGCTTGCAACAAATGGCATGGGATCGTCGGGGAGATCGCGGCTCGCCCGAAAAGCGGCGCCAACGTCGAGGGTCAGGTATGTCCATCCGCCGGCTCACTTCTTTCGCCGTGTACGTCGCCAACACTTGTTCTTCGGCTGCGCAGATGGTTCAGATGTTCAACATGTATCGCCAGGACAATAGCGACCAAGAGTTCAAGTTCCTTCACGTGTTCTCCCGGATCGAGTCGTGCGAGAAGTGGAGGAAGGTCCGGCTCACCCTCGTCAAGGCCAAGGAGATGTACAAGCTAGACACGCCTGTCCTGAGGGTGGTGCATGGGCGCCCTGATCGCAACAAAAGAGCCAAGACGGCGAGGGACGTGGCACCCGCTGCCGAACGGCTGCAATCATCAATCGAGCAGTGCATCACTGACGCCAAGAATAGCACCGCAAAGAGGGAGGAGAAATCCGACGCGCGGTGGTCGGAGTTGATGACAAAGCAGGACATGAAGCTCGACCTTCTTAGGACCAACGTTGCTGCGAAGAAGAGGAACACTGACCTGGCATTCTTGATGGCGGCAGACATGTCGACGATGGACGAGAAGGTCAAGGCATGGTACTTGGCGGAGCGCGGCCTCATCTTGAACCGGATGCCTGGGCCAGCGCCGACCACCACCCCAATGCCCACGCTGATGCCCAGCCCGAGCGATGAAGTGGTGCCGACGCTGACCACCAGCCCGAGCACAGAAGCCTCGCTGACACCGAGCACGCCCGCGTCCCCGTCGACCCCGTCCAGTCCCACGCCAGAGGAGCCCGCCGTTTGATGCGCTCCGTGTCTATGCTTCCTTCCTTTTGATCATCAAACTTTCGGGCATGTTTGATCGCCGAGCTGTGGCATGATGATTGCCGACTTGTGGCATGGTGATCGCCGAACTTGTGGCGTTTTTTTGGCAGCGGGAAAGACAAGTTTGATTTTTTAGGCGTCTGGGGGCTGAAACCCGAGAGTGCGACTGGAAACTCGATCTCCCCCAGGGCGAAAAACCCGCCGGGTGCGTTGGGGGGCCAAATGAGTGGAGATGCTCTTAGCGCTAGCCAGCTTTAGCTCGGCCCATTTTGAGCTGAACTTGGGGGCTGTTTGGAAGTCCGCTGGCTTCCCAAAGTGGCCAGCTTCTCGGGGAGCCAGCGCTGCGTTCTGCAGCAGGTTTGGCGAAATCATTAATCAAAGAGCCCTCCTTGCAAAGATCACTCCAATCTTCTCAGGTTGCGACAAGTGGTGCATTGTACATGCGCCACTTGTTGCAATCAGAGAGTTTTCTCTTCTGTCGTAAATCTGTTTATTCAAAACGTTTTTGGTTTTAAACCGTGCGTTCCAAATCTCGAACCGTTTTCATTGTTGGATTCCTCGCGTTGAGATCTTCAAAGCTGCATCTCATGTTGATAGGTTTTGATGCATTCTTTTTTCTTCCGAAAGAGACACGACGGGGCCTCTTCCAGAAGCAAATATATGCCTCCATTAGAAGTAAACCCTTCCTCACGTTAAGATCTTCAAAACTACATCTCATGTTGATAGGTTATGATGCATTCATTTTTCTTCCGAAAGAGACACGACGGTGCCTCTTCCAGAAGCAAATATGTGCCTCCATTAGAAATAAACCCGTGCCTCTCACGATTTTTTCGTTTCCCGTACCTCTCGCGGAAAAAAAGAGAAAACTTACTTTTTATTTCTCGCGGAAGGAAAAAAAGAAAATGCGTTTTTTGGTTTTCAAGAGGCATGACCGTGTCTCTCGCGGAAAAAAAAAGAAAATACATGTTTTCATTTTTGAGAGGCTTTTTTTTAAAAAAAAATCAAAAGATAAGACCGATGGAAAACCGAAAAGCCGGAAAACCCATCTAAAAAGCCGAAAACTCGTACCTAAAAAATAAAAAATAAAAAAAATTCGGAGAGAGCGTCCAGAGCGCGGCACATGGACGGTGGCTGAGAGCGCGCTAAGTGATCCTTAAGAAGGCTTTTGAATGAGCGCTCCTCAATTAGTTACTCTTCATGTTAGGCAACAACGACAGCTTCAACTCCCGTGTGCATGGCCTGGCGACCCAGGAAGCAAGCATGCATGAAGCCCATTCGGGTGGTTTCTCGTATGGGAGAGAGAATGTATGAGAGCGACTACCATAGAAAAAGAGCGACTATTATAGAAAAAGGACCACAGATGTAAAAATAGAAAGAAAGCCATGAGCCATTGGATCATAGGAGCGACTGGGCCATGGATGCAAAAGTAGAAAACAACCATGAGCCATCAGATTGTAGGTGGATGGCACAGATTCTGGTGGAAGGATCTCAACCACTTGTTGTCTATTTTATGAAAACCCCCTGCTAGCAATTAGTTATAAAACAAAATTTTTGTAGTAACCACCTCATGTATTTGATCTCTCTCTCCCTTCATTTTTTGAGGGGACCCGTCCCTTCATTTTGTCAAACGATCATTTATAGAGATCTACAGTTCTGTACAAGAACCGCTTACAGAGTTTGCACAGTAATGAAGCTCTATATTTTACTAGTTTACTACTTATTTTTTTTGCATGTATCTACTTCATGAATACCATGCATATTTCAGTACATCAGTGGCTTGTACTACATCACTAGTTATGCAAAGAAGCTGAATATGATTGTCACTGCAAGGTATGTCAATACATATGAAAAATATGTGAGTACATAGATAAAATTATAAAATTAAGCCACCCTTTGAAGCATAACTAAACGTCAGACTTGACAATCCCAGATCGAGCATATCACAAGCATACTACATACATATCTTGATGAGACATGATAGCACGATTTTTAGTACATGGCTGGCAAGACAAAGTATTAAGGACTAATATGATCACCACTCAATAGGCATTGCTATTCATAATGATAAGCTCTTGAAGGTACATAACAGAAAAGCTCTAGCCTTTCCCTCCAGTTCTATTACTTATCAAGTTTCTTGTTCCTAGAGAGATCACGACAAGCAAACACGATTCAGTTGAGCACATACATGTAACAGCCCAAAATTGGGTTATCAATTTTTGCGCTGTTATTCCTTCCTAGTATTCTTTTCAAAATCTTTCCCTGGAGTTTGCTGGATGATTCTGAGAATCCAGGCAATTTTCAACCTTTCAAAACCTTGCCTCTTCCTTTGATGTTAGGAAGGACCTCCTTTGTGTCATCTCAAACTCCATCAAAATCCATTCAAACCCTAATTCCAAAATTTGGAATTTCAAATGTTGCCTTTGTGATTACAAAGGACCCCTCATTTCCTTTGCTTTGTTGATCCTCCAAATACTCACAGAGATCCTCCTACACCTATAAACCCTGGATATGCAAAAACATTGCCAAGTCATTTGCAATATTTTTCATTACAAATTAATTCATTTTTCTGTTGTTTAAAGGAACTAAATCCAGGAAAATATCTATCTATCTCCAAAGCTCCTGAAAACTTGTGGAGATAATCTTTGTGACCATATTGACTTACTGAGCCCTCCTAAAAATATTGGCCACATTTAAATAAGGAAAATTCACTTTTCCTATTTTATGCCAATATTGCATTTCTGCCTCTTTCCAAAGGAACTACCATTTTGGTAGTAAGGAAAATTCCCAAATAATTTGTGGAGCTTGTCCTTGATGTATATTCACCATTTCCATCCAAATACATGCTCCACAGTCCATAATTTGAGCACATGATCCAATGCAAGTTTCTACCATGTTTGAACTTTTTGCAAAGGAAGTGCTTGATTCCTTAATCCTTTTAAGCTGAAATTTTGCAGGGTGGTTAATATTTATAAATCACTACCGCAAACAAAAAAAATCAGCTCAATCCATCTACCCAATCTTCCTGTATGATTTATCTAAGTTTCTGTTTAGATTGCTTGTCTGTGAAGGAATTACCTTCATGGATGATCAAAATGAGCTGAAACTTTTCCAGCAGTCTCTAATGACCATATCATCACCCTCCACCAAAAATCAGCTCATTCCATCTAGCCAGTTTCCCCCAGTACCCTCATTTGCATTTCTGGCCAGTTGGGCACATTGCAAAGCAAGTACTAGCTAGAATCATCGTTTTGGGTTGATATCTTGGCACCGTGGTCACCTTAGTAAGTGACCATCCTTACCCCAACCCGAGGACAAATGGAGCTGTGCAATGCCTGATGCATCTATCAAACAATTGCCTGTTCGAAACTGTTCCAGAAAGTTTCTCACTCAACAGTGCCTTCCAGCTAATTCCATCCCCATATATCTTCTATTTGAGCAGTGATCCACCCTGTAGACATGAGTTGGCAATCAGGAGGAGGCTAGGATGCGCCTTGTCGGTGGTGACCACGGTGGTGCCAGCCCAAAACGGTGGTCTAGCCACTGTTCTCGCTGGCAAGCCTGCTCCGGCCAACCCTCGCTTGTCCAAACATGTCCAACAGCCCAGCCTCGACGTCCTCTTCCCCCTGGACCCCTCTACCCCTCCGTTTTCTTCCCCGATGAGCCGTCCCCGTCGCCGCATAATATGCGTTCGTGAGCACCGTCGTTTTCCTCCTCCCTGTCCTGTTCTACCCCGTGCCCGTTGGCGTTGCTTGACTCCGTGACCTTCGTCCGCTTCCCCCTCGTCGCGTTCTCGCTCCCCCGTGATCGCTGAGCACGGCAGAGCCTCGGCCGGACTTGCCCGGCGGCAACCGGCTCGGGTGCCCCTCGCCCCGGCTATATATAGCTCCCCTCGCTCGTCCGAGCTCTTCAGTTGCTTCTCCTCTTCTCTCCTCGCCTTCCCCAGCTTCCCATTCCTTCCCGGAGTTCCTCTTTGACCACCACCGCCGTCGTGGTCGCCGCCTCGGCTTTCTCCGATTCCGGTGACCAGGAGCTCCCCTCGCCGTTCCATCTCCACCCTAGAAACACCTGGAGCCCGGCGGACCTTATCATGGCTTCGGCCCCTCCTCTCCACCACCATAGCACCACGTTCCCCGATGGACGAAGCCCCTTTCCGCCGTGAGCTCGACGGCGTCCGCTTTAAAGCGTCTCTGCGGCCGAGACCACCACCCACTGGTGCGTCTCGCCTTCCCGAGCAGAGTGGTAGGTCGCATGCCGCAGTTGGTGGCCGGAATCGCCGGCTGTCGCCGTCGGGGCGGGCATCCCTCTCGGCCAGGCACGCACCGCACAGGAGGAAGAAGAGGACCGGCCAGAAAGGCCCCACCCTGTGTGGACCCCACATGTCATGGACCCAACCCAGGTGTAATCAGCATAGGTGGATACGGGTTTCCAGAAATACGCTTTCTATTCTCTGGAAACGTATTCTCTCAAATGCGCTTTCTCTTTTCAGCCCCACCGGCCGAACCGGTTACTTTGTGAATGCTCGGCCGTTAAGGACAGAAACATACTGTTTTTTGTTTGTTTTCTGCCTAACGAATGAACGACCACAACTTTGCAACCGTAACTCCGATTGAGGTGATTCCAGCGCTCACGCTCTCTGTTCGTCGAGCCCTTTCTGATGGTATTTTCATAATGTTTGCACATTATGAAAATACCCATTTTTGCCCTTGCCCTATATCCAGCCCCTTTGAGAGGGAATCTTTTTCTGGCAAATTCTTCCGTGAGGTGCCTCACTTCTTCCCGGAGTACTCCTTGACCCCCAGGCAAGCCAACCTCTTATCATGAGCCCCGAACTTGCATGTTGACTTTGCTTTCACCCTGTGTGTGTAGCTGTAGTATATTCTTATCATGTTTCCGTTTGCATTTATACTAGCTATGCTATGTGTTGATATTGCTTGCCCTGTCATGCCTTTACTTCATGATATCTTTTGCCATGCTAGCTAGAATACTTTTATTTGATTATATCATGTTGATACCGCTACTGCAGGATGGTCCAAACGCGACAGTCAAATCAGAGACCCTTCGAAGAAACTGTGTGCGATGCCATAATCGGAAACGGTGGTGTAAAAAACCCGTCAAAAAGGTGCAAAACGTTTGCGATGACAGATGCATCAAACACGGTTCAGAATTTAGTTGCGTGTGCGATGCAGGGCATACAGTCCAGCTCAATGAACTGTTTGTGATGAGGAGGCACAAAAGAAATTGGCAGCTAGATGAAGGCATGTGCGATATACAACATACGGTTCACTGGGATGAACTGTGTGTGATTAGGCAACACAATGGAAACGGTTCAACTGAACAAGATGTGTGTGATACGCGGCAAACATGTCCGTAATCTAAAATGTGTGCGAAGACCAATCCTAACACAGACGATTGCTGCTAATAAGCCGTGTGAATTGCTCTGTCTACAGTAGAATAACATATATATATAAAACTGAAATAAACATCCAATTACATAAGTGACTATACAGATCATTCGCACACACCTCAATAAACAATTGCATGCATTCTAAAGTAGGAGAAACGATCGTCTAGTCATCTACTTCTTGTGACGCTCCCGCCACTCCTATGTGGCTCGATCCCTCATGTGGGTCAGGAAGAAGATAGTTCCTCATGTCAACGATCCGTCTGTACATCTCGTAGCTTGTGTACGTGTCCATGGCCGCGTACTTGACATGTTGTTCATCCAGTATCTTATGCCACACACTTTGCTAGACGTTCTTGTCCTTATTGCTCTCTTGCTTCATCTTCGCGTAGTAGGGGTCGATGATGGCCGAGGCAAGGTCAACCAGGGAGTTCAGTTTGCTTTTGTCGGTGCCCCAGACCTTGTAGTGGTGCTGGATGTTGACAAGATTCGGGCATTTCAAGTCCGAAACCTTGAGCGCTTTTAGATCGTTGGTGGTGTCCACCGTAGCGAAACTGTAGTCAGAGCTCTTGATAAACCTGGAGAAATGCTCGCAAGGTCTTGTGGCAAGGTGCAAGTGGTAGACGAGGACGTCATGTCACACACACAACTGGGCGACGGCAACCTTCTGATCGTGCCCGGCACGACCGATGGTGTACTCGAGGTCGAAGCCGACCACTTGGTACTTGTCCTCGGCAAGGAACTACTCCATAGTTTGGATGGAGCTCTTCGCCGAGACTGGATCGTTCGTGTACACCACCGAGAGGGCCTTCCCCCTCACGTGGGTGTCCACTATGTGATGCGTGGTGAACTGCTCGCAGTTGTCATCGCCGGCCGCTGGGAGCGCCATTGGAGCCACGGGGAGCGCCATTGGTACCGCCGGATGTCCTCTCTGTATGTGTCCTCGTGGGTGTGCTTATTGTGACATGTGAGACGAGAGATGAAGGTAAATGGCCGCAGGAATAAAAGGGGGACAGGCAGCGTGGATTCTCGGCGCGTCCGCATGGCAGTTTTTGCAGCGGGTAACTGCATCGTCACGCTGCGCCCGGCGCAACCGCTTGCACACGAACATGCGTGATCGTGCGCCAGCCCATAACACTAGCAGCGCATGTGGAGGGACGAGGGCAGAGCACCCAGAGGGGCGCGAGAGCAGAGCACGTGCGGTGAGACGCGAGGAGAGCGCGCCGCGGCCACCTGAACTGCAAGCAACCACACGCATGGAACAGTTGAGCACGCATCAAATGGTCGCCTACAAGCCGGCCGACAGTTGCTTCGCTGCATAGAGAGCGGCCGTGTGGTACCACCTCCGTCTACTCTATAGTCTCCTTTAATATTCCGTGCCATACTTTGCCCTCAAATTTAACCAAAAAAATGTTAATGCATGTTTTAAAAATTATATAATTGTAAACTATGTTCAAATACAAATCCAACTATATAATCTTTGGTGACATGCATTCGTATTTTATTAGTTAAATCATACTTATAAACGAGGATGGTGGTATAGTAGGTAATTAAACCGCAAACATTTTTTTATTAACTGTATGTGTATGTGGCCTTTCGTCCTCCTCTCGCACGTCTTGTCACCCCGCTGCTGTAGACGGCTTACAGCGCAAGCTTGCGTAGCGTGCGTGAGCGTTCTTTTTGCCAAATGATGGCGCCAATAAATCGTCGGTGAGCCCGTTCCCACGCAACCTCGCAGGTTCCCGTGCAAGCTTCCCGCCCGACTCGGTGAAATCCCCCAAAATCCCAGTGCTTACCGGCTAGCTATAAAAACCCTCACGGCCGACGAGTCCTGCGTCGCATTTTCCCCTCCATCCCTGTAGCTTATCTCCTTTGCTTCTCCCACATTCGCCAATGGCACCGGTCCGTCGTCATCGCTCAGCCACTTCGTCATCATCAGACGACAGCTCCAGCTGGGAGGCTACACCGCGACGGCGGTGCAGTCCCCGGCGTAGTGTAGTGCGCGTGGCATCCCTGTTGGGTGTGCGCGGAACACCCATCACACGCTCCGCCACCGGTGCCCGTCGACAGCTGTTGCCGTCCGTCGTTACCACAACACCACCGTCGAAAGCCAGGGCCATCGCCCGCTCCGCCGCCGTGGCCCGAAGGCGGGAGATGGCCGTCATGGCCGCCACCCCACTGCCGGCCATTGTGGCCATCACCCGCTCCGCCACCGCGGCCCGAAGGGGGGAGGTGGTGGTCGTGGCCGCCACCCCGTCGTCAGCCGGTGTGGCCGCCAGCTTTGACAACCTGGTTTTTGCCCTCTCTCATTTGCTTGATTTTCTTTTGGATTCAATTTGAAACTAGGGGTTTTTGAATCTTTTCATATGGACTTAAACACTTGGGTACCCTTGGCTTTCACCCAAGTGCTTCATTTCCATCCATCATTCCCCTTCTGATCCATCCCAAAATAATCTTTGGAATATTTTTCTTAAATGAAAAATATTCATTTCTCTCTCAAAAACCCTAGCTAGATCACTATGCTCCAAAGCAACCCTAATTTTTATGTCTCAGAAAAATCTAAGGTAATTCACAAATATTCTTTGAACCCTATAGCACCTTCCCGAGGAAAAATATTTCATCACTTTTTGGAATATTTTTGCTACAGAAAATATTTTCTGTTCTGGACAGAAATGGTGGTTTCTACAGCAACTACCATTTTACTTGCTCCATTGTGCCTGGTTTTTCTTGTGCATATTCACCTTAGTAACTCATGGCTAACCTCCAAAGCACAACCTCCAACTCCCAGCCATTTGACCTCAGTAACCTCTCAAAGTTACTGACCAGAAACTTACCTGGCATGTAAAAACTTCTCTACTACACCGGGATCCAAACCAAAGCGTGGTAACCTCTCAATCTACCACGAACAACACGCCAGACATGAAGTTTAGGCTTAGCTCGACCTGATGCCATAGTCCACGCGGTGACCGCGTTCGTCTAGGGGTGTTGGCATGCGTGTCGACGCGCTCTGGGTGCCACCGGACGCTCTGTTCGCGCGTGCTCGCTTCCCCCGCCTGCCGTAGCGCGCCAAACTTCGCCACCATCTTTGTCTCAACGCCCTTAACTCCTCCCTGGTGCTCGCCGACGCCGGAGCTCGCCGCAGAGAGCATGGGCGCGGTCCGGCCAACCCAACAGTGCGGTGCGCACTGTGCTCATCGCCTTCCCCCCGCCCCTGTGCTCGTCCCCGCTTGCCCATAGTTCCCGCGTGAGCTGCGCCGCCTTCTCCCCCTCTCACTGACGCCGCTCGTCGCCGGGCGCCGTGGACAGGTGTCCACCGGTGGAGCCCGAACCCCCCCTCTCCGCTCGCCTATAAATGGAGCCGCCCCCAGCCTCCTCGAGCACCATCCACCACTCCCCACACAACCCACAAGCAAGTTGGAAGCCGTAGCCCGCCCAGGCAGGCCGCGGGCCGCCGTCCTCGAGCTCGAGCTCGCCGGTGATCCCCTCTGGTTGCCGCGGTAGCTCCAGCTCATCCCAGGCCAGGGCAACACTTCCAGGGCCTCCGCCTCTCTCCGGTGAGGCCATCCCATCAACCTGGAGCCCCTGGAGTTGCCTCTGCTCGCCGTCTTCTTCATCTCCGGCGACCACCACGTTCTTCCTCCGCTTGCGAGGTTGATTCCGACGCCGTCCCCCTAGCCACGCTATGGGTACGGGCAGGTGCGCCACTGTCCCCTCTCTCCATACCTCCCTCTCGTTTTGTCCAAGGAGTCCTCGTCGCCGGCGAGAGCTCCGGTGGAGCTGCGACTCCCTCTGTTTCCTTCTTCCCCTCCTTCTCACCTGACTAGAGGGGCCCGCTAGTCAGCCACTCTGTACGCGCGTGAAGCGGTACGAGTGGTGGTGCCCTGAGGCTTTACGCCTTCGACGTCACCCCCTAGTCTGTTTATTTAAATTCAAACTTAATTCAATTCCAGAGAGCTTCAAACAGCCATAACTTTTCAACCATAAGTCCAAATGAATTGATTCTTTTTGCATATTGTTCTTGGCAACGAAATCTAACAGCTCACCAAAAATGAGATTTTTCTGAGCTATTTAGAATTCATGGTGATTTCCAGAAGAGTTCTTGATATTTTCTTCTTGTGTTTAAGATGATTTTCAGAGGGCGAGGCTTGTCTTGAGGATCACCAGAAGGCTTGTGAACCTCATCTGCACTAAGGCAAGCCACATCAACATTTTCATGGTACCATTTTAAATATTGATGATTTTCTTACTTGAATGATATGATTAATCCATGCATTTAAATAACTATTATGTTATTTATATTCTATTAAGTGTGTGTTGGTATTATGCTTGATTTACATAACCTTGAAACTAGCTTAGTTGGTAAAGAAGCTAAGATATAATTGTGGAAATGATAAAATGATTTGTTATGCCTATGAATAATGGATTTAAGTCATTTTCTCACATAGATAAAAAATGGTTAAATTTGCTAGAAAATATCCTGTTAAGTGCTTGTTTAGCCAATTTACCTAATTTACAGAATGTTTGAACCTAACTTGATTGGTAAAGAAATTGGGATTTGCTTGCGATGATGATAGTAGAAGCTTTGCTATGCATGTGAGGAATTAATCAGAGTTATTTTCTTGCATGAGAAGATAATATTGCTTGCTGCAAAATAAATGGTTAAAATATGACCAGGAAAGTAATATAAGTTGTGGATGCTTGTGTTTAGTGTGACTATGGTTGACATCAGTCATTTTCGTATTATGTGATGCATGTGTAGTATTGCATTTCATGGCATGCTATGACACCGGTCATTCTACTTTTAAGTTGAACATGAATATAACTCAACTTGAATATATCATTGACTGGGTCATGGTGCCGCTGAATCGAGATTTTCCCAGTGCAACCACATTTGCCTTTGTGGGAAGGCCTTGATTTGTTCCATTGACATGCCTCTGGTTGGTGCCTCCAACTAGGGAAGGTTATGGGTGTGCTTACCCTGGCCCGGAAGCAGGCATAACCTTGTGTGCCCCTGTTTGAGATTTTTGGTACCGGTCCCCGCGAGGGAAGTTTTGGCCACGACGGTGGTCGGTGTGTCTTTGGTAGACACGGGGCCACCCAGGACTAGCCTGTTGGGGATTTGGGTCGGAGTGGCCGGGAGAGTGTCCTGGCAATGGAAGGGTTTCGTCGGAATGCCGTTGGTCCACCCGACTGGGATGCGAGGCCATGGGTTCTAAGGTGTGGGTACAGTGTGCTACCTCTGCAGAGTGTACAATCTATCGATAGCCGAGTCCACGGTTACGGACAACTCGTAGTAGGTCCCACCATGAGTCAACGATTAATAAACATGCACACTAAGTTATGATCATTGCACTGATGATGATGGCTGAAAGGCCATCAAGATGTTCGAGACCACGATGGTGGTTTGGTGGTGATCGCCGTAAGGATCACGAGTTACTTTGGTGGTGATCGCCGTAAGGATCACGAGTTACTTTGGTGGTGATCATCGTAAGGATCACGAGTTACTTTGGTGGTGATCGCCGTAAGGATCACGAGTTACTTTGGTGGTGATCGCCGTAAGGATCACGAGTTACTTTGGTGGTGATCGCCGTAAGGATCATGAGTTACTTTGGTGGTGATCGCCGTAAGGATCACGAGTTACTTTGGTGGTGATCGCCGTAAGGATCACAAGTTACTCTGGTTAAAACCATGATGGTGGTTTGGTTGTGATCCGAGAACGACATGATTGGTAAGGCGGTACCGAGGGATGTTTATCCCAGGAGCATGTGCACAACATGTTGGAACATTATTGCATTATTAATTGGTTAAATATCACGATATTGTTTTTCATTATGATTATGCCTGTTGTGAGGTTGCAAGTACATTCAATGTACTGACCTGGCGTGTCATGCCAGATTTCAGGAAAGTCGCGTTGGAAAGGAGCGCTGCTCGAGTCTAGATCGTGTCCACATCGGTGTCCCTGTGATATGGAGTTTCCGCTACAAGGTTGTTCCGCTGCCGTGTAGTTGTTATGATCGAGGTCCCTTTTTGTTCACTAAATAATGTACATATTGTTCAGCCGCACTGTGCGTGCTGCTCGGCCTCGACATCTGTTGTAATATAAACTCTGAGCCGCTAGCATCAATAAAGCGGTTGTCTTTCTGTACCAAGATGTTGTGTGTTGCTAGAAGACATGGTCTCTGGGCTGGCAATGTAGGGTAAACTGGTCGCTCTGAGCTGGGGTGCCACAATGCTTGGTATCAGAGCCGCGCTGACTGTAGGCCACGCTAGACTACGACGTGTTAACTGGATGTTAGATACGAGTTTAAGTTGAGTGTCGGTAGAAATTGTAGCTAGTTGTTGCATTGCATGCACTTGATTTATGTTTTTCTGCTAACCTGCTAATGGTTGTGAGTGTAGATGGCTTCGGTGCCGTATCCGTTCCAGCTGTAGCTGATGCCATACACGTCACCGCACCTTCTTCGCAACGTGTGTCATCGGCTATACCCCCTCGGAGACGATCTAGTCTATCGTGTGTATCGGGAGCGTCTAGCTGATTCAGTGTATGAGTATCACACAGTGGTTACTCTGCGCACTAGTTCCGATTCCGGCTCTTACACTCGTACCTCTCGGAGCGGTTACTCTTCGCTACAATGATATCCGAATGCAAAACCATCCAGGTTTCTTTTACTACTCTTCTCTGCATGATAATGGTAGTGTCCGTTTCCAGATCATTGATCCGGAGTCTGATAGCGTTGCTAGCCACCTTGCTCGTTATGTCACTGCTAGCTACCTTATGATCCACGAGCTGGCTCGAGAGCTGACTCGTGCCCATACTGCTTTAGCCGCTGCTTTGGTCACTACTAGATCTGCCACTACTCCATCTTCTCTGGGATTTACTCCCTATATTCCAGCCAGTTCTAGTTCCCCTGTTTCACCGGTTACTCCCCTGAGTAGCTCAGGCACTTCGACGGTGAACCCTCTCCATACTCCTGCCGAGTGGGTTTCACTTCTCTCTACTCCTGTAGCCCCGATGCTTCATCCTGCCCCTGCCCCGGAGGGAGAGCCCTCGAGGCAGCGTCGTCATGTTACCTTTAACCCAGAGGTTACCGTTAACCACGTCAGTTCAGGATCTGAGTCCGCTTCAGGGGAGGACACCGCATCACCAGCAGAGTAGTAGTACCTCGGAGTATTCGCAGTCGTCAGGATAATGTACATATGTAGCCGTACGAGTCATGATGTTTCGTTGCATGTATGAGAGTAGTTGAACCTGTCATGTTGTTGATATTTCATGTATGAGTCTATGTATAATTATGTTGGGACTTTATTCGCCGTATTTTCTTCGCTCTTTTCTTCTGGGATTTGTCGCTGGCTTTTCCCCAAATTTATTCTTGGATGTTTCTCATCTCGATTGCGTTGTCTTGGGAAAAATCCACGATAGGATGATGCGGGGAGGCAGTAGTAGCAATGTCCGTGAGGGAACTCCTGTTCATCGTTCCGCACGACAGGCAGGACATTCTCCCGAGCCGTACGTTCCGCCATCGCCTCCACCTCCAAACCACCCTCCACCGAGCAAATTCTGCGTATGTTTGAAGAAAGAAGGAACAATGATCTACTTGAAATATTAAGAAGTATGCAAGCTATGGTTGGACAGAATGGAAATCAGAACGGTCATTACTCAAAGCTGTCAGATTTTCAAAGGACCAAGCCACCCAGTTTCAGTCAGATTATTGAACCATTGGATGCAGACGATTGGTTGCGCACCATTGAGAAAAAGCTTGAGATTGCTCGTACTGAAGAAAATGATAAAGTTCCATTTGCAACTCATTACCTTGAAGGCACTGCTGCCATATGGTGGGAAAATGCAAAGGCCATGTGGCCTGCTGATGAAGAAATCACCTGGGAAAAATTTAAGAACCAGTTCCAGAAATATCATATCCCTACTGGAGTTATGAAGGTTAAGCAACGTGAATTTCTCGCACTCGTCCAAGGAAATCAGTCTGTGGGGGAATATTTGCAAAAATTTAATCATCTGGCCCGTTACTCCCTTTATGACGTGGCCACCGAGGAAAGGAAGATTGACATATTCCTGGAAGGCTTAAATCCGCAACTCCGGTGTACTCTCAGTATGTTTGATTTCCCAGATTTCCAAACTCTGGTGAACAAGGCTTTCATTGCTGAATGGGAGCACAAGCTTGTATCAGATAATAGGCCTGCCAACAACAACAACAACAAGCGTAAGTTTGAGCCAAAGAAGGATGGGCAACCAGTGCAAAAGGCTCAAACCTGGCAACAGACTCAGGTGGAATACAAGCCCAATTGGCAACAAAATGTTAACAAGACCACCACTCAAGTCAAGAATGTCGTGACCAACCCAATACATGAGGAGCGTCAGCGTAATAATTCGTGCTTCAATTGTGGGCAGAACGGGCATTATGCCAAACAGTGCCCCAAGAACAACAAGGCCAATGCCCCATTCAGGCCACAAGTCAACTTTATAGAGTCATGCTCGACCCATCAAAACATTACTGGGTACGTGCATCATATCTCAGCCGATGAAGCACAAGAGAACCCCGAAGTCGTCATTGGTATGTTTTCTGTTAATGACATACCCGCAGTAATTTTGTTTGACTCTGGGGCTTCCCATTCTTTTATTTCTCGGAGTTTTGCTGCCCAAAACAAATTTCCTTGTACACTTTTGGGCAAAAATATGTTGGTACAAACCCCGGGATCTCTAATCAAGAGCAACATGGTCTCCCGCGATCTGGAAATCAATATCAACAGAGTCTACTTTCCAACCTCTCTGATAATTATTGTGTCTGAAAAGTTGGATATTATATTGCGTATGAATTGGTTGACCCAATATCAAGTTTGTATAAACCGCGCAACACGAGAAGTCACTTTGACTAGTCTGAACGGGCAGACTACCAAATTCTACGCTCGCAAGAAAATACCCAAGCAAGAATTGGTTTTCACCGCTGTGGCTGAGTTGGAACTAATTCTTGTGGTCAGCGAATACCCTGATGTATTTCCGGAAGAACTGCCAGGCATGCCACCAGACCGAGAACTGGAATTTGCAATAGATCTTGTGCCCGGAACTGCACCGTTATACAAGAAGTATTACCAAATGCCCTCATCAAAATAGTGGAGCTAAAGAAACATCTTGATGAACTGCTCCAGAAAGGATATATTCGTCCCAGCTCTTCACCATGGGGATCACCCACTATTTTTGTGGACAAAAAGGATGGCAGTCTCCGCATGTGCGTAGATTACCGCCAGCTGAATGAGGTCACCATCAAAAATAAATACCCGCTGCCAAGGATTGATGATTTGTTCCATAATCTCAGTGGGGCTAAAGTATTCTCTAAGATCGATTTACGGACCGAATATCATCAGCTCAAAATTAAAAAGGAAGATATTCCTAAGACCGCATTCACTACTCGGTACGGTCTTTATGAATATACCGTGATGTCCTTCGGTCTCACCAATGCCCCTGCTTTCTTCATGCATATGATGAACAAAGTGTTCATGGACTTCCTTGACAAATTCGTGGTAGTCTTCATTGATGACATCCTTATTTACTCCAAGGGTGAAGACGAGCACAAGGATCACCTTCGAGCAGTGCTACAACGACTCCGCGACCATCAGCTTTACGCCAAATTCAGTAAATGTGAGTTTTGGCTCAAGCAAGTTGGGTTTCTCGGACATGTACTATCCGCCGAAGGTATAGCCGTGGACCCAAGAAAAGTAAAGGATGTGCTCGACTGGCTACTGCCCACGACAGTGACACAGATCCGGAGTTTTCTCGGATTAGCTGGATATTACCGTCGTTTCATCGAAGGGTTTTCCAAGATTGCTAAACCCATGACGGGGCTGCTCAAAAAGGATAAGAAGTTTGAATGGACGGAGGACTGTGAGAAAAGTTTCAATGAGCTAAAGATACGACTGACAACCGCACCTGTGTTGACTCTCCCGGACATTTATCGCAGCTTTGATGTGTATTGTGATGCCTCCAGGCAAGGCCTTTGTTGCGTACTTATGCAAGACAGTAAGGTAGTAGCATATGCATCACGACAGCTATGACCTCACGAGGGAAATTATCCTACTCATGATTTGGAATTGGCTGCGGTGGTTCATGCGCTAAAAATTTGGAGACACTACCTCATTGGAAAAAGGTGCCAAATTTTTACCGATCACAAGAGCCTTAAATACATATTTACTCAGCCGGATTTAAATCTCCATCAACGAAGATGGCTAGAGTTGGTCAAGGATTATGATCTTGGAATAAATTATCACCCGGGTAAGGCCAACGTGGTTGCCGATGCCCTCAGTCGAAAGCCTGTCAGCTTAAATGCCATATTGAAATCCTTGCCTCTCAAACTCCAAGAGGAGATCGCTCAGCTCAACCTCGTCATAGTGGATGCTGGCCTCGCTAATACTTTGGAAGTTACCCCCACACTTGGGGAAGAGATCCGCAAGGACCAGACAGCTGACATCAAACTACAGAGGCGTGCCAAGAGCCCGATGGCAGGGCAGACCCCAAATTTCTCCAAGGACAAATTTGGTACCTTCCGATTCCGTGGACGGATTTGTGTACCCAATCAGCCAGACTTAAAGAAGAAAATCCTGTCGGAAGCACACAAATCCTCATATTCCATTCACCCGGGAGGTACAAAAATGTATGAGGACCTTAGACAAATATTCTGGTGGGAGGGAATGAAGAAAGATATTGCCTATTTTGTGGCCTGTTGTGATATGCAACAAGGTAAAGGTAGAGCATCAGAAGCCAGCCAGACTCCTCCAATCTCTACCGGTTTCGTAATGTAAATGGGATGACGTTTGTATGGATTTTATTATGGGATTGCCTAAGACTCAGCGAGGAAATGATGCAATCTGAGTCATAGTGGACACCTTAACCAAGGTTGCTCACTTCATTCCGATCAGCACTAGATATCGAGCAGATCAACTTGCACAACTGTATGTATCCAAAATTGTCAGTCTGCATGGAGTACCCCGAACTATCACTTCCGATCGAGGTTCCCTGTTCACCTCCGCTTTTTGGTCCCGTCTCCATCAAGCCTTGGGGACAGCGCTGAAATATAGTACTACTTATCATCCTCAGACCGATGGGCAGACAGAGCGGGTAAATCAAATACTCGAAGATATGTTGCGAGCTCGTGCTTTAGCTCAAGGACCTAAATGGGAAGACTGCTTGCCATATGCTGAGTTTTCCTATAACAATAGCTTCCAGACCAGTCTAAAGATGTCACCGTATGAAGCTCTGTATGGCCGTAAGTGCCGTACTCCTTTAAATTGGTCTCAAACTGGAGATAGCCGTATCTTCGAAACAGATCTCATGATGGAAGCTGAGAAACAAGTTAAGGAAATCAGAGACAAATTGCAATTGGCCAAATCTCGACAGAAAAGTTATTATGATGCAAAGCACTGGCAGGTCGGTTTTGAACCCGGAGAGCACGTATACCTCCGAGTCACTCCTATGAAAGGAGTCAAGAGATTTCAGACCCGTGGAAAGTCGGCACCCAAATTTATTGGTCCATTCCCGGTTATGTCTCGAGTGGGTACTGTTGCATATCAATTGGAACTACCCGCTGAATTGGCAGACGTGCACAACGTGTTTCATGTTTCACAATTGAGACGATGCATATCCCCGCCTGAGAAAAGGATCGCTATGGCTGAGGTAGAGTTGGCAAATGATTTAACTTATGAGGAGAGACCGTTTAGAATTTTGGATCAGATGGAAAGGGTCACTCACAGTAAAGTAAGAAAATTTTATAAAGTTGAGTGGGAGCATCACACAGAGTCAGAATCAACTTGGGAGCGGGAAGAATTCCAAAGGACCCATTATCCAGAGTGGTTTTCCCAAGCAACCGAATCTCGAGGACGAGATTCATTCTAAGTGGGGGAGGTTTGTGACAGCCTGGTTTTTGCCCTCTCTCATTTGCTTGATTTTCTTTTGGATTCAATTTGAAACTTGGGGTTTTTGAATCTTTTCACATGGACTTAAACACTTGGGTACCCTTGGATTTCACCCAAGTGCTTCATTTCCCTCCCTTATCATCATTCCCCTTCTGATCCATCCCAAAATAATCTTTGGAATATTTTTCTTAAATGAAAAATATTCATTTCTCTCTCAAAACCCTAGCTAGATCACTATGCTCCAAAGAAACCCTAATTTTTATGGCTTAGAAAAATCTGAGATAATTCACAAATATTCTTTGAACCCTATAGCACCTTCTTGAGGAAAAATATTTCATCACTTTTTGGAATATTTTTGCTACAGAAAATATTTTCTGTTCTGGACAGAAATGGTGGTTTCTACAACAACTACCATTTTACTTGCTCCATTGTGCCTGGTTTTTCTTGTGCATCTTCACCTTAGTAACTCATGGCTAACCTCCAAAGCACAACCTCCAACTCCCAGCCATTTGACCTCAGTAACCTCTCAAAGTTACTGACCAGAAACTTACCTGGCATGTAAAAACTTCTCTACTGCACCTGGATCCAAACCAAAGCGTGGTAACCTCTCAATCTACCACGAACAACACGCCAGACATGAAGTTTAGGCTTAGCTCGGCCTGATGTCATAGTCCACATGGTGACCGTGTTTGTCCAGGGGTGCTGGCATGCGTGTCAACGCGCTCTGGGTGCCGCCGAACGCTCTGTTCGCGCGTGCTCGCTTCCCCCACCTGCCGTAGCGCGCCAAACTTCGCCACCATCTTCGTCTCAATGCCCTTAACTCCTCCCTAGCGCTTGCCGATGCCGGAGCTCGCCGCAGCGAGCACGGGCGCGGTCCGGCCAACCCAACAGTGCGGTGCGCACTATGCTCGTCGCCTTCCCCCCGCCCCTGTGCTCGTCCCCGCTCGCCCATAGTTCCCGCGTGAGCTGCGTCGCTGTCGGTGTCAAAAACGGCGGATCTCAGGTAGGGGGTCCCAAACTGTGCGTCTAAGGCGGATGGTAACAGGAGGCAGGGGACACGATGTTTACCCGGATTCGGGCTCTCTTGATGGAGGTAATACCCTATGTACTGCTTGATTGTTCTTGATGATATGAGTATTACAAGAGTTGATCTACCACGAGATCAGAGAGGCTAAACCCTAGAAGCTACCCTATGGTATGATTGTATGTTGTCCTACGGACTAAAACCCTCGGGTTTATATAGACACCGGAGGGGGCTAGGGTTACACAAGGTTGGTTACAAAGGAGGAGATATACATATCCGTATTGCCTAGCTTGCCTTCCATGCCAAGTAGAGTCCCATCCGGACACGGGACGAAGTCTTCAATCTCGTTTCTTCATAGTCTAATAGTCCGGCTGTCTGGAGACCCCCTAATCCAAGACTCGCTCAGTAGCCCCTAAACCAGGCTTCAATGACGATGAGTCTGGCGTGCAGTATTGTGTTCGGCATTGCAAGGCGGGTTCCTCCTCCGAATACACCATGGAAGAGTTTGAATACAAGGATAGTGTCTGACCCTGCAAAATAAGTTCCACATACCACCGTAGAGAGAATAATATTTCCACAAATCTAATCTACTGACACGTTTTGACAGCATGACATCACGTCATGGCCCGGTTATTATTCGAACCGCTTTCCTCAACCAGCTCCGCACATATCGCGAGGCGGTTTTCTTGACATGTCTTGTCAAAGCAGAGATCATGTTCCCCTTATCACGGGATTCTCATCAATACGGATGTGGGCGCGCCATCAATTACGGCGCCTGGGGAATAAGCGGTTTTACTAGGTAAGTGGGGAGACACATCGCCTCTTCCGCCCTTATAAAGGGGCAAGGATTTACTTTTTTTCACCCATGCCTTCTTCCTCCTCGCTTACCCATTCCCGCACACTCGAGCTCTAGCGCCCAAGCTTGCGTTCTTCTTCTCAAACCACTCCAAGCATGTCCGGAGCAGGAGGCAAGTCGATGGTCTCCTTCGTCACGGAGGAGAACATCAAAAAGTTATGGGAAGCCGGATATCTGGCCGCGGATATCGCGCACCAGCTGCCAAATGCGGGGCAGATCGTCCCAACGCCCGAACCCCATGAGAGGGTAGTTTTTCTTACCCATTTTGTCCGTGGACTGGGATTTCCCCTCCACCCGTTTGTCCGTGGGCTCATGTTCTACTATGGGCTGGATTTTCATGATTTGGCCCCCACTTTCATCCTCAACATCTCGGCGTTTATCGTCGTGTGCGAGGCCTTCCTCTGCATCAGGCCCCACTTCGGCCTATGGTTGAAAACCTTCAATGTTAAACCAAAGGTGGTGGGTGGCCAGCAAGTAGAGTGCGGAGGCGCCATGGTGGGCAAGATGCCTAATGTCACCTGGCTCGAGGGCACCTATGTGGATACCATAAAGGGGTGGCAATCGGGGTGGTTCTACATCACCGAGCCGCGCGACTCCAACTGGGTGGCGGCCCCCAAATTTTGATCCGGAATCCCCACGCGACTCACCTCCTGGAAAGAGAAGGGCTTGTCGTGGGGTTCTTCGGTAGAGTTGACCGGACTCCAGACCTGTATCTGGAACATGACGAGCAAGAAAATCAAGCTCGTCAACATGGTCCAGGTCATGCTCTTCCGCCGGATCCTCCCGTGTCAACGACGGGCATTCAATTTGTGGGAGTTTGACTCGGCCAAGCACCAGACGCTGCGAGAGCTCTATGACATGACGCACGAGGACGCCTGGAGGGTGCTGTTCAAGGGTGCCGAGATTTGTCCTTCCCTCACCGAGGATCATGGACTCAGCGCAAAACGCCGCGCCAATCCGGTAAGTTTTTATATCTCTCAGGGTATTTATTTGCCCCGCTTTAGTCATATGCAGGATCTAAGCTTCTATGCCATTAACAGGACTGGATAAAGACAACGGAGCAGCTTGATTGCCCAGCCCCCTGCCCGAAGATCCTGCAGGCGCTCTCCTAACGGAGATTCTTGCATATCGCTGAAGCTGCATTAGCGGCAGGCACTGCATTGCGGTTGCCCAGCTCATCGGTAGGCTCCTCCTCCTCCGCCTCTTACTGAGCACGCTCGACAGAGGAGAGGCAGCCAGAAGTAGTACAAAGCCCCTTCGCAGTATTAGTAGTATTTAGGGGCTATTTTGTCCAGTTCAACTGACTATAGATTTGGTGGAACTGCAGAACGTACTTAAAATTAGCTAGTATATATAGTTGAACTAGCTATTTCAGTACATGGTTGGCACCAATTGGGGAAAATTTTGGTTGGTTCACCTGTCAAGTTGAACTGTCTGTATAAATTAAGAACGTCTGCTTAATCTATGAATGAATTATATGCTTAATTACTGAATTTTAGTTGCGAAAATTAGATACTGCTAGTGATTTTTAGCTTCATATTTTGAAAAATCGCAGTGTTACAAGGCTTGACAAATCTTACCAAATTGTTTGTACGTGGTTCCACATGGGTCATCCAAAACAACCGTTTGCGTTGAAGGGATGCACAAATCCTGCGCTACTCTCACTTTGCATACGGGTGTTCTATCTAAATCGTTTGCGATCAAGATCTGCAGAAATCCTGCTCTCCCCAACACTCAACTCTCTCTCACAGGATATGGATTTGGTGGAAAGAAGATTTGAGTGGAAAGCAACTTGGGGAAGGCTAGAGATCAAGATTCATATGGTAAGAATGGAATATCTTGGCCTCAACACAAGTGTAGGTGGTTCTCAGAAAAAGTAAGTTGGAAGTGTAGGTTCGTTCTGATGGCTCTCTCCACGAATGAAGAGGAGGTGGAGGGGTATATATAGCCTCCACACAAAATCTAACCGTTACACACAACTTGCCAATTTCGGTGGGACCGAATTGATAAACTCGGTCGGAACGATTCAGCAAATCAAGTGACCGTTAGGATTTTCGGTGGGACTGACATGCAACTCGGTAGAACCGATATGGTTAAGGTTAGGGCATAACGTAATCTCGGTGAGACCGATTACACAAACTCGGTGAGACCGAATTTGGTAATAAGCTAACCCGAGAGTTGGTCAGGTAAACTCGGTGGGACCGATTCGCTCATTTCGGTGAGACCAAAATGTTATGAAAGGGAAACAAAGAGTTTACATTGCAATCTCGGTGGGACCGATTGCTCATCTCGGTGGGACCGAAACGTTACGAAGGGAAACAGAGAGATTACAATCCCATCTCGGTGAGACCGAGATCCCTATCGGTGAGACCGATTTGCCTAGGGTTTGTGGCAGTGGCTATGACATTTGAACTCGGTGGCACCGGATAGAAAGAATCGGTGGGGCCGAGTTTGACTTTTGGTTTAGGTCATATGTGGATGTGATAAAGTAGTTGAGGGATTTGGAGCATATTACTAAGCACTTTGAGCAAGAGCCTCATTAAGCAACACCCCATCCCTCCTTGATAGTATTGGCTTTTCCTATAGACTCAATGTGATCTTGGATCACTAAAATAGAAAATGTAGAGTCTTGAGCTTTGAGCTTGAGCCAATCCTTTTGTCCTCAGGATTTTGAGGGGTCCACTTTTCTCATCCATGCCATGCCAATCATTGAGCTTTCCTGAGATATTGATCTTGAAATAGTATTAACTCAATGAGCTATATGTTGTTAGGAATTACCAAAACCACCTAGGGATAGTTGCACTTTCAATCTCCCCCTTTTTGGTAATTGATGACAACATATAGATCAAAGCTTCAACAAATGATAATAAGAGTGAAAAACATCGTCGCTTTGAGAAGTATGTGAAAAGCAAGAGCTCCCCCTAAATTTGTGCATAGTTTAAGATTTGCTTTGGACTGCAAATGCACAATGAGTTAGGATCATGGGTTACTCTTTCATGTCACATACATCTTGGTGGAGCGCTCAAAATGATAATAATTAAATACATGCACTCATCACCAAGCAAAGTAAATGATCATATGGGGATATAAAAGGATAATGTCATCCAACAAGCATTAAGGTAGCATATGATCAAACACATGATCATCCAAGTATCACACAAAAGCATAAAGTATCTCAAACAAGCAAATAACAAAGTTCAACCACCAAACAATAAGAGAGAACAAAGAGCAACACTCTCTCTCGAAGCCTATGATATATACATTTTCTCCCCCTTTGGCAACAAGTTACCAAAAAGTTCATAAAAATGCATAGTGATAGATCGACTCTCAGGCTTGGTCTTCAGGTGGTGGTGTAGATAAAACTCCAAGGACGAAGGAATCAGTTGATGTAGATGGAGCTGGTGGAGTGGGTGCTAGAGATGGCGGCACTGAAGCTGTAGCTGGTGTAGATGAAGTTGCTCTGGTGTCTATAACTGGCACTGCAGCAGATCTCTGTCCTCTGGGCACTCTAGCAAAAGCATCAGTGGTAGACTTGCCCTTCTTCTCCTGCACTTCATCCTGAGGTTGCTCAACAACTGACTGTATCTCAGTGACCTTTACATCTAAATCATAGAACTTCTGCTCCATGATCCTCTCCAAGCTCTCCTGGTTTTGAGTCAGGGTGGCCAATCCCTTCTCAATCCTCAGAGTGGGGGAAATCAAGTAGCCAAGATGATCTTTCTTGCTCTTCAGAAGATACTGAGATGCCTCATCAATGGTTGGCATCTTTGCAGCCTTTTTAGTCCTTGCCTTCTCCCTCTTTGCTTGTGCTTGCACAGAAGATGGTTCATTCTCATCCATCACCACAGTGTTGTCCCCAAAGTCTGGGTAGATGGGCATATGTTCCTTGTCCAAGAGATATGTGCCAGTGCCCATCTTGGAGTTGATTAGATCCTAGATCCGTGGGGCATACCCACAACTTCTCTTCTGATCTGCAGTTGTTCTCTTTATGGTTTCCACAATTAGGCTCATGACTTTGAACTTTTGAGGCACATCAAATATGCGAAGCAGGTTAATTGCATGACCTCTGATCATCTTGTGATCACCTGACTTTGGCAATAGAGTGTGCCTGAGGATCCAGTTGATTGTTGGCAAACCTGACAGAAGGTAATGTACTGATCCAAATTTGTGTGTCTCAAGAGCAGCATCTGGGATCTCTCTGTACATATGTGCCATGGTGTTGTGATCCTTCTTCTTCTTGGCATAGACATCCAAGTCATCTTCATTCTCCTTCGGAGCATTGATCAATTTTTCCCATTCTTCAACCATTGATTGGTACCTAGTACCTTCAGACATCCAGACAATCCTTCCATCTGGGTAGAAATGAGCTATCGAGTAGAACTGCATAATAAGCTCATCATTCCACTTTGTGAGCTTCTGAGCCACAAACTCATCAACTCCACATGCCTTGAAGCTGTCATAGACTCCAGGATAGTGTTCTTCATTTTCCTCAATGAATTTCCAATCAACCCATCTCATGTCACACACTATGGGATTCTTGTCAAATAAAATAGTCTCATAGAAGTCCTGCTGTTCCTTTGTATGGAACCTGTAGTCCACAGCAGTCCTTCTCCTGGTGGCATATGGATTAGACTCTCTCCATAGCCTTAATCCTGAATTCTTCCCGATTTTCATATTCTCTGCAACTAGGTGTGCATCATTGTGAGCAGGGATCTTGGGCTTCAACTTCCTCAAAACAACAGAATCATCTTCCTCTTCTTCTTCAGCAGCTTGAGGCACCGGGGCCTTGTTCTTCTCCTCAGCAGGGATGTTCCTGGTGCTCCTCTTGGGTTTTGGCTTTGGAGCTGGAGCAGCAGTCTTAGGAGCAGTTTTGGGCTTAGATGGAGCAGCCCCTGCCTTAATTGCATCTCCCAAAAGCTTTTGAGCTTTGGGTGCTGGTGCTGCATCCTCTTCCTCTTCCTCTTCTTCAGAATCTCTCATAATTGATGATCTGCCAAGCACTCTGGCAGTGGTCTTCTTGACCCTTTCCTTCCTTTTCTTCTCTGCCACAACCTGTTCTTTGGGTGCAGATCCCGAAGTTTCTTGAGTGGATGTTCTAGCCTTTGACATGGGAACTCGCTTGGCAGGAATCCTTGTCTTCATTCCTGGCTTAGTGGCAACAGCTGTGCCATATTCCTTTTTCAGGACTTTCCTCTTTGAGGTGGCCTCTTCCTCAACAGCCACATAGTCCTCATCCTCAGAATCTGAGGTTCTCTTCTTTCTGGTCCTGGTGGCTGCCTTAGGCAAGTTGCTGGGTGTACTCCTGCTTCCCTCATCAAAGCTGCTAGAGGGACTAGTGCCCTCACTCATGTTATCTTGCTCCTCAGACTTGTTCTGACTGTCACTCTGATTTGACATGATGCAAACACTGACAGCAGACCCTGTGAATAGGTATAGATGAGATAGATTGGATGAGCATCACAAAGTGCAGAGGTTTTTGCAAAATAATGAGTCAAAAACTTAGTTTTAGTTTTCCAAAAAAAGCATTTCAGATCTGCCGATTTGAAAACTCGGTGATACCGAAGCAACGTTTGGAACCTAAACTAGTGAACTCGGTCAGACCGAGTCACAGTTCGGTGGCACCGAAACTGCTAGGGTTTCACAAAGAATTGAACTCGGTCACACCGATCTGCAATTCTCGGTCAGACCGAGAATCACATGTGCAATGGCCTTAGCCAAATCGGTGGAACCGATTTCAACAACTCGGTTGGTCCGAGATGATTTCAGCGGAAACCTAACCCTAAATTTTCAATCCACAACTAAAATACGGAGTGATTTTGCTGGATAGAGCGATCTCAATCGTGGCAAGATACATGTCAAAAAATGTGCTAGGAATCAGAGTGAGATCAACACAAGGATCAAGTCCATACCCTAAGTGCGGCGATGGACCTGCTACGGCGGCAACGGCAGAGACGATTTCTGTTGACGGCGGCGGAGACCAGCGGCGGGAGGCAGCTGGCGATGAGGAGGACGATCCGAAGAACCAGGGAGGCAGAGCAGGCTTAGCGCGGGCAAAGGGGTTCGGAAATTTTTCCAAATTTTGGCCCGGGGATATATATAGCCTGACCCTGTCGGTGTGACCGAGTGGAACAACTCGGTGGCACCGAGATGCATAACTGCAAGCAGTTACTCCAACTCGCTGTGACCGAAAAGTTCAAATCGGTTGCACCAAGATTGAAAACCTAGATCAACTTAGTGATCTCGGTATGACCGAAATGGATGAATGGGTCAGACCGAAACGCACAAAAAAGTTTTGGAAGTTTAAGTCTATGACGAATCGGGGACTCCGAATGCTCCTCACACAGAGTGGTTCGAATCTGACTTGATCAAACTTTGTGAGGTAGCATGAATGGAGTTTGAGACAAGAAAAGCATAGATAGCTAGAGAAGGTTCTTAGGCATTCTTGTCCATCCACTTGGCGAAATAAAAAGGAACCAAACAATCAAAACAACAAGTGGATGTCCTCGAATGAGTAAATTATGCAACCAACATGCTGACACAATAAAATGGCAAATGAAATATGTGGCAAAGCATGCACAACCAATTCTAGCATCTGTCAAGCAATTGGCGATGACTAGGTCATCTATATATGAGTATATTGACTTAGGAGTCAAATGAGAACATTTGATCATAGGTCATACTCATTGTTTAAGCACAAGTGGGGTTACCACTTCTACATAAAGCATTGTTGTGTTCACACCATTAGAGTTGCTTTAGCTCAATTCTTAGAGTAAAGCTCCCCTAGATGTGAGATCCCCCCTAAGAGGGATGAACTAACCTTGGGTTTTGTCGATGATGACTTCATGTAGGTGTTGAAGATGTGGATGCTCAATGTTGATGTAGATCATTTGGAGCAATCCTTTGGAGTGAGTTGCACTTTCAATACCTACACGGGTTAGTCCCACAAGGAACAAACAAGGATATCCATATACATAGAGTGATGCACACACAAGATGATGTCTATGAAAGCATTAGGTTACCTTGTCCCTTGTCATACCAACAAGAGGGTTTGTGACTCCTTGAACTAGTGCAAGATGTGAAAGTTGATTGCACTTGTTCTTGCCAAAATGATAAGAGTGAAGTATGTTGGCGGAGTCACCCTCAGGAACTCTCTAGTCCTTCTTCTTCGGGATCCACATCATCTTGATGGGAATCCTTGGAGTTGTAGTCGTACTTGATGAAGTAGAACTTGATGTAGTCTTGGGAACCCACTTGACCAAGGCCTTGGGTGCTTCTTCAAATGCATCAATTTCCTCTTGAAGCTTATCCTTGACTTTTTGCTCGTGGTCTTGTGGTGGAAGATCATCTTGAGCTTGTGTCCCTTTGAAGGAAGTAGGATCATACTTCTTTTGTTGAGGAACAAACTTCGTCTTGGGGTATAGATCTTCTTCCCACTCAACTCCATTGGCATTGAACTTTCGTTCAAAACCAACACCTTGGTTCTTCCGGTGCCTTCCTTGCTTGCGTACAATTTCCTCGAATTGCTTACTCCCGGCAAGGCTCTTGTAAACACCTTTCTCTATAATTCCCTTCAATAAGATATTTTCTTACTCAAGTGTAACTTGGCTAAGAGAATCATTAGTGGAATCAAGAGAACTACTAGAATCAACAACATTGGATTTAGCATGATTATTGTTACTACTAGAGGAAGAATCTTTCTTGTTCTTGTTACTAGACTTGACTTGAGGCATGTAAGTGGATAAGAGTAAATGCTTGGCAATGTAAGAAGAACTTTTCTTGCGAAGATCATCATTGATTGCCTTTAAGAACTCATGCTCTTGCTCAAGGTTGAGCTTTTCAAAATGTAATTTCCCATGAGTCCTTAAAAGTTCTCGATGATCTCCTAAGATAGTTTCATGAGCTAACTTAAGAGTGTTTATTTCTTTAGTTAGAAACTCAATCTTCTCCTTATCATTGTCATTCGTTTTATCTTGATTAGCATGATTACTTGACGTTTCATCATAGTATTCATCACTAGAGTTGTCAACAAGTAAATCATCATCACATAACAAGTCATCTTCATCACCATTGAAATCAACATACTCGGGGTGTGATACCTTTGGGCCTTTAGCCATGAAGCATCTTCCAAGTCCTTCATTTGGTGAATCAAATATATCGTAGGAGTTGGTTGACACAAGTGCTAGACCAGCAACACCTTCATCTTGAGTATATTCGGAGTCGGAGTGATAGCTTCTTTCGGAATGATTGTTGGAGTCGGAGCCGGATACCCATTCACCAACATGAGCTTGATGTCTTCGTTTTGTGTAGCTCCTTGATGACTTTTCCTTCCTTTCTGAATCCTTGCTTCTCCGGGATGTTCTTCGTTCATAACGATCATCTCTACTCCTTCTCTCTCTTGATGGTGATTCTTATCTTCTACTTCTTCTTTTTGGAGAATCTTCTCTTCTCTTGTAGGGTGCCGTACACTCATTGGAATAGTGTCCGGGTCTTCCACAATTGTAGCAATTTAGCTCTCGACTAGAAGATCTTTTGTCATTGTAGGACCTTGACTTGGAACTTCTCTCTTTGCTTCTACTCTTGTAGAACTTGTTGAAGTTCTTCACCATTAGGCTCAATTCTTCATTGAAGGTTTGTTTCTCACTTGATTATGTGAGAGCTTCACATGAGGCTTTGTAAGCACCACTTGACTTGTTATGGAGCTCCTCCTTTTCCTTGAGTGACATCTCATGAGCAACAATTCTTCCAATGACTTCTGTTGGCTTGAGATCTTTGTAATTGGGCATCATTTGGATCAATGTGCATACGGTATCATATTTTCCACCCAAAGCTCTTAGGATCTTCTTGATGATGAATTCGTCGGTCATCTCTTCACTTCCTAAGCCGACGATCTCATTTGTGATAAGAGCAAGCCTAGAGTACATTTCAGCGACACCTTCACCATCCTTCATTTTGAACTTGTCAAGCTGACTTTGAAGCACATCCAACTTGGATCCCTTGACGGAGTCGGTACCTTCGTGCATATCAATCAAAGTATCCCAAATTTCCTTTGCATTCTCAAGATGGCTGATTTTGTTGAATTCTTCGAGACACAATCCGTTGAAGAGGATATCACAAGCTTGAGCATTGTATTGCAGCATCTTCAACTCTTCTGCGGTAGCTTCACGGTTCGGTTCTCTCCCATCAAAGAATTCACCTTGCAAGCCAATACACACAATAGCCCATACAGAGGGGGTATGTCCAAGAATATGCATTTTCATCTTATGCTTCCAACTAGCAAAATTAGTACCATCAAAGTAAGGACCTCTACGGTGGTAATTTCCCTCGGTAGATGCCATACTCTCCTAGGTTGTGAAACCAAGGCTATGACTACCAAAAGCTATGGAAATCAAAGCAAATGGAGACCAAAGCTCTGATACCACTTGTAGGATCGAAAGTATGTCTAGAGGGGGGGTGATTAGACTAATTGACCAAATAGAACTTACCCTTTTCCCAATTTTAGTTCTTGGCAGATTTTAGCAACTTTGGACAAGTCAAGCAATCTTAACACAATTCAAGCAAGCATGCAAAGAGTATATGAGCAGCGGAAAATAAAGCATGCAACTTGCAAGAATGTAAAGGAAAGGGTTTGGAGGATTCAAACGCAATAAGAGACACAAATGTTTTTTCGTGGTTCTGATAGGTGGTGCTATCGTACATCCACGTTGATGGAGACTTCAACCCACGAAGGGTAACGACTGTGCGAGTCCACGGAAGGCTCCACCCATGAAGGGTCCATGAAGAAGCAACCTTGTCTATCCCACCATGGCCGTCGCCCACGAAGGACTTGCCTCACTAGCGGTAGATCTTCACGAAGTAGGCGATCTCCTTGCCCTTACAAACTCCTAGGTTCAACTCCACAATCTTGTCGGAGGCTCGCAAGTGACACCTAGCCAATCTAGGAGACACCACTCTCCAAGAAGTAACAAATGGTGTGTTGATGATGAACTCCTTGCTCTTGTGCTTCAAATGATAGTCTCCCCAACACTCAACTCTCTCTCACAGGATATGGATTTGGTGGAAAGAAGATTTGAGTGGAAAGCAACTCGGGGAAGGCTAGAGATCAAGATTCATATGGTAAGAATGGAATATCTTGGCCTCAACACAAGTGTAGGTGGCTCTCTCCACGAATGAAGAGGAGGTGGAGGGGTATATATAGCCTCCACACAAAATCTAACCGTTACACACAACTTGCCAATTTCGGTGGGACCGAATTGATAAACTCGGTCGGAACGATTCAGCAAATCAAGTGACCCTTAGGATTTTCGGTGGGACTGACATGCAACTCGGTAGAACCGATATGGTTAAGGTTAGGGCATAACGTAATCTTGGTGAGACCGATTACACAAACTCGGTGAGACCGAATTTGGTAATAAGCTAACCAGATAGTTGGTCAGGTAAACTCGGTGGGACTGATTCGCTAATTTCGGTGACATCGAAATGTTACGAAAGGGAAACAGAGTGTTTACATTGCAATCTCGGTGGGACCGATCACTCATCTCAGTGGGACCAAAACGTTATGAAGGTAAATAGAGAGATTACAATCCCATCTCGGTGAGACCGAGATCCCTATCGGTGAGACCGATTTGCCTAGGGTTCATGGCAGTGGCTATGACATTTGAACTCGGTGGCGCCGGATAGAAAGAATTGGTGGGGCCAAGTTTGTATTTTGGTTTAGGTCATATGTGGATGTGAGAAAGTAGTAGAGGGATTTGGAGCATATTACTAAGCACTTTGAGCAAGAGCCTCATTAAGAAACACCTCATCCCTCCTTGATAGTATTGGCTTTTCCAATAGACTTAATGTGATCTTGGATCACTAAAATAGAAAATGTAGAGTCTTGAGCTTTGAGATTGAGCCAATCCTTTTGTCCTTAGCATTTTGAGGGGTCCACTTTTCTCATCCATGCCATGCCAATCATTGAGCTTTCCTGAGATATTGATCTTGAAATAGCATTAGCTCAGTGAGCTATATGTTGTTAGGAATTACCAAAACCACCCAGGGATAGTTGCACTTTCAACTCCATTAATGGAGATAATGCGAGCAAGGCGGGTGCCCATGGAAGTCAAAGGGCTTGCTTCCCAGTGAGCCCGCACAGCATACAACTCGCACGCTTCCCGGTGAGCCCGCGCACTCAAGGACAGCTCGCACGCCTCCTGTTCAGTCAAGGTCAAGCAAATGTCCACACGTCACCTCCTACAACCATTAAAACCAAGACACGTGGCGTCACGTGAATGGTTAACAGAATTCTGGATTTACTAGAATTTAAAAACCTGGCATCTCAATGTTTTGCCGGCAATCAACGATGCCCTGGTGTTTGAAATTCATTCCCATTTCTTGCATGGGACCTAAGCATGCACCCAAGGACACATATTTGATGTTTCAACCAATTTATATGCACCGGAGCATGTGCATGTAGTTCAAATTTGAATTATGCACATAAATGCATTGAAAACTTAGTTAATGCATAAAAATGTCCAAACGAACCCCGAAAATCACAAAAATTCAAACAACACTCCTGTTATTCTATGTTGACATGAGAATTTTTTTTGAAAGCAATAAGAGGCAATGGATATCGTCTCGTCCCCAAAGGTGGGACGTTCCCTACCGAAAACAATCATGCTTGTTGTGAGAAGCTCTGGTTTATGAGAAGCATATACCCAAACCTGCCCCAAATGGGACAAAATTTGTACCACGCCATGTTGATACCGCTCCATTATAGCATGCCAAGTTTCATGAATTTCAGACGAGTTTCGGATTTACTAGAATTTAAAAACCATGCATCTCAATGTTTTGCTAGCAATCAACGGTGCCCCGGTGTTTGAAATTCATTCCCATTTCTTGCATGGGACCTAAGCATGCACCCAAGGACACATATTTGATTTTTCAACCAATTTATATGCACTGGAGCATGTGCATGTAGTTCAAATTTGAATTATGCACATAAAATGCATTGAAAACTGAGTTAATGCATAAAAATGTCCAAACAAACCCCAAAAAAATCACAAAAAATCACACAGCACTCCTGTTGTTCTATGTTGACACGAGAAAAAAATTGAAAGCAATAAGAGGCAATGGATATCGTTTCGTCCACAAAGGTCGGACGTTCCCTACCGAAAACCATCATGCTTGTTGTGAGAAGCTCCGGTTTGTGAGAAGCATATACCCAAACCAGCCCCAAATGGGACAAAATTTGTACCACAACATGTTGATGCCACTCCATGATAGCATGCCAAATTTCATGAATTTCAAACGAGTTTTGGATTTACTAGAACTTAAAAACCAGACATCTCAATGTATTGCGGGCAATCAATGGTGCCCCAGTGTTTGAAATTCATTCCCGTTTATTGCATGGGACCTAAGCATGCACCCAAGGACACAAATTTGATTTTTCGACCAATTTATATGCACTGGAGCATGTGCATGTAGTTCAATTTTGAATTATGCACATAAAATGCATTGAAAACTCAATTAATGCATAAAAATGTCCAAACGAACCCCGAAAAATCACAAAAAATCACACAACACTCCTGTTGTTCTATGTTGACACGATTAAAAATATTTGAAAGCAATAAGAGGCCATGGATATTGTCTCATCCACAAAGGTGGGGCGTTCCGTACCGAAAACCATCATGCTTGTCGTGAGAAGCTCCGGTTTGTGAGAAGTATATACTCAAACCTGCCCCAAATGGGACAAAATTTGTACCACAACATGTTGATGCCACTCCATGATAGCATGCCAAATTTCATGAATTTCAAACGAGTTTTGGATTTACTAGAACTTAAAAATCAGACATCTCAATGTTTTGCCGGCAATCAACGGTGCCCCGATGTTTGAAATTCATCCCCGTTTCTTGCATGGGACCTAAGCATGCACCCAAGGACACATATTTGATTTTTCAACCAATTTATATGCACTGGAGCATGTGCATGTAGTTCAATTTTGAATTATGCACATAAAATGCATTGAAAACTCAGTTAATGCATAAAAATGTCGGAACGAACCTTGAAAAATCACAAAAAATCACACAACACTCCTTTTGTTCTATGTTGACACGAGAAAAACTTTTGAAAGCAATAAGAGGCAATGGATATCGTTTCGTCCCCAAAGGTGGGACGTTCCCTACCGAAAACAATCATGCTTGTTGTGAGAAGCTCCGGTTTGTGAGAAGCATATACCCACACCTGCCCCAAATGGGACAAAATGTGTACCACGGCATGTTGATGACGCTCCAGGATAGCATGCCAAGTTTCATGAATTTTAGACAAGTTTTGGATTTACTAGAATTTTAAAACCAGGCATCTCAATGTTTTGCACGCAATCAACGGTGCCCCGGTGTTTGAAATTCATTCCCATTTCTTGCATGGGACCTAAGAATGCACCGAAGGACACATATTTGATTTTTCAACCAATTTATATGCACTGGAGCATTTGCATGTAGTTCAAATTGGAATTATGCACATAAAATGCATTGAAAACTCAGTTAATGCATAAAAATGTCCAAACGAACCCCGAAAAATCACAAAAAGTCACACAACACTCCTGTTGTTCTATGTTGACACGAGAATTTTTTTGAAAGCAATAAGAGGCAATGGATATCGTTTCGTCCACAAAGGTGGGACGTTCCCTACCGAAAACCATCATGCTTGTTGTGAGAAGCTCCGGTTTGTGAGAAGCATATACCCAAACCTTCCCCAAATGGGACAAAATTTGTACCACGGCATGTTGATGCCGCTCCATGATAGCATGCAAAGTTTCATGAATTTCAGACGAGTTTTGGAATTACTAGAATTTAAAAACATGCATCTCAATGTTTTGCCGGCAATCAACGGTGCCCCGGTGTTTGAAATTCATTCCCATTTCTTGCATGGGACCTAAGCATGCACCCAAGGACACAGATTTGAGTTTTCAACCAATTTATATGGACTAGAGCATGTGCATGTAGTTCAAATTTGAATTTTGCACATAAAATGCATTGAAAACTCAGTTAATGCATAAAAATGTCCAAACGAACCCCGAAAAATCACAAAAAATCACACAACACTCCTGTTGTTCTATGTTGACACGATTAAAAAAATTTGAAAGCAATAAGAAGCCATGGATATCGTCTCGTCCACAAAGGTGGGGCGTTCCGTACCGAAAACCATCATGCTTGTCGTGAGAAGCTCCGGTTTGTGAGAAGCATATACCCAAACTTGCCCCAAATGGGTCAAAATTTGTACCATAACATGTTGATGCCACTCCATGATAGCATGCCAAATTTCATGAATTTCAAACGAGTTTTGGATTTACTAGAATTTAAAAACCAGACATCTCAATGTTTTGCCGGCAATCAACGGTGCCCCGGTGTTTGAAATTCATTCCCGTTTCTTGCATGGGACCTAAGCATGCACCCAATGACACATATTTGATTTTTCGACAAATTTATATGCACTGGAGCATGTGCATGTAGTTCAATTTTGAATTATGCACATAAAATGCATTGAAAACTCAGTTAATGCATAAAAATGTCCAAACGAACCCCGAAAAATCACAAAAAATCACACAACACTCCTTTTGTTCTATGTTCACACGAGAAAAAAATTGAAAGCAATAAGAGGCAATGGATATCGTTTCGTCCCCAAAGATGGGACTTTCCCTACTGAAAACCATCATGCTTGTTGTGAGAAGCTCCGGTTTGTGAGAAGCATATATACACCCACACCTGCCCCAAATGGGACAAAATGTGTACCACGGCATGTTGATGCCGCTCCAGGATAGCATGCCAAGCTTCATGAATTTTAGACGAGTTTTGGATTTACTAGAATTTTAAAACCAGGCATCTCAATGTTTTGCCGGCAATCAACGGTGCCCCGGTGTTTGAAATTCATTCCCATTTCTTGCATTGGACCTAAGCATGCACCCAAGGACACATATTTGATTTTTCAACCAATTTATATGCACTGGAGCATGTGCATGTAGGTCAAATTTGAATTATGCAGATAAAATGCATTGAAAACTCAGTTAATGCATAAAAATGTCCAAACAAACCCCCCAAAATCACAAAGAATCACACAACACTCTTGTTGTTCTATGTTGACACGAGAAAAAAAATTGAAAGCAATAAGAGGCAATGGATATCGTTTCATACCCAAAGGTGAGACGATCCCTACCGAAAACCATCATGCTTGTTGTGAGAATCTCCGGTTTGTGAGAAGCATATACCCAAACCTGCCCCAAATGGGACCAAATTTGTACCACGACATGTTGATGCCGCTCCATGATAGCATGCCAAGTTTCATGAATTTTAGACGAGTTTTGGATTTACTAGAATGTAAAAACCAGGCATCTCAATGTTTTGCCGACGATCAACGGTGCCCTGGTGTTTGAAATTCATTCCCATTTCTTGCATGGGACCTAAGCATGCACCCAAGGACACAGATTTGATTTTTCAACCAATTTATATGCACTGGATCATGTGCATGTAGTTCAAATTTGAATTATGCACATAAAATGCATTGAAAACTCAATTAATGCATAAAAATGTCCAAACGAACCCCAAAAAATCACAAAAAATCACACAACACTCCTGTTGTTCTATGTTGACACAAGAAAAAAATTTGAAAGCAATAAGAGGCAATGGATATCGTTTCGTCCCCAAAGCTGGGACGTTCCCTACCGAAAACCATCATGCTTTTTGTGAGAAGCTCCGGTTTGTGAGAAGCATATACCCAAACCTTCCCCAAATGGGACAAAATTTGTACCACGACATGTTGATGCCGCTCCATGATAGCATGCCAAGTTTCATGAATTTCAGACGAGTTTTGGATTTACTAGAATTTAAAAACCAAGCATCTCAATGTTTTGCCAGCAATCAACGGTGCCCTGGTGTTTGAAATTCATTCCCATTTCTTGCATGGGACCTAAGCATGCATCCAAGGACACAGATTTGATTTTTCAACCAATTTATATGCACTGGAGCATGTGCATGTAGTTCAAATTTGGATTGTTCACCTGAAATGGCTAGAAAACCAATTTAATGTATAAAATGTTCAAATGAACCCTGAATAATTCCAGTTCGTTTACGACACACATATAGTTGCATGTTCACTCCAGATAAAAGGTCTAGCAATTCAAACACCATCCATTGCCGCTGTGACCCCATTATGTAATTCAAATCAAGACGAAAAATCAAGTAGATCGCACACAGTTTATTATCAGCAACCGTGTGAGATGTAGTACAAAATATCTTGGAGCACCATCGGTGTATAGTATGCCTATGGCTTATGCGAGAAGGTGCGTCGGCTACAGTCCACAACTGGCGTCTCAAGCACACTAGCTCGCTCCCCAAATATCATTTCACTGTTCAATCGTCGCCGGTGAAAGATGGGCACGTGGACCTGCGTCTTGAGGGAAACTTCGATGGCCCACTCTGGCGAGAACGCGGCCGTAGCCGCCATGCGCGTGCTAACAAGGTGCATGAGCGCAGCCGCAATTTGCGACCGGGCGGCAAAGGCAGCCCAAACAGCCGCTATTGCTTCTCAGGTGGCGGCAACAACATCTACCTTGGGGATAGCAACTGGCGAGAGCAGCAGAATAGCTGTCCATTCCGCAACAGCGGCCTTAGCCCCGATGGAGGCTACCCACGACCATGTCGAGGCTGCCCACGCCCAGCTCCCGGCAGTCACCGCACAAATCGAACAAAGCTTCTCTGACAATGGTCGGCAACCCACGGTCGAAGAGCTGGCAATCGCCGAGAGCGTTCGAGCAGTCATCCGTTCCTCCGCCACATACCTTGCGATGATGGAGCCCGTCCAAGCCCAGATCACATCCTCCCATGCCCAGCTCATGGCGGCCTTTTCCAAAGAGATGGCGGATGCGGATGGCGAGATGCTTGCCGAGTATGGTGCGATGGATGCCATGGAGCCCCTTCCCCAGGAGACCGTCGGGCGCAAGCTGGACATGGAGGTGGAGGCGGAGATTGACGAGCACTAGCCGTAGTAGTACTCTATGTTTTGTTTAATGAAGAGCGTCGGTCTTTTATTTGTTAGAGTAATGTTTATGTTAGCTAGTTCTGTTTAATTGCTGAACTTGCTCGATTAAGAAGTGTGGGCGTGCTGTAGTCTCCTTTGTGTACCCAAATTATGCAATGATGTGGATGAGCACTATAACCATGGAAATTCGAACCAAAACTTTTGACGTTCAAACTCATCACACACGGGTTAAGCTATCTGAATCGTTTGTGATGTCCACATATCGTACACATTTCTGAATAAGGGACCGTGTCTGATGACACTTTGCGCGCCAGTTTTTTGGCTGAAGCGATTCCAAATTTTCGGCTTCTGCGGAAGTATCTACCTCCCCGCCCCCTCCCCCTTACCAAAAGCCACATTCCCCCTCTTTCCGCCTTCCTTTCCAAGTTGAAGCCTTCACTCCTTGCTTGCAGCGCCGCCGCCTCCTCACCGGTGACCCTCCTTCACGCTGCTCGGCCTCCTCTATCCAGGCAGGTAATCCACACCTGACCCCCATCCTCCTCCTCCTTCCACATCCCACATGCCCCGACCACCGGCGCGAGCGTGACACCTTCCACCCAAATCACCGACCCCTCCACCAAATAAGCACCGGCCTAAGCCATGGTGCACACAATATAGCCAGGACCTCAAGGAGCATTTGGTAGCGGAGAAGCAAATCGCGACCGCACGCGCGGATGAGATCGCGATGGCTGACATTCGTGCCGACCCCCAGATCTTGGAGGAGCACCTTGCCAATTGCTAGCTACGCCGGTTAAGCATGCTCGGTTTACCCGTTGCGTGTGCTGCTCCTGCCTTTCCTTCACAAAATCTAGTGAATTGTGCTATCTAATTTCACCATGCAATATGTTGCTCTAGTGTATATGTTCTATATGTCGTGCAATGTGGTGCTCACTTATTAACTATTTTGTTAATTAGTTGTCGTCTTCAGTTAACTGTTTGGTTCAATTCTGCAAATGTGATGTTCAATTCTTCAGGCCGCAATTTTGTATTGTCTTCCATGTGAGAAATAAATTGAATTTATCTTCACAAAATTGTGGGTGCATTCTGTTATTGTATACCATGCGAGGAATAAATTGAATTTGGCTATAGTAAATACATGAGAAACAAATACAATTGCTACAATTGGCTATAGTTAACTGTTTGGTTAACCCTCTGATCTTCTATTAGGAGTATGTTATATTGTGCAATGTGGTGCTTAGTTAATGTTTGGTTCATTTGTTGTGGTGTTTAGTTAACTGCTTGGTTCAATGTTATATTGTGCAATGTGGTGCTCAGTTAATGTTTGGTTCATTTGTTGTGGTGTTTAGTTAACTGCTTGGTTCAATTCTGCAATGTGATGTCCAATTGTCGTGGGTAGAATTTTGTATTGTTGTGCATGTGAGGAATAAATCTAATTTGGCTGCACTTAATACATGAGAAACATATACAAGTGCTATATTTCCTAGTTCTTAATCATGCTTGGTTTGGGTCAATGGGTTTTCCGTGTGGCTTCAATTAATCTGATGAATCTGCAATGTGCTTATTTTTCATCAACATATTTTACTGATAGCATACGCACCCTTACGTAACCTGATGACTAACTACCTTATCTGTGTTGCAGGGAAACAATGGGAAGCACTGAGGTTTACAATCGAGGTTAGCACGTGCATGGTCCGTTGTCTAATAGCACATTATTGTGCAATTGCAGGAACCATTCTAATATTTTGGTTTTTAACAATTTAGTCTTGCACATGTAGGTCCTGCTGTTAGAGGTTTTGACCCACTGTTCGACCCTTTTTTCATATGGGAAATGAGTTGTCCATGAATATCAATCAAATCAATAAACTCGGAAAGATTGTTAGGATAAAGAAATTAGCGACAAAAAACAACAAGATCTTTGTCTGCACAATGAAGAAGACATCAGTTCACTACAAGATGGAACTAACTATTATACCTTGCCTTTTTTGTATTCCTTTGCCCCATTTCCAATATAGAGAAGATATTTATGCACATCCTTGTTTTCAGGCCTTTTCAAAGCAGTTCACTAATGATTACCTCTCAAACCACCTCTATGGTCAGGAGGCGAGGAAGGTTTTCATACAACACCCACGGTTAAATATTGAAGTGTTCCTGAAGAGGTCGAAGAACGGACGGTCAATCATCCACAGGCACTGGCCTTAAGTTTCAAAGACCTTCAACATGAATGAAGGCTCAATATTCGCCTTCCGCTTCAGCAGTTTTCCAGATGAGATGCATCTGTCTATATACCGTCTATGATGCTAATTTCGAAAGGTTCTAGATGTTGCATGTGGACCTTGCTGCTGGTGCAGTTGTGTAATGGGGTAGCTGAGTGCTGAAGCTATATCATGTTGTATTCTGATGTATTTCAATTATGAAATTCTGCTTCCTTAATATGGAAATGAAATATATTGTGTGCTTAATATGAATGTCAGTTAGATTAATAAATGGATTATTAATAATAGGGCAATTAGCCTGCTAATGACGAATTAGCCTGCTAATTGGGTTTTGATATTGCAAATGGTTGTTGAAAAAAATACCGTGGGCGATGACCTCGGGCAATGCACACAGTTTCTAGGAATAAACCGTGTTGGATCAATGAACAATCACACATGACTTTCTCTTGAAAACTGTTTGCGTTAGGCCACCTTGTGCAAACGTGTACCACATAAAAACTGTGTGACATGGACAGCCTTTGCCACACAGTTTCTTCTACGGACAATGTGTGCTACATTCAATAACGCAAACGATTTAACGGGAAAAATTGTGTGTGATGTACCTATGAACGGAAATGTTTTTCTTGGAGAGACTGTGTGGGATGTGCATACGAACGGAAACGTTTAGCGGGGACTGACTGTGTGGGATGTACTTGCGACCGGAAACAATTTCGCCATATAATTGTAATTTTTAGCTCTACTGTACGTATTTCCGTATTTGAGTGCTCGCCGGTCGCACACGACCTCATTTTGCCGAATGTGTGTGCCAGGAAGGCATATCCCCGACGATTTCTGGGTCGTGTGGGAAGGACCCCCCTATCGCCCACACTCACTTGGCGATGGTTCCATATGCTGTCGCGGACAGGGGTTTTAAACCGTTTGTTTAGGACCGATGTGCACCAGTGTACTTTGATCTAGTCTTATGCCATGTTTATCAGTGCTATTATGATCATGTTACATTGTTGATATGCTTGTATCATGTATTGCCCTGCCTCATATGCTCTAGCTGTCCAATTGAGAAGCTTGGTATTATTTGGTTGTTAATGCATTTGTTTGTTACATACTCATTTATGCATTCATGTTAATCATGCTCATAATGTTGATGATGATGGAGTGGTTAAGAAAAATGACTTAATAATAACAACCTCCTCCGTCATCGATGGGATCAAGTTATAGTGCCGCCGAACTGAGCTTTTTTAGTGCAGCCACACTTGCCTTTATGGGTAGGCCTTAATGCGGTCTATTGTCATGCCTCTAGCTGGTGCCTCCCACTAGGGAAGGTTATGTGTGCGCGCTACCTTGGCCCGGTAGGTGGCAATAACCTTGTGTGCTCGTGTTTGGTATTGGGCTCATGTCCCCGTTTGGGACGGTTTTGTTTTGCCCCGACGGTGGCCGTTGGATGTCCAAAGTGGCATCGGGGCCACCCATGACTTAGCCCAAAGGGGAGTTGGTCGGAATGGCTGGGAGAGTGTCTTGGCAACAGATCGGTTTCATCGGAACACCGTTGGTCCACCCGAATGGGAGCACGAGGCCATGGGTTCTGTGGTGTGGGTACAATGTGCTAACCTTTGCAGAGTGTATTTAATCTATTGATAGTCGCGTCCTCGGATATGGTCATAAGTTCGTACTAGGTCACACTATCAGGTCTTGGTCAAAATGGAGGATAAACCTGATATAAATAATTTGATAACTAATCTGCTATGAGGAATGTGGTGACTCAGACTATGAGATAGTCGCGAGGAGTCACAGAGTTGTTTCGAGCACGATCACAAGATGAGATCTTGGTGAGTCATGAGTTGGCCCAGAGGGGCAGTGGTGGAGTAAGTGACTGATGAATCAGGATAATGTTGTAATTCTTCATGGGAGGTAATTGGTATTTTACTTTTCTGCACAGTTTCATGCATCTATGCCATGCCATGTTATGTTATGAAGTGCTATGATATGCCATGTTATGTTATTGCCATGCTATAATATGTCAATGCTTAGTTTGATTCATGTTCCTCGTTAATATCATGCCATGCTTAGTTATTGCCATGAGGGAAATTCTTGCATGCGTTCGGTGAAGGAAATATGCCAGAGAGGCAATATAAAGTTGTTATTTTATACTTCCTTATTCATGATAAAGGTTATTATTCATGCTAGAATTTTATTGATTGGAAACTTATATACATGTGTGAATACATAAAAAATACCGTGTCCCTAGTAAGCCTCTACTAGACTAGCTCGTTGATAAAAGATGGTTATGGTTTCCTAACCATAGACATGTGTTGTCATTTGATAATGGGATCACATCATTAGCAGAATGATGTGATGGACAAGACCCATCTCTTAGCTTAGCATAATGATCGTTCAATTTATTGCTATTGCTTTCTTCATGTCAAATACATATTCCTGCATGTCGTGGATTTGTCACTGCAGATGTCCTAGTGTAAGGACTTAGTTGTGAGGCCAACGCATCTATGTGGTAGCTTGAACAGGGTTGGTAGGAATTGAGAGACGCGAGGTTTTACCCAGGTTTGGCCCCTCACAGTGGAGGTAAAAGCCTACATCCTGATTCATTGATATTGATGATCATGATCATGATTACAAGGGTGCTCATCTCGATAGCTATTGACTTGTCTGTCTAAACCTAACTTGTCCAACTCATGGAACTTGTAAAACTTGTCCCTCTTGTGGTGCCCTGCCCCTCCTTATATATGTTGAAGGGGCGGCTTACATGACTAGTCCTATTAGGATTAGGATTACTCTATTACAAGTGGAGTCCTAGTCTTGTCTCCTTTGTAGGAGAATATTCCTTATGCCTTTCATCTTAAGACGGCCCACCGTAATACGAGCCGGCCTTCCATGAACCGCCCGTTGGGCCACCGGGTCTTGTTGCTCCTCTGACCTGCCTACTGGGTTACCAATGAGTCACCAGGCCCAGCCAGGTCATCAGTGAGTGGAGAGATCTGGGCAGGTCACTTCGTGAGTCGCCAAGTTAGGGCGGGTTACTAGTGAGTCGCCAAGTCTGGCCGGGTATTTGAGTTGGAGTTTAAAAGTTACCATTAAATATTGGTTGCTCCAAATATTCTGAAATTTATTGTGTGGTTTGAAAATAATTCAAATATTCCTCACAAAAATTTACAGAATTAATCAAAGTGTTTTGGTTGGTATTTTATTTACAAACATAAAGCAGAAAAATAGAAAACATAATAAATTAGAAGAGAGAGAGAGAGAGAGAGTGCTCACCTGGCAAAGCCCCCAGGCCCAGCACTGTTGGCCAGCCCACCAGGGGCAAACCTGTCCTCAACCTCTGCCTACTGGCAGAGGCAAGGCCGAGCACGATGCCCGCGCACGCCGGCACGCAGCTGCCTGCCTGGCCCTCCCCTGGCCAGCGCGATGCCGCCAACGACACGCCGCTGCCGTCTGGACCCCCTGACCACCTGACCTCCTCACTCTCCCCCTCCGTCTCTCCCTCGCTCTCTCTCCCTCGCACACCCGAACGCGCCGTCGCCGCCGCTCATCGTTGCCGCGACCACCGGCCCTCCCTCGCTTCCCCGACTAGTTCACGAGCTCCGCGATGTCGTCCTCGACCCCCTTACCGAGCCACGCCCCGTCGGAAGCCCTGCAGCGTCGCCCTTGAGCTCGTCTTCAACCTCCGGCCGCCGGCAACCTCACCTTCGATTCGCCGCCGTCCGTGCTTCCCCGGCCTCCCTGAGCTTCTTTTCAGCACCCATGTGAGCTCCTGATCCTCCCCCTATGCTCTCCCCCTCCGTTCCCATTCTCTATCCGCCATCCCCGCGCACCCGAGCTCCGGCCGCCGCCATGGCCGGCGAGCCTTGTGCTCGCGAGCTCCTCTGCTCAAACCCGCCGCACGGTTGTGCTCCTGGTGCCCCCAGGAGTCCGCCTAGCCCTTTTGTTGACTCACCCGTGCCGCGTAGCACCGCTGGCCACATGTGCCGAGCGCCACCGCCGCCCAGCTCGACGCTGTCGACGATTCCGGCCACCCCGCGACAAACTGATGGCACTGTTTGACACGGCTCACTCCAACGAAACCGTAGAACCCACCCAAGAGACAAATGGTCACCGGAGAAGGAATTCCGGCGAGCCGCCGCTGCATTGTGAGGTTGCCGGCGTCCAACTCCGGTGAGATGATGTGTCTGTCATTAGCAGCTAACAGCCCCACCAATTAACCCCTCCAGTGACACCGACATATGGGCCCCACGCCCTTAATTAACCATAGTTTAGTTTCTGATTAGTTTTAACAAAATAACTACGGCCCCACTAGTCAGAGTTGACCATGTTGACGTGGCCGTTGGCCGAACCCACCTGTCCGTAACACTGATGACCCCGGGTCACTGACCAGTGGACCCCACTGGTCAGGTTTGACCTGGGCTGGCGCTGTTGACCTGGTGACGTCAGCATGATGTCATGCTGATGTTGTATTGATTTTCTGGTTTTAAAATAATCCAAGAAATTTCAGAAAATACCCAAAACTTGTAAAAATCATAGAAATTCAACCGTATCTCCAAATGAAAAGATTTATATATGACAAATGATCAGAAAAATCCAATCTATCCATCTGTATCATTTTCATGCATGTTAGAACAACTTATAGTTGCTGAATAGGGAAAATCATATGTTTGGCATTTGAATATCCACATATGGAGTTTGAATTTGAATCTTGGGTTCAAACCAACTTCATTTAACCTGTTGCTAGTTGAATTAGCTCAATCAACAGCATATTGCCATGTCATGATCATGCATCATATTGTTGCATTGCATTGATTGTGTTTCCTCTCTATTGCCGGTATTTGTCCCCCTTCAGTAGATGTTGTTCCGGCGATGAGTTCGATGACACTGATGAAGAGATATACTATCTTCGGAAGTGCCAGGCAAGCAAACCCCCTTGTTCATTCCGATACAATCCCACTCTCTCGCTCCTGCTCTCTTTTACTGCATTAGGACAACAACGATTCAACTGTTACATGCTGCGGTAGTTGAACCCCTTTCCTCTGCATGACCCATCATTGCCACAGTAAATAGATGAAACCCACTAGCATGAGTAGGACTTGTTTGAGCCCTGATGTGCCTACTCATTCATGCTTGTTGTCATGCCTGCTGCTGCTTAGAGTTGAGTCGGGTTCGATTCATCGGGAATGAATTGGAACATGGTGCACATGTCCTACCATTGAGAGCTAAGTGTGTGAACACGATTTGGTAAAGGTAGCGGTGAGAGGCCATGTAGGAGTACATGGTGGGTTGTCTCATTGCAGCCGTCCTCAGGAACTGAGTTCTGTGTTTGTGATCCATGAACAGTTACTACCACACATTGGGCTCCGGGCGCTCCAAGCTCTCTTGACTTATTAATCAACCTGATCTCTGTCTAGGAGTTGCAACTAGTTTCTGGTGTTTGTAGGTAGTGTTAGTAGTCTACCAAGTGGCACCCGGTACAGGTGGGCTTGGGACAGACTAGGCACAGTGGCCCGGTGTACCAAGTGGCACCCGGATGGTGGGCTTGGGAACCCTATACACATCATTTGGGGCCGTGAGCGACACCCCGGCCGGATCTCCTTGCGGATGGAACCCGAATAGGTGATAAACCTGGACTAGAGACTTGTTGGTTAGTCAGGTTGTGGCCGACTCCCTCGCCAGGCTTCGGCTTGAAGGTTGCCGAGATACACGACGTGTACATGGTGGTAAGTGGCCAAAGCATGTGTGAAGAAGTACACCCCTGCAGGGTTATCATTATCTATTCGAATAGCCGGATTCCTCGGATATGGAAACTTGGACCCCTTGCATAGTTCATAGACAAGTGAAAGTGGATACTCTAAAATGCGCAAGATAAGTGTGAGTGCTATGGATGGCGTTCTCGCAGGGAGACTGGAGCGGATCCATAGTGGTGTATTGGTATGGTGAATATGTGGACTCGTGTGCGCCACCTCAAAGAGTTACTTGCAGTCGTAGTTCAGGTTAGCCACTGAGTCAAAGCTGGCTTGCTGCAGTCAAACTCCATCACCCCTTTGTTGATACTGATGCATATGTAGATAATTCTGATGTAAGTCTTGCTAGGTACATTTGTACCCACGTTTGCTTATTCTATGTTTTGCAGAGAGACGTCAGTCTCGCTAGTAGTTCCATGTGGACTTCAACGTTTAGCTTGATACCTTAGCTACGATCTTGTGCCCTCGGCAGGATCTGGTAGATAGTCAGGCTTCTCATCCTTTTTCATTTATAGATGTCTGTACTCAGACATGTTAAGCTTCCGCATGTGCTTTGATTGTATGATATGATTGTTTGGTCATGAGACTCATGTTTGTAATATCTCGCTCCTCGGAGCCTAATGAATAAATACTCTGAGTCGTAGAGTCTTGTTGTGATGCCATGTTGTATTGCACATATTGAGCATATTGTGTGTATGATTGAAATGCTTGGTATCTGTGGGATCCAACAACCTAGTTGTTTATCCTTGGTAGCCTCTCTTATGGGGAAATGTAGTCTTGTGCTTCCATGAGCCATAGTAGTCCGCTACAGCCCGGTTCACCGGAGTCTTGCTAGCCCAGCACTACTGCTCCGGAACACTTGACTGGCCGGCATGTGATTAACTTCGTTCCTGTGTCTGTCCCTTCGGGGAAATGTCATGTGGTGACATCCGGAGTCCTGCCTAGCCTGCTACAGCCCGATTCACCGGAGTCCTGTTAGCCTAGTGCTACAGCCCGGATTCAGACGCTGCTGACCGACATGCTCGATGTTGATTCATGTATGCATGTCCCCGTAAGTTAGTGCCACTTTGGGTTCACGACTAGTCATGTCGGCCCAGGTTCTCTGTCATATGGATGCTAGCGACACTATCATATACGTGAGCCAAAAGGCGCAAACGGTCCCAGGCCATGGTAAGGCGACACCCATGGGAATACCGTGCGTGAGGCTGCAAAGTGATATGAGTTGTTACCTGCTAGATCGATGTGACTTGGAATTGGGGTCCTAACAACTTTGGTATCAGAGCCTGACTGCCTGTAGGATTACCAAGCCATACTGGTCGAAGTTGAGTCTAGAAATGCTTTAGTTATATAAGGGAATTGATTGTGGAAGGGAACGTAAGGCTCTTTTTACTCCTTTACCTTATGCCCTTCTGATCTGAGTCAACCTCTTCTTTTCTACGGGGATTAGGAACTAGGCTTCTCTTCTATCTCTCAGAATGACGTGTTACTAAACCGTAGTTGCCTAGGATTGTTGAGTTCAAGCCTCAGTCCAGTTCCTACTACTTCCATATGTTCACAGCTAGCCTCAGAACCTTGATATTGTGATGTTGAGTGGTTGTGCCACCATTTTGCAGGATGTCTCAAATCTTTTTGATCCCTTCTTTCCATTCTCGATGATCCTTTTGGGCCAGATCGACCACACTAATTGTTGAGTTGAGGTACTCCATTATCTCGACATATATGTTGGAGCTATTATTATGACCCTAGGTGTCTTAGAGAACCACCTAGTAATCTAGCCATGATTCGTGTTCCCAAAGTGATGACTCTGGCCATCATTCTCGAAAGCATCCCGTGATGCCATTTAGTTAGTAGGCATTCTATTCCTGGGTTCTTGAACCCAAGATTCACTCTACTTACTTCCTGTTGATAGTGTTGCTCATACCTTTAGGATATTAGTAACCTTGCGATAGTTCCCGAGGTCCGTGGTATATCCTTCTTCCAAATACCATGAACTGCTTATGCCAGAAGTTCCTTGAACCAAAAGATCACAGCAAGAGTTCTCTTGAGGAGAACTCCATTCATATTGTGAATCCGCCAGCCCCTTTTCTTCTGCATGGGTTATCCGGGAGAAATATGTTGAACTTGTTCGACATACTAATCTATGCATCCACAACTCAGAAAATCATATGCTCTTTTGGGTTGTCCCTCTTTAGTTATTTCCTGGCCCTCGTCTATCAATTGATAGTCAAGAGTATGTGTGCATTCGTTCATTGATGCCTATTGCTCTTGTGGCCGTCAAGTCATTCTATTTCGGAATGACTAGGAGAAACAAACTCCAGTACCTCATCCATATCCAGGATTGGATCAAAGTAGTTGTATTCCGCAGATCAAATGCCAATCCAGCTTTTGATTCTGTTCTAACCTGAAGTATTGCCCTCTTGATGTCAGGAATGTCACGATAATTGCACCAACTCTTATAAATTCTTGATGCAATGATACTTCTCGCCATCATCATTCGCTCCTTGGTTCCGTGTTGTTGTAACCGGAATACCGACAAGTGAATTGGATGTGTGAAATTAGTACTCCGAGCAACTTATTGCTTGGTAGTAAATGGACAATACTCTCATTCTTAGCGTGTTGGTTATTAAATCCTCATCCTAGGATTGATAATGCTACCTAGTCCTTATTTCAGGTGTACCCTTCGATCATGAGTTATGATTGCGTCAATCCCTCGCTCTTTTGATCATGTCATCTTGCCTTGAAAAGCAAGATTGTTCTTGAGCTTAGTAACATATCGGTGGTTTGTGATTTTCTGGATATCTTCTCGGAAGTGTTACCAGGTTGTCACCTGACCGCTATGTCGTGACCAAGTTGGTTTCTTGTAAACCACCCCTTCTCCAAGAATCTGTGTTGGATACCCCTGAGCTAGTTGTTTAAGCCAAACAACAACTTGGAGAGTTGGAAGATGAAAGCTTGTCCGACTTAGCTCATCACTAAGGGATATCCTTGTGTGTGCGTGTGTGTTGAAGAAAGATTATATCTCCATCGATTGGTTCTCGTGATCAGTTTTTGGATCTATTGCCTTGTCAAAACTTTGACTTGAGTATGGGCTATTGTCAAGTCATATCAGAACCAACGATGTCCATAATGTTGTCTTACTCATGGTTGATCCCTCGAGCATACACCATTACATCTTTTGGTCTGACCAATGTTATCACCGTGTTCACATAATGGTGGAAGTCCAGTGATATGGAAATTTTGATGAGTTGCTGTTGAGCCCATCAGCAACATTTTGTCTCCCCCATGATTCATGTTGAACATTACACTAGTATTGGAAACTTTGTAAGTATTGTCTTCATGTTTCGCTCATGAGGTATACGTTTGTATGAATGGAGTGACTTCCTCTAATTCACGTGCATTTGATGAAAGTTGCCGCCGTGAATTCGAGAAAGCTTGTTTTTTTGCCTCCTCCGGAATCATCCCAAGTTAGTCATGCATACGTGCAAAGTATTATGTGGTTTGGAGACTTGCAACCTCCATTCTATATGTATTCCTAGCACACCAAGCCACTGCCTAATTTGCTCGCGGGAAAGGAGTTGCTGTGCGAATACTAGTTCACGCACAAGATTCCAATATCCTCGTTGATGGTTCCCGACCAGAACTCGGTAGTGTTTTATTGTAAGACTTCCATGTGGTCATGCTTGTCTTGGACAACGTGTTCACGTGTGTTTAGCAGAACCAGTTCATGTTTTGGAGCTTACTACCAAAGTTCATTTCCTGAGAATCTCGCAACATCATCTCGTCGGATTGTGTTGCAAACTTTCTTTTCCAGATACGTTGTCTGAATTATCCCGTTACCAACCAGATCTGAATCTCAGGCAGATATGATGGTTGGAACTTCTTCCAAGAGCTATGATATGGGTTCCAATGAGGTGGACGCACCTAGCTAGAAGCATTGTTATTGTAGTATCTGGATTAAGCCATTTGATCACTTCCCATGAGGATTTCACATGACTTATTCTAGAAGTTGTTCCTTATGGATTTTGTACTCACGAAGTCCGACCTTTACTTGATGGCCATGTTGATGCTTTTAAGCATGACCGTGGTAGCTAGAACATCAAGGAGAACATTAGAAGCAAAGTGCTAAATGTCTCTCGGTCGATCATCCAGGTTTTGTTCCTTGGCATTGCTAAGGACCAATCTGAGAAAGTGTTGTCTTCCTTTGCATCTGCATCGTCCATCACTATTCATCACGGTAGTATGATGTGTTGCCAGGATCCGCGACACGGATGTTGGTAAAACCTTGATGAATATGGAAATGCTCAAGTTCTTGAGAGCACGCTCAGACACTAGGTTATATCTTCGGTATCAGTCGGATTGTGCCTTCCATTTGCCGATTGTCCTATAACTCTAGTTTCCTCTCCAAACTGAGTATGTCATTCTTTCGAATTCATTCAAATGATCAATTGTGATTTTCCTTAGGCTGGTATAAAGAGTTTCAATGATCTTTGTATCAAAAGTAATTCTTTTTGCCACTTAAGGGAATAATTTTACGAGTCACCTCCGCTAAGGTGCCCCGTTATGGAATCATGGCAGTTAACTCCTCGCTACGTTGTGACCGAGCATGGAATTGTTACTTACCAAAATTGAACCTCCGTCGTCTGTCCTTCCATCCCTCCCGATGTGTGTTTGGACGTCTCAGGTCAAGAGGTGTTCTATGTCTCATTCCATGAGTTGATCGTGTATCGGTCGATCCTTGTGAAGATCTAATTCTATAGAGTTTCCTCTCTTCCGTCATCGTAGTTGGATGAAGATATCGAAAGCAAGGACGTCAAGATCAATTTGAAGCAATGATTCAACATCTTCGAGAAGGGAAGTTGGATCATGAAGATCGTGTTAGCCTTGTGTCCCCTATGTCTTCTTACCTCACGTCTTGAATCTTGGGACGAGATTCTTGTTTAGTGGGGGTGAGTTGTCACAGCCCTAGCTTAGCCTTTGCTTGTCCTTGCATGATCATCATGTCATCATGTTTAAATTTAAGAAATTTGAAATGGGGATTGATAAACCCTAGCATAAATGCAATTCAAATAGGTTCAACCAAAATATTTTCAATGACCTCAAAATATCCTTTTAAAATGTTCGTGATTTATGGGAAAAGGTGAAAGCCTCTACCAGAGATGATGCATATTTTTTTGAGGACATTTTGATCATTGAATTAAATCATTATGGTATTTGAGTTGGATTTTAAAAGTTACCATTAAATATTGGTTGCTCCAAATATTCTGAAATTTATTGTGTGGTTTGAAAATAATTCAAATATTCCTCACAAAATTTTACAGAATTAACCAAAGTGTTTTGGTTGGTATTTTATTTACAAACATAAAGCATAAAAATAGAAAACATAATAAATTAGAAAAGAGAGAGAGAGAGAGAGAGAGAGAGAGAGAGAGAGAGAGAGAGAGAGAGAGTGCTCACCTAGCAAAGCCCCCAGGCCCAGCACTGTTGGCCAGCCCACCAGGGGAAAACATGTCCTCAACCTCTGCCTACTGGCAGAGGCAAGGCCGAGCACGGCGCCCGCGCATGCCGGCACGCAGCTGCCTGCCTAGCCATCCCCTGGCCAGCGTGATGCCGCCAACGACACGCCGCTGCCGTCTAGACCCCCTAACCTCCGCACTCTCCCCCTCCGTCACTCCCTCGCTCTCTCTCTCGCACACCCGAACGCGCTGTCACCGCCGCTCATCGTTGCTGCGACCACCGGCCTTCCCTCGCTTCCCCGACTGGTTCACGAGCTCCGTGACGTCATCCTCGACCCCCTCACCGAGCCACGCCCCGTCGGAAGCCCTGCAGCATTGCCCTTGAGCTCGTCTTCAACCTCTGGCCGCCGGCAACCTCACCTTCGATTCGCCGCCGTCCGTGCTTCCCTGGCCTCCCTGAGCTTCTTTTCAGCACCCATGTGAGCTCCTGATCCTCCCCCTATGCTCTCCCCCTCCGTTCACATTCTCTATCCGCCATCCCCGCGCACCCGAGCTCCGGCCGCCGCCATGGCCGGCGAGCCTTGTGCTCGCGAGCTCCTCCGCTCAAACCCGCCGCACGGTTGTGCTCCTGGTGCCCCCAAGAGTCCGCCTAGCCCTTTTGCTGACTCGCCCGTGCCCCGTAGCACCATTGGCCACATGTGCTGAGTGCCACCGCCGCCCAGCTCGACGCCGTCGACGATTCCGGCCACCCCACGACAAACTGATGGCACTGTTTGACGCGGCTCACTCCCACGAACCCGTAGAACCCACCCAAGCGACAAATGGTCACCGGAGAAGGAATTCCGGCGAGCTGCCGCTGCATTGTGAGGTCGCCGGCGTCCAACTCCGGTGAGATGATGTGTCTGTCATTAGCAGCTAACAGCCCCACCAATTAACCCCTCCAGTGACATCGACATATGGGCCCCACGCCCTTAATTAACCATAGTTTAGTTTCTGATTAGTTTTAACAAAATAACTACGGCCCCACCAGTGAGAGTTGACCATGCTGACGTGGCCGTTGGCCGAACCCACCTGTCCGTAACACTGATGACCCCGGGTCACTGACCAGTGGACCCCACTGGTCAAATTTGACCTGGGCTGGCGCTGTTGACCTGCTGACATCAGCATGATGTCATGCTGACGCTGTATTGATTTTCTGGTTTTAAAATAATCCAAGAAATTTCAGAAAATACCCAAAACTTGTAAAAATCATAGAAATTCAACCGTATCTCGAAATGAAAAGATTTATATATGAAAAATGATCAGAAAAATCCAATCTATCCATCTGTATCATTTTCATGCATGTTAGAACAACTTATAGTTGCTAAATAGGGCAAATCATATGTTTGGCATTTGAATATCCACATATGGAGTTTGAATTTGAATCTTGGGTTCAAACCAACTTCATTTAACCTGTTGCTAGTTGCATTAGCTCAATCAACAACATATTGCCATGTCATGATCATGCATCATATTGTTGCATTGCATTGATTGTGTTTCCTCTCTATTGCCGGTATTTGTCCCCCTTCAGTAGATGCTGTTCCGGCGATGAGTTCGATGACACTGATGAAGAGATATACTATCTTCGGAAGTGCCAGGCAAGCAAACCCCCCTTGTTCATTCCGATACAATCCCACTCTCTCGCTCCTGCTCTCTTTTACTGCATTAGGACAACAACGATTCAACTGTTACATGCTGCGGTAGTTGAACCCCTTTCCTTTGAATGACCCATCATTGCCACAGTAAATAGATGAAACCCACTAGCATGAGTAGGACTTGTTTGAGCCCTGATGTGCCTACTCATTCATGCTTGTTGTCATGCCTGCTACTGCTTAGAGTTGAGTCGGGTTCGATTCATCGGGAATGAATTGGAACATGGTGCACATGTCCTACCATTGAGAGCTAAGTGTGTGAACATGATTTGGTAAAGGTAGCGGTGAGAGGCCATGTAGGAGTACATGGTGGGTTGTCTCATTGCAGCCGTCCTCAGGAACTGAGTTCTGTGTTTGTGATCCATGAACATTTACTACCACACATTGGGCTCCGGGCGCTCCAAGCTCTCTTGACTTATTAATCAACCTGATCTCTGTCTAGGAGTTGCAACTAGTTTCTGGTGTTTGTAGGTAGTGTTAGTAGTCTACCAAGTGGCACCCGATACAGGTGGGCTTGGGACAGACTAGGCACAGTGGCCCGGTGTACCAAGTGGCACCCGGATGGTGGGCTTGGGAACCCTGTACACATCATTTGGGGCCGTGAGCGACACCCCGGCCGGATCTCCTTGCGGATGGAACCCGAATAGGTGATAAACCTGGACTAGAGACTTGTTGGTTAGTCAGGTTGTGGCCGACTCCCTCGCCAGGCTTCGGCTTGAAGGTTGCCGAGATACACGACGTGTACATGGTGGTAAGTGGCCAAAGCGTGTGTGAAGAAGTACACCCCTGCAGGGTTATCATTATCTATTCGAATAGCCGGATTCCTCGGATATGGAAACTTGGACCCCTTGCATAGTTCGTAGACAAGTGAAAGTGGATACTCTAAAATGCGCAAGATAAGTGTGAGTGCTATGGATGGCGTTCTCGCAGGGAGACTGGAGCGGATCCATAGTGGTGTATTGGTATGGTGAATATGTGGACTCGTGTGCGCCACCTCAAAGAGTTACTTGCAGTCGTAGTTCAGGTTAGCCACTGAGTCAAAGCTGGCTTGCTGCAGTCAAACTCCATCACCCCTTTGTTGATACTGATGCATATGTAGATAGTTCTGATGTAAGTCTTGCTGGGTACATTTGTACTCACGTTTGCTTATTCTATGTTTTGCAGAGAGACGTCAGTCTCGCTAGCAGTTCCATGTGGACTTCAACGTTTAGCTTGATACCTTAGCTACGATCTTGTGCCCTCGGCAGGATCTGGTAGATAGTCAGGCTTCTCATCCTTTTTCATTTATAGATGTCTGTACTCAGACATGTTATGCTTCCGCATGTGCTTTGATTGTATGCTATGATTGTTTGGTCATGAGACTCATGTTTGTAATATCTCGCTCCTCGGAGCCTAATGAATAAATACTCTGAGTCGTAGAGTCTTGTTGTGATGCCATGTTGTATTGCACATATTGAGCATATTGTGTGTATGATTGAAATGCTTGGTATCTGTGGGATCCAACAACCTAGTTGTTTATCCTTGGTAGCCTCTCTTATGGGGAAATGTAGTCTTGTGCTTCCATGAGCCATAGTAGTCCGCTACAGCCCGGTTCACCGGAGTCTTGCTAGCCCAGCACTACTGCTCCGGAACACTTGACTGGCCGGCATGTGATTAACTTCGTTCCTGTGTCTGTCCCTTCGGGGAAATGTCACGCGGTGACATTCGGAGTCCTGCCTAGCCTGCTACAGCCCGATTCACCGGAGTCCTGTTAGCCTAGTGCTACAGCCCGGATTCACACGCTGCTGACCGACATGCTTGATGTTGATTCATGTATGCCTGTCCCCGTAAGTTAATGCCACTTTGGGTTCACGACTAGTCATGTCGGCCCGGATTCTCTGTCATATGGATGCTAGCGACACTATCATATACGTGAGCCAAAAGGCGCAAACGGTCCCGGGCCATGGTAAGGCGACACCCGTGGGAATACCGTGCGTGAGGCCGCAAAGTGATATGAGTTGTTACCGGCTAGATCGATGTGACTTGGAATCGGGGTCCTGACACCTTATGATGATGGGCTTGAGCTTAATCATATATGTAAGTCATAGCTATGCAAATCCTGCATAGGGTTTTAAACAACATATACCCTGGCGACTTAACATCAAAAGCCAGGGCTGGTTTAATCACAACCGTATATAATCAGAACAAAATATCATACCTGTGATATTTGCTCACACCGCCGGCTTATCATACCCGTGAAGTAAGGGTGATAACCCAAAAGTTTGAACATGCAATGTTCTTTATCCATTGTTATATATGACCAGCTTATAATATTTTAAATCGGAAGGGTAATATCCCAAACCTTAGAGCACAATGTTTCAAAGGAATTTAACATCGTGATGTGCTGGCGACTTATAGTCAAAAACTAGGCTGGGTTAATAAACACGGTGAATTGTAATCATAAAGCATTATAAGCCTCATCAAATAAACCTCAAAAAGAAAAAAAATTATCGAATAAAAACAAACGAAAAAATGAGGCTTTTCATGGGCTGCCAGGCCAAAAATTGAGTGCTTTCACGGGCCGCACAACCACCGAGTTAAACCTATATACAAACCTTATAAGATGGACCTCACATAACCAATCGTCGTTTTAACTTTAACAAGTTCAGTGTCTGCATAAGATTGACTTGTCAAACGTTTGGCGGGTCATTCTAAGATTACCTGGGTGGAGTGGCTTACTTAAAAAGGCATGATAACCCAGAGTTTTAGGTGAATACACCTGGCTTCCAAGCCTGGCTTTTAAGCCTATTACAAGGGTTATAAAAACTCTTTGTTCTTTAGAACAAAAGAGCCCCCAAGCAATATTTTTGAGCTGTGCTCAATGGGCGTCTATGTTTGAGTTGTGCTTTTCCAACAGACTCTCTTTGGTCCCTATTAATCTGGGTAGCAAGCCCCCAAGTGTTTTATAAGCATGGTGGATACGCCAGATCAAAGGGTAATCATAGCTTCGCTCAATGAGCAAGAAGCCCCCATGTGACCATAATAAGATAAGCCATAAGGTAGGATACCCATGTTTGAACTACGCATCATGGCAACAAGTTCTCTTTGGCAACCTTTAATTTTTCTGAGAACTCGAACTTGCGAGAGATGAATTCTTTTTGAACCGGAATTTCAAACCGGATATTGAGAGCTTTAAAGCTTTGTGAGAGACATATTTCCCTTGAACCGGATTTTGAACCGGAATCCTTCCTGATAACCCGGAATTCTTCTATTGAACTGGAACTCTATGATTGTCAATCACTTTTTTAAGCCAAATTTTTTTCTGACGGCCTTCAAATTTTCACCAACAGGGCAGTAGCCTCCAGGGCCGGGTTATTTTTCCCTCCAATGACCTGGAGTTCTTGAATTTTGCTGAAACTGGCAACATTTGCTGAGTCTTGTCATCATAGCCCCCGAGTCTCAAGATGACTTGAGGAGTTGGCTCGAGATTCTGCATATTTGACCATAGTGCAGGATGTATATTATTGGTGTTGATAGCGCGATGTGAATCCACAGAAGGTTGAGGTGACTGCGGCAGGTTATAATTGATCCCGTATGAGCCGTGTCAGCAACTCGGCCAATGGTTCCTTCCAACTAGCTGTTTGAAGTTAACCAAACTATAGTGGCGGCGACTTGTGCACCTGCCCATTGAATCATCCAGTGCAGACGGTGGCTGATAACATATGATAATTTGCCTTCAATTTGTTGAAATAAAATCGGGCTACCCAAGCAGTGACTTGCTCATACTCAATAAACAACTCATGCAGACAGGTACGGACGACGGCTGATAACATATGATAATTTGCTCCAGAGTTATTGGAAGAAAACCGGACCTTTGAGCGGCGATTTGCGTATGCTCATTAAGCATCTTGTGCACACAGGTGCGGCACGATGTGTTGATATAGACTAGGCCGTAAGGGCAGCACCTTGCACGCGCCCATTCACCGTGTAATGTGACACGGACGAACACCGGGTAAGACGTTGCCAGCGCATGCTCCGTACCCATGGTATAAACCATGTTTATAATGAATAATTGTCCTCATATGTTGGGCCGGAAATTATCCACCGCGGAGTTGATGATCACCACGATGAAGCTGAAATCAATCACAGCCGAGTCGGCCGCGGGAGCAGACAGATGATCCGGCCGCGACGTTGTAAACCGGTACGTCCGCGGGCGCGGACGTCGAGCCAGTCGCGCGTGTTGATGAAGCGGGGGGGGGGGATTACTCACGTATCCGTCAAGCAGCACGACACTGACAAGTGGTAGCGTAAAAATAATGTTGACCCCCTTTACAACACCTTTTGTAATGAATAATGGTCCTTGTGATTTTGTCAAATGAATGCAGACCCTGCCAATGCATAATGTTGGACGGTGTGGACCGAAAATAGATGAAATACTGCTATGCAAATGTTATTGTACTTGTAGTACTGTTCCAGGCCTCCATGTGGGTAGTAATCCACCAATAAGTAATCAAATTAGCCTTGAAGTAATTGATCTAGTACTAGTGTACTTTTCTTTGTGTATTTGGGATTTAATCCAGCATCTTGACTGCCATCGACCTGCTGTAAACTTAATAATAGTACTTGTCCACTGAGATTCCTGCTCCATTATTGTCGGCAGACTAGTCTTCGAATCGTCATGCATGCATGCACTAATCCATTATCCTCCGGCTGAACCCCCAATTTTCTTTTGTTTTGTACTAGCGAGACAAGACCACATCAGTAGGGGACGCCTTGGCACAGCGGAGACGAGTCACGGGCTCACGACAGGAGCAGCTGCACGGGGCATCTTAAGGCGGAGGCGGCTCACGAGCGCGGCGGCTTGAGCGGCGAAATCAGAGACAGCCAACGGGTGGATGGTTCAGAACAGGTAAGCCCGAGCGGCTCTGCCCCGGCGGCTCATCACGGCCGTGGGTGAGGAGATGCAAGGCCAAGGCAGCATTGGCTTGGCGCTTCAAGGAAGGCGGCTCAAGACGGCAGGGTCGCGACAGCGGAGAGGCGCCGATGGTCCAAAGGTGAGGTGAAGGTGGCGGCTTGAGGTAGCATCAAGGTGAGGCCGCAACACGAGGCGGCTCATTGCGGAGGTAAGACCGCAGCGGAGTCGAACGAAAAGGGCAGCGGCTCAAGATGGCAAGGCAGCTCGAGGCCATGTTGGCTCAGGGCGCGAGAAGGCCTGCGGCTAGGCAGCTTGCAGTCAGGTGCAACGGGTCATGGTGGATCAAATTGGCTGTTTACAGGTGAAACGGCATGACTCAGAGCAGAAGCATGCCAGTTTGGAAACAGTGAGGCAACTTGCAGGTGCGGACGAGGCGAATTGCGGGCGCGGCGACTCACGCTGCCGCTACACTGGCGGACGTGGCGTCTCAAGGCTGGGGTAGCTCGACGGCCTCAACAATCGTGGTGTTTCAGAGCGACTTGGAGCAGCGGCGATTCGGAAGGCCGCGACAGCGGAAGCAGGGAGGCCGCGTCTTGGAGCAGAACAAGCAGAGGCAACTGCAAGTCGACGACGGTCTGAGGTAGCTCGAAATCGGAAGCGACGCCAAGGCGGTGACTCGGAGAAACGGCTCGCAGCCAGGTGGGCCCGCGGCGGAGCAGCATCAAAAAGGCAAGGGCACCGGCGGGTCGAGGAAAAGCTATACTGGGTGCACATAGGCAATGGCGACTCATACACGGTGGTTGGAACAATGGCCCTGAGGCAGCCGGCGGCTTACGTTGTTGGCTCGCGAGGCAACACCTTGGCCATGGACGTGGGCGGCTCGAAGGCACAGGAAGTCAGAGCCGGAGTTACGGTTTGACCAAATCCATCTCCGGGTCATAGCTGACCTGCCACATCTCGTATTCTTTCCTGGGTTCTGAACCTGCTTTGGCAATTTCCGCGTCATCCTTGAACTCGACAGATCACGGCGCGCGAGGTAGACGCTGAACATGCAACCCTAACTTTTCCCTTGATCTCATTTTGATTGCTCGTTGACGATGTGATCTTCTGCATCGGCTCTTATTTTTTCATCCGGCACATCGCAAGCTTCTCGATCCCTGAACCTTCAAGAACTCAACACCACTGTGCGCGTAGCCCCACGGTGGGCGCCAACTGTCGTGAATTTGTCACTGCAGATGTCCTAGTGTAAGAACTTAGTCGTGAGGCCAACACATCTCTGTGGTAGCTTGAACGAGGTTGGTAGGAATTGAGAGACGCGAGGTTTTACCCAGGTTCGGCCCCTCATGGTGGAGGTAAAATCCTACATCCTGCTTCATTGATATTGATGATCATGATCACGATTACAAGGGTGCTCATCTCGATAGCTATTGACTTGTCTGTCTAAACCTAACTTGTCCAACTCATGAAACTTGTAAAACTTGTCCCTCTTGGGGTGCCCTGCCCCTCCTTATATATGTTGAAGGGGCAACTTACATGACTATTCCTATTAGGATTTGGATTACTCTATTACAAGTGGAGTCTTAGTCTTGTTTCCTTTGTAGGAGAATATTCCTTATGCCTTTCATCTTAAGCCGTCCCACAATAATACGAGCCGGCCTTCCATGAACCGCCTGTTGGGCCACCGGGTCTTATTGCTCCTCTGACCTGCCTGCCAGGTTACCAATGAGTCACCAGGCCCAGCCGGGTCATCAGTGAGTGGAGAGATCCAGGCGGATCACTTTGTGAGTCGCCAAGTTAGGGCGGGTTACTAGTGAGTCGCCAAGTCCGGCCGGGTCATACTTCCGGCGGTCATACCACGGGGTATATCCCCGACACATCAACTATGAGATTATGCAACTCCTGGATACCGGAGGAATACCTTGTGTACTATCAAACGTCACAACATAAATGGATGATCATAAAGATGCTCTACAGGTATCTCCGAAGGTGTTTGTTGAGTAGGCATAAATCGAGATTAGGATTTGTCACTCCGAGTATCGGAGAGGTATCTCTGGGCCCTCTCAGTAATACACATCATAAGCATGCAAGCAAATGGCAAAGGAGTTAGTCACAAGGTGATGTATTACGAAATGAGTAAAGATACTTGCTGGTAACGAGACTGAACTAGGTATGAAGATACCGATGATCGAATCTCGAGCAAGTAACATACCGATGGATAAAGGGAATTACATATGTTGTCATAACGGTTCGACCGATAAAGATCTTTGTAGAATACGTAGGAGCCAATATGGGTGTCTTGGTCATTGATCGGAGAGGTGTCTTGGTCATGTCTACATAGTTCTCAAACCCGTAGGGTCCGCACGCTTAACGTTCGTTGATGATATGGTGTTATATGAGTTATATGTTTTGGTGACCGAATGTTGTCCGGACTCCCAGATGAGATCACGGACATGACGAGGAGTCTCAAAATGGTCGAGAGGTAAAGATTGATATATAGGACGATAGTATTTGGACACCAGAAGTGTTTCAGGACGTACCAGGAAGGAATCGGGTCATCGGAAGGGGTTCCGGGCCTTATGGGCCAAAGGAGGGGACATACCAGCCCACAAGGGGGTTGGTGCACTCCCTCCCTTGTTTGGCCAGCCCTACGGAAGGAAAAATGGGAGGGCTAGCCCCTCCCGCCTTTCCCTCTCATGGGAGAAAGGAAATGAAGGAAATATGCTCTAGAGGCAATAATAAAGTTGTTAGTTACATTTCCTTATATCATGATAAATGTTTCTTATTCATGCTAGAATTGTATTAACCGGAAACTTAGTACATGTGTGAATACATAGACAAACAGAGTTTCCCTAGTATGCCTCTACTTGACTATCTTGTGAATCAAAGATGGTTAAGTTTCCAGACCATAGACATGTGTTGTCTTTTGATGAACGGGATCACATCATTAGAGAATGATGTGATGCACAAGACCCATCCGTTATCTTAGCATTATGATCGTTTAGTTTTATTGCTATTGCTTTCTTCATGACTTATACATATTCCTCTGACTATGATATTATGCAACTCCCGAATACCGGAGGAACACCTTGTGTGCTATCAAACATCACAACGTAACTGGGTGATTATAAAGATGCTCTACAGGTGTCTCCGAAGGTGTTTGTTGAGTCGGCATAGATCAAGATTAGGATTTGTCACTCCATGTATCGGAGAGGTATCTCTAGGCCCTCCTGGTAATGCACATCACTATAAGTCTTGCGAGCAATGTAACTAATGAGTTAGTTGCGGGATAATGCATTACGGAACGAGTAAAGACACTTGTCGGTAACGAGATTGAACTAGGTATGATGATACTGACGATCGAATCTCAGGCAAGTAACATACCGATGACAAAGGGAATGTCGTATGTTGTCATGTGGTTTGACACATAAAGATCTTCGTAGAATATGTAGGAACCAATATGAGCATCCAAGTTCTGCTATTGGTTATTAACCGGAGATGTGTCTCGGTCATGTCTACATAGTTCTCGAACCCATAGGGTCCGCACGCTTAACGTTCAATGACGATTTGTATTATGAGTTATGTGTTTTGGTGACCGAAGTTTGCTCGAAGTCCCGGATGAGATCACGGACATGACGAGGAGTCTCGAAATGGTCGAGAGGTAAAGATTCATATTTTGGAAGGTTATATTTGGACATCGGAATGGTTCCGAATGATTGGGTATTTTTCCAGAGTACCGAGGGGTTACCGGTACCCCCCAGGGAAGTGTTGGGCCAACATGGGCCTAAAGGGAGAGAGAGGGAAGCCCAGGGGGTTGGACGCACGCCCCCCTCCAAGGGAGTCCGAATAGGACAAGGAGGAGGGGCAGCACCCCCCTTCGCTTTCCCTCTCCCTCTTCTTCCTATTCCCTTCGGTGGAGAAAGGAGAAAGGAGGCGGGGCGAATCCTACTTGGACTAGGAGTCCAAGTAGGACTCCCCCCATGGTGCACCCCTCCTAGCCCCTGGCCTCCTCCTCCCCCCTTTATATACGAGGGCAGGGGGCACCCCAAAGGCACACCAAGAATTCTCTTAGCCGTGTGCGGTGCCCCCCTCCATGATTTACTCCTCCAGTCGTAGCGTCATAGTGCTTAGGCAAAGCCCTGCGCGGATCACATCACCATCACCGTCACTACTAGAAAAACCCCTACTAATGGCGCACCTAGTATGGCCATTAATGGCGCATCTGTGGTGTGCCACTAACAGCACGCCATTAGTAATTTTTACTAATGGCGCACCAGTGGTGCGCCATTAGTATCTGGTATACTAATGGCGCACCATTGGTGCGCCATTAGTATAGGCCACGGTGCGCCATTAGTATGCCTCCCAGGGGCCATGTATACCCAGGTGATTTGGATACTAATGGCGCACCACAACTGGATGCGCCATTAGTAACCGCGGCATACTAATGGCGCACTGTCCTGTGATGCGCCATTAGTGATGCGCCATTTTGAATCTAGATCTGGATCGTGATTTTTTGCCCATTTTTTGCCCGTTTTTTTGCTTGTTTTTTGGCGTCTTGTTTTTTTTGTTTTTTTTGCTTGTTTTTTTTTGCTTATTTCAAATTTTGTTCCTGTTTTTGGATGATGTTGCCATGGTCTTTTGCCGGAGAGGAGTTCGCCGGAGAGGAGGAGGAGGAGGTCGCTGGAGAGGAGGAAGGAGAAACCATGAGGGGATGGGAGGAGCTCACCGGAGAGGAGGGAGGAGGAGCTCACCGGAGAGGAGGGAGGAGGAGCTCACCAGAGAGGAGGGAGGAGGAGCTCACCGGAGAGGAGGGAGGAGGAGCTCACCGGAGAGGAGGGAGGAGGAGCTCACCTCTCCAGGAGGGAGGAGGAGCTCACCGGAGAGGAGGGAGGAGGAGCTCATCGGAGAGGAGGGAGGAGGAGCTCACCGGAGAGGAGGGAGGAGGAGCTCACCGGAGAGGAGGGAGGAGGAGCTCACCGGAGAGGAGGGAGGAGGAGCTCACCGGAGAGGAGGGAGGAGGAGCTCACCGGAGAGGAGGGAGAAGAAACCATGAGGGGAGGGGAGGGGAGGGGAGGAGGGAGGAGGGAGGAGGAGGTCGCCGGAGAGGAGGAGGAGGTCAACGAAGAGGAGAAGTATGGTGGACGAGAGAAGGGAAGATGAAATGAAGAGAGGAGGAGAGGACCAGCCATATATACGGCATACTAATGGCGCACCGCGGGCAGGTGCGCCATTAGTAAATTTTTTTATTTTTTTGATTTATTTTGAATTTTGAAGGCGGGAAGATACTAATGGCGCACCACGGGCAGGTGCGCCATTAGTAATTGTTTTTTTATTTTTTTGACTTATTTTGAATTTTGAAGGAGGGAAGATACTAATGGCGCACCATGGTCAGGTGCGCCATTAGTAACTTTATTTTTATTTTTTTGACTTATTTTGAATTTTGAAGGTGGGAAGATAGTAATGGCGCACCGTGGGTAGGTGCGCCATTAGTAAGTTTGAATTTTTTTGATTTTTTTGCCTCTCTAGATCTTAAAAGCCCCGTATCTTTTTTTTTGTTAGGTTTTTGAGGATTTTGAAAATGTTTAACGGGGTTTCCCCCGTTAAATTTGGATGTAACTTTTCGAGTAGATGATTTTTCATATAAAAACTTTTTCATCCGAGTTAGTATGCAAAAGTTATGCCCATTTTTACAAATTCTCGCGAGATTTTGCAAATGAAGTCAAAATTCATATTTGCAAATTTTCCCAACAACTAGGCCACATATCACATGGGAAACTTATTTTCTTTTATTTTTTTTGACATTTTTATCATTTTCTTTTATTTTTTTAAAAACTGAAAAGGCGATTCACGGGGGGGGGGGGGTGCATTCGGTGGAAGTGGTGGCCAAGGTTACTAATGGCGCACCGTGGCATGGTGCGCCATTACTAGTTTAACTAGTAATGGCGCACCACACCCACGGTGCGCCATTAGTATGTTTGGACAGGCGCACTAGTTCAAAAAAAAAATTGGTACTAATGGCGCACCGTGGGCAGGGTGCGCCATTAGTAGTTTCAACACTAATGGCGCATCAGAAGGTGGTGCGCCATTAGTATATACTAATGGCGCACCACATGTCTAGTGTGCCATTAGTGTCATTTCCATCTATAGCCCTTTTCCTAGTAGTGCGTCACCACGCCGTCGTGCTGTTGGAACTCTCCCTCGATCCTCTACTGGATCGAGAGCTCGAGGGACGTCATTGAGCTGAACGTGTGCTGAACACGGAGGTGCCGTATGTTCGGTACTTGGATCGGTTGGATCGTGAAGACGTTCGACTGCATCAACCGTGTTGACCTAACGCTTCCGCTTTCGGTCTACAAGGGTACATGGACACACTCTCCCCGTCTCGTTGCTATGCATCTCCTAGATAGATCTTGTGTGATCGTAGGAAATGTTTTGAAATTGCATGCTACGTTCCCCAACAGTGGCATCCAAGCCAAGTCTATGCGTAGATGATATGCACGAGTGGAACACAAAGAGTTGTGGGCGATAATAGTCATACTGCTTACCACCAACGTCTTACTTTGATTTGGCGGTATTGTTGGATGAAGCGGCCTGGACTGACATTACATGACCGTGTTCATGAGACTGGTTCTAACGACGTGCTTTGCACACAGGTGGCTGGCGGGTGTCTGTTTCTCCAACTTTAGTTGAATCGAGTTTGACTACGGCCGGTCCTTGTTGAAGGTTAAAATAACACACTTGATGAAAAATCGTTGTGGTTTTGATGCGTATGTAAGAATGGTTCTTGCTAGAAGCCAGTAGCAGCCACGTAAAACTTGCAACAACAAAGTAGAGAACATCTAACTTGTTTTTGCAGGGCATGTTGTGATGTGATATGGTCAAGACGTGCTGAGATATAAATTGTTGTACGAGATGATCATGTTTTGTAACAGTTATCGGCAATTGGCAGGAGCCATATGGTTGTCGCTTTATTGTATGAAATGCAATCGCCATGTAATTGCTTTACTTTATCACTAAGCGGTAGCGATAGTCGTAGAAGCAATAGTTGGCGAGACGACAACAACGCTACGATGGAGATCAAGGTGTCAAGCCGGTGACGATGGAGATCATGACGGTGCTTTGGAGATGGAGATCAAAGGCACAAGATGATGATGACCATATCATGTCACATATTTTGATTGCATGTGATGTTTATCCTTTATGCATCTTATTTTCCTTAGTTCAGCGATAGCATTATAAGATGATCCCTCACTAAATTTCAAGGTATAAGTGTTCCCCTGAGTATGCACCATTGCTATAGTTCGTCGTGCCGAGACACCACGTGATGATCGGGTGTGATAAGCTCTACATTCACATACAACGGTGCAAGCCAGTTTTTGCACGTGCAGAATACTCGGTTAAACTTGATGAGCCTAGCATATGCAGATATGGCCTCAGAACACTGAGACCGAAAGGTCGAACATGAATCATATAGTAGATATGACCAATATAGTGATGTTCACCATTGAAAACTACTCCATCTCACGTGATGATCAGACATGGTTTAGTTGATATGGATCACGTGTTCATTTACATGACTGGAGGGATTTCTATCTAAGTGGGAGTTCATTAGTAATATGATTAATTGAACATTAATTATCATGAACTTAGTACCTGATAGTTTTTGCATATCTATGTTGTTGTAGATCAATGGCCCGTGCTACCGTTCCCTTGAATTTTAATGCGGTCCTAGAGAAAGCTAAGTTGAAAGATAATGGTAGCAACTACACGGACTGGGTCCGTAACTTGAGGATTATCCTCATTGCTGCACAGAAGAATTACGTCCTGGAAGCACCACTAGGTACAAGACCCGCTGCAGGAGCAACCCCGGACGTTATGAACGTCTGCAAAGCAAAGCTGATGACTACTTGATAGTTCAGTGTGCGATGCTTTACGGCTTAGAATCGGGACTTCAAAGACGTTTTGAATGTCATGGAGCATATGAGATGTTCCAGGAGTTGAAGTTAATATTTCAAGCAAATGCCCGAGTTGAGAGATATGAAGTCTCCAACAAGTTCTGTAGCTGCAAAATGGAGGAGAATAGTTCTGTCAGTGAACACATACTCAGAATGTCTGGGTACCATAACCACTTGACTCAGCTGGGAGTTAATCTTCCTGATGATAGTGTCATTGACAGAGTTCTTCAATCACTGCCACCAAGCTATAAAGGCTTCGTGATGAACTATAATATGCAAGGGATGGAAAAGACAATTCCCGAGCTCTTCACAATGCTAAAGGCTACGGAGGTAGAAGTCAAGAAGGAACATCAAGTGTTGATGGTGAACAATACCACTAGTTTCAAGAAAAAGGGCAAAGGGAAGAAAGGGAACTTCAAGAAGAACAACATGCCAGTTGCCGCTCAAGGGAAGAAGCCCAAGTCTGGACCTAAGCCTGAAACTAAGTGCTTCTACTGCAAAGGGACTGGTCACTGGAAGCGGAACTACCTCAAGTATTTGGCGGATAAGAAGGATGGCAAAGTGAAAGGTATATTTGATAGACATGTTATTGATGTGTACCTTACTAATGCTCGTAGTAGCGCCTGGGTATTTGATATTGGTTCTGTTGCTCATATTTGCAACTCGAAACAGGGGCTACAGATTAAACGAAGATTGGCTAAGGATGAGGTGACGATGCGCGTGGGAAATGGTTCCAAAGTCGATGTGATCGCCGTCGGCATGCTACCTCTACATCTACTGTCGGGATTAGTTTTAGACCTAAATAATTGTTATTTAGTGCCAGCGTTGAGCATGAACATTATATCTGGATCTTGTTTGATGCGAGACGGTTATTCATTTAAATCAGAGAATAATGGTTGTTCTATTTATATGAGTAATATCTTTTATGGTCATGCACCCTTGATGAGTGGTCTATTTTTGTTGAATCTCAATTGTAGCGATACAAATATTCATAATATTGAAGCCAAAAGATGCAAAGTTAATAATGATAGTGCAACTTATTTGTGGCACTGCCGTTTAGGTCATATTGGTGTAAAGCGCATGAAGAAACTCCATGCTGATGGGCTTTTGGAATCACTTGATGCTTGTGAACCATGCCTCATGGGAAAGATGACTAAGGCTCCGTTCTCCGGAACAATGGAGCGAGCAACTGACTTGTTGGAAATAATACATACTGATGTATGCGGTACGATGAGTGTTGAGGCTCGTGGCGGGTATCGTTATTTTCTAACCTTCACAGATGATTTGAGCAGATATGGGTATATCTACTTAATGAAACATAAGTCTGAAACATTTGAAAAGTTCAAAGAATTTCAGAGTGAAGTGGAAAATCATCGTAACAAGAAAATAAAGTTTCTACGATCTGATCGTGGAGGAGAATATTTGAGTTACAAGTTTGGTCTTCATTTTAAACAATGTGGAATAGTTTCGCAACTCACGCCACCTGGAACACCACAGCGTAATGGTGTGTCCAAACATCGTAATCATACTTTATTAGACATGGTGTGATCTTGATGTCTCTTACCGATTTACCGCTATCGTTTTGGGGTTATGCTTTAGAGGCGACTGCATTCACATTAAATAGGACGCCATCTAAATCTGTTGAGACGACACCATATGAACTGTGGTTTGGCAAGAAACCTAAGCTGTTGTTTCTTAAAGTCTGGGGCTGCAATGCTTATGTGAAAAAGCTTCAACCTTATAAGCTCGAACCCATATCGGAGAAATGTGTCTTCATAGGATACCCAAAGGAGACTGTTGGGTACACCTTCTACCACAGATCCGAAGGCAAGATATTCATTGCTAAGAATGGATTATTTCTAGAGAAGGAGTTTCTCTCAAAAGAAGTGAGTGGGAGGAAAGTAGAACTTGATGAGGTAATTGTACCTTCTCCCGAATTGGAAATTATTTCATCACATAAATTAGTTCGAGTGATTCCTACACTAATTAGTGAGGAAGCTAATGACGATGATCATGAAACTTCAGATAAAGTTACTACCAAACCTCGTAGGTCAACCAGAGGACGATCCGCACCAGAGTGGTACGGTAATCCTATTCTGGAGGTCATGTTACTTGATCATGACCAACCTACGAACTTTGAGGAAGCGATGATGAGCCCAGATTCCGCAAAATGGCTTGAGGCCATGAAATCTGAGATGGGATCCATGTATGAGAACAAAGTGTGGACTTTGGTTGACTTGCCCGATGATCGGCAAGACATAGAATAAATGGATCTTCAAGAAGAAGACTAACACTGACGGTAATGTTACTATCTACAAAGCTCGATTTGTTGTGAAAGGTTTTCAAGAAGTTTCAGGAGTTGACTACGATGAGACCTTCTCACCCGTAGCGATGCTTAAGTCTGTCCGAATCATGTTAGCAATTGCCGCATTTTATGATTACGAAATTTGGCACATGGATGTCAAAACTGCATTCCTTAATGGATATCTTAAAGAAGAGTTGTATATGATGCAACCAGAAGGTTTTGTTGATCCTAAAGGTGCTAACAAAGTGTGCAAGCTCCAACCATCCATTTATGGACTGGTGCAAGCCTCTCGGAGTTGGAATATACACTTTAATAGTGTGTTCAAAGCATATGGTTTTATACAGACTTTTGGAGAAGCATGTATTTACAAGAAAGTGAGTGGGAGCTATGTAGCATTTCTGATATTATAAGTGGATGACATATTGTTGATTGGAAATAGTACATAATTCCTGGATAGCATAAAAGGATACTTGAATAAGAATTTTTCAATGAAAGACCTCGGTGAAGTTGCTTATATATTGGGCATCAAGATCTATAGAGATAGATCAAGATGCTTAATTGTACTTTCGCAAAGCACATACCTTGATAAAGTTTTGAAGAAGTTCGAAATGGATCAGTCTCTTGTCTGTGTTACAAGGTGTGAAATTGAGTCAGACTCAATGCTTGACCACTTCATAAGATAGAGAGAAAATGAAAGTCATTCCCTTTGCCTTAGCCATAGGTTCTATCATGTATGCAATGTTGTGTACCAGATCTGATGTGTGCCTTGCTATAAGTTTAGCAGGGAGGTACCAAAGTAATCTAGGAGGGGATCACTTGACAGCGGTCAAGAACATCCTGAAATACCTATAAAGGACTAACGATATGTTTCTCGTTTATGGAGGTCACAAAGAGCTTGTCATAAATTGTTACGTCGATGCAAGCTTTGACACTAATCTGGATGACTCTAAGTTACAAACCGGATACATATTTATATTGAATGGTGTAGCTATCAGTTGGGGCAGTTCCAAGCAGAGCGTCATGGCGGGATCTGATACGTCTCCAACGTATCTATAATTTATGAAGTATTCATGCTATTATATTATCCATCTTAGATGTTTTATATTCTATTTTATAAGATTTTTGGGACTAACCAATTAACCTAGAGCCCAGTGCTAGTTTCTGTTTTCCCCTTGTTTTTGAGTATTGTAGAAAAGGAATACCAAACAGAGTCCAATTGACGTGCCAATTTTTGATGATTTTTAATGGACCCAAAGAAGCCCTGGGAGTAAAAGAGTTGGGCCAGAAGAGTCCCGAGCCGACCACGAGGGTGGGGGGCGCGCCCCACCCCCCTGGGCGTGGGCCCCTATCTCGTGGACGACTCGGAGACCCCCCTGATGTGAAACTGACACAAAAAATTCCTATAAATATAGAAACCCCCAGAAAATAACCTAGATCGGAAGTTCCACCGCCGCAAGCCTCTGTAGCCACTAGAAATCAATCTAGGCCCTCTCTGGCACCCTGCCGGAGGGGGCCATCATCACCGGAGGCCATGGAGGAGGATCCCAGAGGGGCCATCATTGCCATAAACGCCAAGATCCAAAGGGAGATCCTCTCCCCATCCAGGGGAGGCCATGGAGGAGAAAGCACAAGGGGTAGAACCTCTCCTCCTCTCTCTCGGTGGCACCGGAGTGCCATCGGGAGGGGAATCATCGCCGCGGTGATCGTCTTCATCAACATCCCCATCATCAACATCACCCTCATCTCTTTTACGCGGTCCACTCTCCTGCACCCCGCTATAATCCCTACTTGAACATGGTCCTTTATGCCACATATTATGATCCAATGATGTGTTGGCATCCTATGATGTTTTGAGTAGATATCCTTTGTCTTTGGGTTGATTGATGAGCTAGATTGGTACGAGTTGTATGTTTTATTTTGGTGCTGTCCTATTATGCCCTCCGTGTCGCGCAAGCGTGAGGGATTCACGTTGTAGGGTGTTGCAATACGTTCATGATTCGCTTATAGTGGGTTGCTTGAGTGACAGAAGCATAAACCCGAGTAAGGGGGTTGTTGCATATGGGATAAAGGGTACTTGATGCTTTAATGCTATGGTTGGGTTTTACCTTAATGATCTTTAGTAGTTGCGGATGCTTGCTAGAGTTCCAATCATAATTGCATATGATCCAAGAAGTCAAAGTATGTTAGCTTATGCCCCTCCCTCATATGAAATTGCAATGACGACCACCGGTCTTGTTAGCAATTGCCTAAGACAATTCCGCACACCGATCCATCATTATTCCACACTCGCTATCTATAATATTTAGTAATATATTCTAACTTTATGATAACATCACCTAGTTTTATATTTTATCTATCCGATACCATGCAAAGTTATCTTCTTCATACCCACAACGTAGTTTTATTTCTCATTTCTTGTTGGAAGCAAAGGTTCGGTGTACGTAGAGTCGTATCAGTGGCAGATAGGGCTTGAGAGAATATCGATCTTACCTTTAGCTCCTTGTGGGTTCGACATTCCATAGTTATCACTTCCACCATTGGGAATTGCTACGATGATTTTCTGCACTTGGGGATTATCAAGCTCTTTTCTGGTGCCGTTGCCGGGCAGCAATAGCGTGGGGTTGATATTCTCGTGTGTGCTTGTTTGCTTTCTTCACTAAGTAGATTTTGTTTTTCCTTTTTTGTTTCTATTTAGTTGTGAGTGAAACATACAATTTTTTTAAAGGAATTGAAAATACGAAAAAATTTACTTGCCTCTCATACCTAAAAAGTTTTTCAATAAGAGAATTGATTGGAAGGTTATGCATTGGAGAAATGAGGGTCGACCTTGAACACTTGTGTTCATGCTCATGGAAATAATGTAAAAAATTTCATGGAAGCTTCTCTGAAAATAATTATCCCCTTGTATATATCCATTGTATTATAAAAATAATGTGACAATCCTTGGTTTTAGGATGATTAGATTGCCTGTTTACTTTGTGCAGTACAAAAACAGAAACTTTGGCTGTAGCACATGATTTTTAATTTTTTACTGGAAAGTCAAATGGGTCTGAAACATTTTGTACATTACTTATATACATTTTTTTTTAAATTTTCATATTTTTTAGAATTTTTTTGGAGTCACAGAAGTTTACTAAACTTCCAGATTACTACAGAGTATCCTGTTTTTGACATATTCTGTTTTCTATGAGTTGTTCGCTTATTTTGATGAATCTATGTGTAGTATCAGGGGGGTATGAACCATGGTGAAGTTGGAATATAGTATATATAGTTCTAATATGAAATTGGAATAAGTTTGCAACAGTACCTAAAGGTAGTGATTTGCTTTATTCACACTAACGGATCTCACAAAGTTTTTGTTAAAGTTTTGTGTGGATGAAGTGTTCGAAGATCGAGGAGCTATTGATATGAGAAGAATAAAGAGAGGCAAGAGCTCAAGCTTGGGGATGCCCAAGTCACCCCAAGTAAATATTTCAAGGATACTCAAGCATCTAAGCTTGGGGATGCCCCGGTTGGCATCCCAACTTTCTTCTTCAAGAATTATCGGTGTACCTCGGTTTTTGTTTTGTTCACATAATTTGTGTCCTTTGTTTTTTTGTTTTTACTTTAAGAACTATGATAGTATGAGATAGCCCTTTATTGATTTATAGAATAATGCATATGCTTCACTTATATCTTTTAAGTATGATCTTATAGAATTGCTCTTTGTGCTTCACTTAAATCTGTTGAGTATGGTTTTATAGAATGCTTCGTGTGCTTCACTTATATATTTTGAGCTTGGATATTGGTTAGTCTATATTAATTGTAGGATGATCCATGAACTTAACTTATATCTTTTGGAGTATGAATAATACTATCATCTAAAGTGGATTTAGAAGAAGGTTGCTCCCACTATTCCGAATGAGAAGAATTTTGCTTATGTGAAGACTAGTGAAATTTCTATGCTTGTAGATCATGAACATAATGCTTTATGTGCTGGTTATATTGTTTAAATCATTCATGATGCTACTGAAAATTATTATGAGGGAGGAATACATGCTTGTAGGAGTTGCATTAATATCAAGTTTCCTCTCTATGTGCTTAAGGTTTTGAAGTTATACTCGTTTTGCCTTCCTATGCTAGTTGATTCTTGTTCCCGTAAATTGTGTGCTCACAAAATTCCTAGGCATAGGAAGTGGGTTAGGTTTAAATGTGATAGTAATATTCTTCATGATTCTCTCTTTATATTTCAATTCTGATCTTTTATGTGAGCATCATTGAAATCATCATGCCTAGCTAAAAGGCATTAAAGAAAAGCGCTTGTTGGTAGACAACCCAATATTGACCCTTACTGTTTTTGTGTGTTATCATGATTAACATACTGTATTAATCATGTTTTATAGCTTTTGTTTCAATAAAGTGCCAAGTAAGACCTTTGGGAAGACTTGGGTGAAAGTTAATTTGATCTTGCTGTAAAAAACAGAAACTTTGCGCTCACGAGATTAGCTGCCATTTTTTTACAGAAGAGTGTGCTTGAGTTGATTCTTTTTCAGAAGATTAATAGACAAATCCCTCACGTCCACCAATTTATTTCATAATTTTTGGAGTAGCAGAAGTATGGTTGGTGTTCAGATCATTACAGACTGTTCTGTTTCTCACAGATTCTGTTTTCATTGCATAGTTTGCTTGTTTTCTAGTTTCTATGGCTTATATTTCTCAATATAAATTGTAGAAATGATATGGTACAGTAGGGATTGTGTGAGAACAATTATGAACCTTGTATTTGACAGTACCAAAGTGAATGGTTTACTCTTTATCATTCGAAACTATCTCACGAAGTTCCGTTAAGTTTTGTGTGATTGAAGTTTTCAAGCTTTGGGTGAGATATCGATATGAGGAGAATAAGGAGTGGAAAGACCCTAAGCTTGGGGATGCCCAAGGAACCCCAAGGTAATATTCAATGAAGACTCAAGTGCCTAATCTTGGGGATGCCCCGGAAGGCATCCCCTCTTTCGTCTTCAAAACTATCGATATACCTTACTCGGAGCTATATTTTTATTCGTCACATGATATGTGTCTTGCTTGGAGCGTATTTTCAATTTTACTTTATGTTTGAATAAAATCATTGGATCTTAAATCTTGAATGAAGAAGAATCCTCCCATGGCTATTTACTTATTTGACTACTCAGTATTCTTCACTTATATCTTTTTGGAGTAGTTTGTCATATACTCACGTGCTTCACATGTATCCTATGAGTAAAAGGTTGAATGAATTGAATATCATAAATTTTAATTTATATATGTTTCATATTCTTACAACATGGGGAGTAATGACTTCACACATAATAAGTATAGGTAGTAAACTTATTGGAAGTTAGCAAACGCAGCATTGGTCACTTGAACAATTCCTGAAAGAATATTGAAGGAAGAGAGATTTGACATATAAATATACTATCTTGGACATCTTTTGCAATTGTGAGCACTCATTAAAATATGACATGCTAAATGGTTGATGTTGGACAAGGAAGACAACTTAATGGGTTATGTTTTCCTATATTCGAAATGTTATATTGTCTTGGATCATCCAACATGTTGAGCTTGCCTTCCCCCCTCATTCTAGCCAAATTCTTTGCACCAAGTAGAGATACTACTTGTGCTTACGAATATCCTTAAACCCAGTTTTTCCATGAGAGTCCACCATATCTACCTATGGATTGAGTAAGATCCTTCAAGTAAGTTGTCATTGTTGCAAGCAATAAAAATTGCTCTCTAAATATGTATGATCTATTAATGTGGAGAAAATAAGCTTTATACGATCTTGTGATGTGGAAGAAATAAAAGCGACAGGCTGCATAATAAAGGTCCATATCACAAGTGGCAATATAAAGTGACATTCTTTTGCATTAAGATTTTGTGCATCCAACCATAAAAGTGCACGACAACCTCTGCTTCCCTCTGCGAAGGGCCTATCTTTTACTTTTATCTTCTACCCTTATACAAGAGTCATGGTGGTCATCACCTTTCCTTTTTACACTTTTTCCTTTGGCAAGCACTTTGTGTTGGATCGATCCGGATATATATATCCACTTGGATGTAGGTTCTCATAAATTATTATTGTTGACATTACCCTTGAGGTAAAAGGTTGGGAGGCGAAACTATAAGCCCCTATCTTTCTCTGTGTCCGATTAAAACTTTGAACCCATAAATATCACATGAGTGTTAGCAATTGTGAAAGATTAAATGATAGTTGAGTATGTGGAGTTTGCTGAATCAAAGCTCTTACATAGACCCTTCCCGGAAATAAGATGGATTGCAATTGTTTGATGACTAAGAGCACAATTTGTTAGTTTTCAAGAAAGTTTATGATCTATACTTTAACATGTGAATAGCTTGTTACTTGATCATGAGAAGTTTCATGAGTTGAGCTAGTGTTATGATATATAATGATGCTAGAAAAAGTGATTGGAACTATCATTGATGAAACTTATGCACTTGCTAGCATTGACACTTCATAAATTATTTCTTTTACCATTTACCTACTCGAGGACGAGCAGGAATTAAGCTTGGGGAAGCTGATACGTCTCCAACGTATCTATAATTTATGAAGTATTCATGCTATTATATTATCCATCTTAGATGTTTTATATGCATTTATATGCTATTTTATATAGATTTTTGGGACTAACCTATTAACCTAGAGCCCAATGTCAGTTTCTGTTTTCCCTTGTTCTTGAGTATTGCATAAAAGGAATACCAAATGGAGTCCAATTGACGTGCCAATTTTTGATGATTTTTAGGACCAAAAGAAGCCCCGGAGTAAAAGAGTTGGGCCAAAAGAGTTCCGAGCCATCCACAAGGGTGGGGGGCGCGCCCCACCCCCCTGGGCATGAGCCCCTATCTCGTGGACGACTCGGAGAACCCCCTGACGTGAAACCGATGCCAACAAATATAGAAACCCCTAGAAAATAATCTAGATCGGAAGTTCCGCCGCCGCAAGCCTCTGTAGCCATGAGAAATCAATCTAGGCCCTCTCCGGCACCCTGCCGGAGGGGGCCATCATCACCGAAGGCCATGGAGGAGGATCCCGGAGGGGCCATCATCGCCATAAAGACCAAGATCCAGAGGGAGAACCTCTCCCCATCCAGGTGGGAGGCCATGGAGGAGAAATCACAAGGGGGAGAACCTCTCCTCCTCTCTCTCGGTGGCACCAGACTGCCATCGGGAGGGGAATCATCGCCGCGGTGATCGTCTTCATCAACATCACCATAATCATCATCATCATCACCCTCATCTCTTTTACGCGGTCCACTCTCCCACACCCCGCTGTAATCCCTACTTGAACATGGTGCTTTATGCCACATATTATGATCCAATGATGTGTTGCCACCCTATGATATTTTGAGTAGATATCCTTTGTCTTTGGGTTGATTAATGATCTAGATTGGTACGAGTTGTATGTTTTATTTTGGTGCTGTCCTATTGTGCCCTCCGTGTCGCACAAGCGTGAAGGATTCCCGCTATAGGGTGTTGCAATACGTTCATGATTCGCTTATAGTGGGTTGCTTGAGTGACAGAAGCATAAACCCGAGTAAGGGGGTTGTTGCGTATGGGATAAAGGGGACTTGATGCTTTAATTCTATGGTTGGGTTTTACCTTAATGATCTTTAGTAGTTGCGGATGCTTGCTAGAGTTCCAATCATAAGTGCATATGATCCAAGAAGAGAAAGTATGTTAGCTTATGCCTCTCCCTCATATGAAATTGGAATGACGACCACCGATCTTGTTAACAATTGCCTAAGACAATTACGCACACCGATCCATCATTATTCCACACTCGCTATCTATATTATTTAGTAATATATTCTAACTTATGATAACAACACCTACTTTTATATTTTATCTCTCTGATACCATGCAAAGTTATCCTCTTCATACCCACAACGTAGTTTTATTTCACGTTTCTAGTTGGAAGCAAACGTTCGGTGTACACAGAGTCGTATCAGAGACAGATAGGGCTTGAGAGAATATTGATCTTACCTTTAGATCCTTGTGGGTTTGACACTCCATACTTATCACTTCCACCATTGGGAATTGCTAGAATGATTCCCTACACTTGGGGATTATCAGGATCTACGTGTGAAGCGGAGTACATAGCTTCTTCGAAAGCAGCAAATGAAGGAGTCTGGATTAAGGAGTTCATATCTGATCTAGATGTAATACCTAGTGCATCGGGTCCAATGATTTTTTTTGTGACAATACTGGAGCAATTAACTTGGCGAAGGAATCCAAATTTCACAAGAGAACCAAACACATCAAGAGACGCTTCAACTCCATCCGCGATCAAGTCAAGGAAGGAGACATAGAAATTTGCAAGATACATATTGATCTGAATGTTGCAAACCCATTGACTAAGCCTCTCCCACGAGCAAAACATGATCAGCACCAAAACTCCATGGGTGTTAGAATCATTACTACGTAATATAGATTATTGACTCTAGTGCAAGTGGGAGACTAAAGGAAATATGCCCTAGAGGTAATAATAAAGTTGTTATTTATATTTCCTTATATCATGATAAATGTTTATTATTCATGCTAGAATTGTATTAATCGGAAACTTAGTTAAATTTATGACATAGTGTCCCTAGTATGCCTCTACTTGACTAGCTCGTTAATCAAAGATGGTTAAATTTCTTGACCATAAACATGCACTACAAAAAAATACACTTCTGTGATGATACGTGTTTGTCACAGTAGGTCGCTTTTTTGTCATGCATGTACATCCATGACAAATTGATGACAGAATCAAGATAGTCATACCTGTGCTGTCGTAGAAGTGTTCCATGACATTACCAAAATTATCATCACGGAAGTGTCCACTTCCATGACGATAAATCGCACGTCACAGAAGTGCTTTCGTCAAGGGTGACCGACATGTGGCATCCACCATAACGAAACGCCGTTAACCTATCGGGTCGGGTTTTGGATCCGATAACCCGTTAACAGCCCCGGCCAATGGGGATTTTCCACGTGTAAAATCATCATTGGCTAGAGGAAACACGTGTCGGCTCATCGTCGGGACAGATGTCATCCACTCATTGGACAGAAGGCGCCTATGATACGTCGACACGTGGCACGGCCCAACAAGTTTAAATGGGCCGGCCCAACTAAAGGCCCACAAGATTTTGCGGACCATAATGGGCCGGCCCAGCTAAAGGCCCACGAGATTTTGCGGACCATAATGGGCTGGCCCAGCTAAAGGCCCACAAGATTTTGCGGGCCATAATAGGCCGGCCCAGGTAAAGGCCCACAAGATTTTTGTGTGCCATAATGGGCCGGCCCAACTAAAGGCCCACGAGATTTTGCCGACATTAATGGGCCGGCCCAGCTGTAGGCCCACAAGATTTTGAGGACCCTAGTAGGCCGGCCCATTAACTTGCTGCCATGTTTTGGGCCAAATGCCGGCCCATATTTGATCCGGTCCATTAATGGCCTGCCACGCTCCGGGCCTAATAGTGGCCCATATGAGATCCGGCCCGTTAAAAGCCTACCACGTTCTGGGCCAAATTACGGCCCAGATCAGGTCCGACCCTTTAAGAGGTTTTGGGCTCAATTATGGCCCATATCAGATTCGGCCCGTCAACTGGACACTATGCTTTTGGGCCCACTTGCTAAAGGCCCACTTAGTAATTCAGCCTAATATTAGTTTTGGCCTGTTAAGGGCCCGTTTAACATTTCGGCCCTATATTAATTTCGGCCTGTTAAAAGCCCGTCATATAGTTGGGCCTAACTACGGCCCGGTTTGCATCCGGCCTGCTCGCAGCCGATATCTGATTGGTCCAAACAAGGACCGAGACAATTTTGGCCTGTTAAAAGCCCGTGATTTGATTGACACAATCATGGGCCGGGGTTCATTTCGGGCTGCTGCGTAACTAGTAGGAATTAAGAACAAACCTACTCTATACAATAAAGAAATTACGGCATAGTAACTAAGAATAAACCTACACTACACAATAAAGGATTCAAGGTATATTACATCCACTGGGCATCATAGTTCGCCACCAGTGATCATAAAGCGCAACGAAGAAGCAGATTACAAAAACTGGGCACCATTGCAGCGTAACAAAATAATACTAAACCGAGACCACTTCCAAGATAGTTCAAGAAAGGTTAGCCTTGTGGGGGAACTACTGCGCAAGCTGCTGAGCAAGGCTGTGAGACCGGCCTAGCATGTCGGTCATAGCTTCCAGGTGTAGCTGTTTAGCGATGAGGTTCTCATTGGTGTTCTCCGCAATCTTTCTTAGAGATAGGACTTCAAGTCGAAGTTGAGTTGCAGAATGCCTTTCTGCTAGAACTTGGGACTGAAGAAGTCGAACTGATTCAGACAACGAATTCTATGAGCTTGTCTGACTATTAGTCTCAAGTAACTTGAACACTGCATCAAGACAAGACTTTGGGGTTGTCTCGCTATCTTCAAGATGTTTTGCCTTCTTTGCTGCAATATATGTTGGGTTTGTCTCACAGCCTTCACCAAACTTGTGCATGCCATTAGGCATATCACCCTGAAACAAAGCAGAGAGATGACAGGTTTTGCATATGTATAAACAAAGATGATAATTGTTCTGTCAATTCTATCCAATTTCAAATTAGAAAATAAGGAGTATGTTCAAAATATCAATAGCATAATTTGGCATTGTTCATAATGCGGGGAGCTTCACCACACTACTGGATTACCATGTCAACATAACAAGCATAGATGAAGGGCAAAGAAAATCATTGTATCTATTTTGGATAATGTGCATGGCATGTTGTTCATATCATCAGCCACATCAGTAAGATAAAACAGGAGATGACAAGGTGCAAACGTGGACTGCTTCACAACACACTGGATTATAGATCCACAAAAACAAGCATACATATAGGGAGTATTAAGTAATGTGCATGGTATGAATAAGGAATTTGGTTTTACAAGTAAAACTTAGAACTTACGGTTCTTACGAACATGCATTTTGGTAGAAACATCAAACTAAACAGCAGTAAACGATAGGAAGTATGAGCAAATTAAACAGCAGTCGAGGATAAAGGCTTTAGAAGGACTGACTTACATTAACAGTTAACACCGGCTTTATAATGCCCTTCTCCATGGCAAGGGAAGGATAACTCAAGAATTTCAGCACAGAATCTTCTTCATAAGCATTGCCTGTACTCTACATTTTGTAAAGAGTAATTATAGATATGATAATACTGGAAGGGATAGAGGATAATGAAGATAAGATGCATAATGATGCTACATAATCAACTACCAATCCTTGGAAGTACAAGCATTACAGGACAAAATGTACTGACAAGAGCAATGGGCTACACTTATGCACTGGCATTGTCTGTGTATTCTACTTGTTGGTAAGATTACATATAGATCTGATCTTTTTTAGTAAATGGTGGGTGAGGGAGATAAGATGCAGAATGCTACAAAATGAACCAATCCCTCTTCCCATAATACAAGAGTGTTTTGAACACTGGTGTACTGTATAAAACGTTCTTATATTATGGGACGGAGGGAGTAGCTGTTAATGTAAGTATAGTGATAGACCACGTCCAGTCCTTACAAGAGGACTGCAGAGCTAAACCTCTTCAAAAGCATTGGGTTGATTCTAAATTTATGTAAGAGTCCATAAGGATCTTATAATGTCCACCAAATGGACGATTACGAGGCTAACATGTGCAGTGATGCTACATAATCAAACAACCATGAAAGTAAGTATGGTCATACAGGGCAAGAGGTACTCACAAGAATAATGCAGTGTGCAGTATAGTTGCGAGATTCTATGGTCCCTTGAGAACAAATGTTCTTCTGCTAACAGTTTTCGTACAAGTGAGACATTAAGGCAAATGCAGAAATGTAGTTCAAATTGTGATGTGATATCATAGACAGTACCTTACGCTGCAACCGAGACCAATTCGTCTGGAAAGGAAACGTAGGATCGTCCTGAGTCCTCATCAAACTCCCACTTGAGCTCAGTCGAATCTCCTGGGGCGGTATCATCGGTTCCTGCATCTGGTTTTGGAAGTAATCTGTGAGTCACGGGGACTCAGCTATCTCACACCCTCGTGATCAAGACTATTTAAGCTTATAGGAAGGGTAAAAGGTATGAGCAGGAGCTGCAGCAAGCACTAGCATATATGGTGGCTAACATACGCAAATGAGAGCGAGAAGAGAAGGCAAAGGCATGATCGATGGACTATGATCAAAATGTGATCCTAGAACAACCTACGTTCAAGCATAACACGAGACCATGTTCTCTTCCCGGACTCCGCCGAAAAGAGACCATCACGGCCATACACTCTATTTGATTCATTTTAATTAAGTTAAGTTTCAGGTTATCTACAACCGGACATTAACAAATTCCCATCTGCCCATAACCGCGGGCACGGCTTTTGAAAGATCAAAACCCTGCAGGGGTGTCCCAACTTAGCCCATCACAAGCTCTCACGGTCAACGAAGGATATTCCTTCTCCCAGTACAACCCGATCAGACTCGGAATCCCGGTTACAAGACATCTCGACAATGGTAAAACAAGTCCAGCAATGCCACCCGAATGTGCCGACAAATCCCGATAGGAGCTACACATATCTCGTTCTCAGGGCACACCGGATAAGCAATCCGTACAACTAAAACCAGCCCTCGAGTTTGAGGTGGCATTCCAAGGGGCTCTAGTTTGGACCAACACTCAGAGGAACACTGGCCCGGGGGGGTTTAAATAAAGATAACCCTCGGGCTCCGGAAACCCAAGGGAAAAAGAGGCTAGGTGGCAAATGGTAAAACCAATGTTGGGCATTGCTGGAGGAGTTTTATTCAAGGCAAACTGTCAAGGGGTTCCCATTATAACCCAACTGTGTAAGGAACTCAAAATCAAGGAACATAACACCGGTATGACGGAAACTAGGGCGGCAAGAGTGGAACAAAACACCAGGCAAAAGGCCGAGCCTTCCACCCTTTACCAAGTATATAGATGCATTAAAATAGACAAGACATAATAATGATATCCCAATAATAAACATGTTCCAACAAGGAACAAACTCCAATCTTCACCTGCAACTAGCAACGCTATAAGAGGGGCTGAGCAAAGCTGTAACATAGCCAACCAACGGTTTGCTAGGACAAGGTGGGTTAGAGGTTTGACATGGCAATATGGGAGGCATGATAAGCAAGTGGTAGGTATCGTAGCATAGGCATAGCAAAAGAGCGAGCATCTAGCAAGCAAAGATAGAAGTGATTTCGAGGGTATGGCCATCTTGCCTGCAAAGTTCTCCGAGTTGACGTTAGCTTGATCCTTGTAAGCGTACTCAACGGGTTCCTCGATCACGTACTCGTCTCCGGGCTCTACCCAAGCAAGAACACAAGCAAAGGGAGACACAATCAACCACGTGCAATGCACAAAAAACATGATGCAAAACATGGCATGATATGCGGGATGTGATATGCGATGCATATGCATGTTTCGGAAAGGAAAGATTGAACCTGGCCTCAACTTGGAAAACCAAGAGTGCCACTGGAAAGAGGAGTTGATTTCGGTCGAAATCGATATAAAGATCACCGGAATCGGATGCACGGTTTGCAAATGGCAAGCAAAACAAATATGGCACCGATCTGCGATTAACAGCACAAGGCAATCTAAATGCATCAAGAACAACAAGCTACTGCACTCTAACATAGCAACAAATACATGGCAGGGATCCACTCAAGATGCTTGACAAAAGATGAACACTGAGCTACGGCTAATTCACTCAATAGCAGGTTCAAACAAGCATGGCAAAAGTGCAAAAGATATCAGGTTACAGACTTAGTGAAAATAACAACATGTCAGGAATTTAACATCAGGAAGCAATGTTTAGAGCAAGATAACAACATGCTACAGGAACATATCATGGCAAAGCAAGGCATGGCATGAAGCTACTCAAAGCATACAACAAAAGTCCCTTACTGACCATAAGCCAAAAGGGATCAGAAAATACAATGGCAACCATGTGAACATAGCAATTATCGTTAACAGATTCAGACTTAGTAGAAAACCGGAACATGGCAAAACAGATATTAAGTAGGCATGTTTACGAGCTCGATGCACTCACCACAAGGCATTGCATGACAAACTAAGCATACACCCAGCAAGTAGACATGGCATAGAAGCTAAACATGACAAGAACAACAACATAGCATGCATGGATCAACTACAACAAGCTCGGCAAAAATGCTTAACACGTAAACATTCTGCCAGGAACATTTTATAGCAAAAGTAGAGCTCGATTGAGTCAAGCTAGGGTGCTTCATAATTTCAAACAAATACATGGATGGAAAGAGCACAACAATATCTACGAAACATCCTTACTGATCATGCTCAAAAGAGGCATGGATCACTCGGTAGCAACATGAATACATGGCATAAAAATATTGACAGGGCAAAGACTTAGAATATTTCTAAGTCCCGGAAATCAGCAACATTACGAGAGCTACTTTGCATGATTGTGCTAGTCACCATAGAGATCACAAAAATACATGGCATACACCCCTGTAAAGATGGCATGACATACTTCAAAACTCATGTAGGGCTCAAGTTCATAGGAGGCACACATCAAACATGGAAAAAATGACAAATGTCCAATTACTGATAAGAATCTGAAACTAACACAAACTAGCACTCTTGCAACAACATTTAGGGCATCAAGATGAGCTCAAATGAACATGATGCAATGATATGAAATGAAGTACTTGTCGAGACGAACAATTTGATATGCTACACGCTCAAAACGGAGCCACGGTTGCAGAGTTATGACGTGATGAAGGAGGCATAAAAATATTGGGACAGAGGCAAAATTAGGTCAACCTCTCCATTTGGATCCAGATCTGCGCGCTTCCCGAGGCGCTCGGCGGAGTACTCGCCGGAACAGTGTCGCCGGAGATCAAGGTGGCCGGAGCTCGGAGGTTGAGAAGGAGGCCGGCCGGAGGAGAGGTCGCCGGGGCGGCGGACGCCGGCGTCGAGGCGGCGCGGTGGTCGGTGATGGCGGCGGCGCGGCGCGCGGTGACCGGGGCGGCGAGGTGGCGATCGCCGGCGAGGAGAGGACGCGACGGGTGCGGCGAACGGGCGGTGGGGTGTGGCGCGTGGGCGCGGGGCGCGGGGCCCTGTTGGGCGGCGGGGAGGGCCGGCCACGGGCTTCGGCAGGCCGCGGCAGTAGGGGCCGGCTGGGACACATGGCGGGCTCTGGTTGGCGCGGGCGGCGGCGGCGGCTTCGTCTGGCCGGACCGGACGTGTCCGGTGCGGCGGGAGGATGAGGAGCTAGGTCTAGGTTTAGAATGATCCAAAAATTTCGGAGGGGGCTATATTTATAGGTGGAGGGAGCTAGGAGGCTCCAAATTGAGCACGGTTTGGCGGCCACGCGATCGTGATCGAATGACCTAGATGATGGAGGGGGTTTTGGTGGGTTTTGGGCCACTTTGGAGGGTGTTGGGCTGCAACACACACGAGGCCTTTTCGGATCCTCGGTTAACCGTTGGAGTATCAAACGAAGTCCAAATGGCACGAAACTTGACAGGCGGTCTACTGGTAGTAAACCAAGGCCGCATGGCAAGTCTCGGTCCAATCCGAAAATGTTTAACACCCGCACACGAAAAGAGGTAGAAAGGGACACCGGAGGGCATAGGAGCGCCGGAATGCAAAATGGACAACGGGGAAAATGCTCGGATGCATGAGACAACACGTATGCAAATGCGATGCACATGATGACATGATATGAGATGCATGACAAAGACAAAAGCACACGAAGACAAAAACCCGACAACGAGGAAATATCATAACTTAGTGCCGGAAATGGCAAGAGTTGGAATACAAATATGGCAAGTTACATACGGGGTGTTACAACACTCCACCACTACGAAAGGATCTCGTCCCGAGATCTAGGACTGGAAAAACTCCGAGTACTCAGAACGGAGGTGATCCTCGCGTTCCCAGGTGGCTTCACGGTCGGAATGATGTGACCACTTGACTTTCAGGAATTTGATAGACTTGTTGCGAGTCTTGCGCTCAGTTTCTTCAAGAATAGCAACGGGGTGCTCATGATAAGACAGGTCTTCTTGGAGATCAATCTCTTCAAAGTTGATGGTGCGGTCAGGAGTCTTGAAACACTTGCGGAGTTGAGACACGTGAAACACGTCGTGCACATTTGCAAAGTTGGATGGAAGCTCAAGTTGATAGGCGAGATCGCCTCTTTTGCCAATGATCTTGAAAGGACCCACGTATCTAGGGGCAAGCTTCCCTTTGATACCGAAGCGACGAGTACCTTTCATTGGAGAGACGCGGAGGTAGACATGGTCTCCGATCTCGAAAGCCAAGTCACGATGCTTGCTATCATAGTAACTCTTCTGGCGCGATTGCGCGGCTTTGAGATTTTCACGAATGACTTTGCACATTTCTTCAGCCTCTGTGATCAAGTCATTGCCAAGAAGTTGGCGTTCACCAGTCTCTGACCAGTTAAGAGGAGTACGACACTTCCTGCCATAGAGAATCTCGAATGGGGCATTGCCCGAACTCGCTTGGAAGCTGTTGTTGTAGGAGAACTCGGCATATGGAAGACAATCTTCCCACTTCATACCGAAAGAAATGACACAAGCCCTGAGCATATCTTCAAGAATCTGATTGACTCACTCGACTTGGCCACTGGTTTGAGGATGAAATGCTGTGCTGAAGCGAATGTTGGTGCCCATGGCCTTCTGAAAAGAATCCCAGAACTTAGAGGTAAAGATGCTGCCACGATCTGAAGATATCAACTGCGGAATGCCGTGCAGAGAGACAATCCTGGAGGTATATAGCTTTACCAACTGAGCTGTTGTGATAGATTCTTTGATATGAATAAAATGACCACTTTGGTGAGCTTGTCGATGACAACGAAGATAGCATCATTGCCAAGCTTGGACTTTGGAAATCCAGTCGCGAAGTCCATCTCAATATGGTCAAACTTCCATTCTGGAATGGCAAGAGGTTGGAGGAGACCAGCTGGTCGTTGGTGTTCTGCTTTCACTCTTCTGCAGACATCACATTCATTCACGAACTGAGCAATCTCGCGCTTCATTCGAGTCCACCAATACGACTACTTGAGGTCCTGGTACATCTTTGTACTTCCAGGGTGAATAGAGAGGAGTGAATTGTGAGCCTCGTTCATAATGACTTTACGAAGGTCACCTTTAGGAACAACAATGCGATCCTCGAAGAATAGAGTATCCTTGTCATCAAGACGATAGCACTTGTACTTGGGTTGACTCTTGGCAATCCCAATCTTCACCTTCTTCACCATAGCATCAAGAAGTTGAGCCTCACGAATCTGATCTTCCAAAGTAGGAGAGACTTGGAGGTTGGCAAGGAATCCTTGAGGAACAACTTGGAGATTGAGTTTGCGGAAAGCTTCACAAAGCTCTGGTTGGTAAGGCTTGATAATCAAACTGTTGCAGTAAGCCTTCCTGCTCAATGCGTCAGCAATTACATTGGCCTTGCCTGGAGTATATTCAATACTCGGATTATACTCTTGAATCATTTCGACCCAACGAGTCTGCCTGAGGTTGAGGTTTGGCTGAGTGAAGATGTACTTGAGACTCTTATGATCAGTGAAGATGTCCACTTTTCTTCCCAACAAGAGATGTCTCCATGTTAAAAGAGCATGGACAACTGCCGCCAACTCGAGGTCATGAGTGGGGTAGTTCTTTTCGTTGGGCTTCAACTGGCGAGAGGTATAGGCCACAACTTTCTTCTCTTGCATCAACACTGCACCAAGACCTTGAAGGGAAGCATCACAGAAGACCTCGAACGGTTTGGATTCATCAGGAGGAGTCAGAACTGGAGCAGTGACTAACTTCTCTTTCAGGGTGTTGAAAGCGATGTCACATTCAGGCGACCAGACATACTTCACATGCTTCTGGAGGAGGTTGGAAAGAGGCTTCGCGATCTTAGAGAAGTTCTCAACGAACCTTCGACAATAGCTTGCGAGCCCAAGGAAGCTGCGGAGTTGCTTCACATTCTGAGGTGGTTCCCAATTCACAATTGCAGACACCTTCTCAGGATTAACAGCTATGCCCTTGGCGGAGATGATATGCCCAAGGTAGAGAACCTCATCGAGCCAAAACTCGCACTTTGAAAACTTCGCATAGAACTGATGTTCTCTGAGTTTATCCAGCACCAATCTCAAGTGCTTGGCATGATCCTCCTTGTTCTTGGAAAAGACCAAAATGTCATCGAGGTAGACCAAGACGAAGTCATTTGTGTAGGCGTTGAAGATGAAGTTCATCATGCGAGAGAATGTTGGAGGAGCATTGACAAGGCCGAAAGACATGACAGTGTATTCATATGAACCATAGCTTGTTCTGAATGCTGTCTTGGGGATATCTTCTTCACGAATGCGAATCTGATGATAGCCCATAAGGAGATCAAGCTTGGAGAATACTTGAGCACCTTTGAGTTGTTCGAAAAGCTCATTGATGTTGGGAAGTGGGTACTTGTTCTTTATGGTCTTCCTGTTCAATGGACGGTAGTCAACACAAAGTCGGTCTGTTCCATCCTTCTTCTTGATGAAAAGAACACCACAACCCGATGGAGAAGAACTTGGTCGGATGAGACCCATACGCTCTTGAATATCAAGTTGCTTCTTCAGCTCCTTCAACTCTTCAGGTCCAAGCTTGTAAGGACGTTTGCACACAGGTTCCGTGCCAGGCTCAAGATCGATGATGAATTCAACTGGCCGTTGTGGAGGCATTCCTGGGAGCTCTTCTGGAAAGACGTCTTGATATTCACAAACGACTGGAATCTGAGAGATGGCATCCAACTTGCCCTTCTCATTGAGAGAAAAAAGTCGAATGGTATTATCACGAGCGGCAAAGACGATTACATCCTCAGACGAACGTGTCAATTGAATCTGCCTGGCAGCACAATCAAGCTGAGCCTTGTACTTAGAAATCCAATCCATTCCGAAAATAAGATCAATATACGAGTTACCAAGAACCGTTGGAGAGGACAGAAACTTATAGTCGCCCAACGTGATAGAAACTTCCGGAACCACGTAGCTTGCGTTCATGAATTTACCCGGAGAAACAACTGATAACTGTCTAGGAAAATCTTGGAAAGGCAACTCATGCTTAGATGTAAATGGTCTTGAAATGAAACAATGCGATGCACCAGTGTTAAAAAGAACTTTTACAGGAACATCGTTAACAGGAAGGTTACCCATAATCACATTTGACGAGTCCTCTTCCTGAGTTGCGTTCATCATGTTGACCTTTGCAAACTTGGGATTATCCTTGACCACTGCGGTGCTAGCAGATCTCACAGGAGGAGGAGGAAGACGCCTCTGATTGAAGCATTTGTTCGCATAGTGACCCTTCTGCTGACACTTGTTGCACGTGACCTCTGAAAGCGGATGGTGATATAGAGCACTTGATCTTGGAGCATGAGACGAAGTCTTGTTTTGAAAGCCTGGGTTGGGTGTGTGGAAAGATCCATTGCCGCCTTTGCTCTTCTGCTGATAAGGCTGACGAAACGGAGGAGGAGGAGGCAACCAATACTTTTGCTGCTTAGTTGCCACTTGAGTTGAGGAAGAAGGAGTTGCATCCCTGACTCGTTTCTTGGAAGCATCGCACTTGAGCTGAGCAGTCTCTTGTTTCAGTGCCATGTTGTAAAACTCATCGTACTTCTGCGGCTCAAAAAGCACAAGAGCTAGTTGGAGATCTCCTCTGAGGCCACCTCTGAACTGATAAATCATGCTCTTCTCGTCAGGGACGTCTTGCTTAGCGAAACGAGCGAGCTTCTGGAACATGATGTTATACTGGTAAACAGACAAGCTGCCTTGCTTCAGATTGCGGAACTCCTCACGCTTTCTCTCAACAACACTCTGAGGAATATGGTGAGCTATGAAGTCTTGACGGAATTCATCCCAGGTAATCACACGACCTCCTCTGGAATCTTTGTATTGCTGATACCACTCTGCAGCTTGGTCTTTGAGTTGGAACGAAGCAAACTTGACAAAGTCCTCAGGCCTGACGTTGCTGCACTCGAAATGCTTGCAGATATCCACGAGCCAATCATCAGCGTCTGTTGCCTCGACACAGTTACTGAAGGTCTTTGGCTGGTTTGCGAGGAACTGGTTGAGTGTAGCAAAATGATTCTGATTGTTGCCATGGCCTTGATTCCCTTGGTTGCGCTCTTGCAAGAGTTGCATGATCAGCTGCGTGTTTGCATTGGTAGCGGCCATCACAGCTTGCCATGCCTCCGGAGGTGGAGGTGGTGGTGGCGGTTCAGGATTCTGACGCGTTGGAGGAGCCATCCTGAAGAGGGTGACATCCGTTAGCATCTTGACAGACATATATTCAAGCTGAATCAAATGGATCGAAATTGCAACATATAGTCTTAACATCCGAACAAAATGAACGAATGCATTCCAATTGAAATGGTCACACTTCCATAAATTGAGAAGCCACTAGAAAGATGTAGAAGAATAAAACAACAAGGTACGGACAAGAACAAATACTTGGTGGGGATTACCCAATCACAAACCAAATATTTGCGGAAGAAATACTAGAGCTACATGAATTCCCACCTATGAAACTCCCGAACCTTTCCGGTTATGCAATCAGGTGTTGGGGATACAGGGGAAGCATAATATCTCACCCAAAGCTAGCAAATCCTACATCCAGCTGTATCCATCCTTCAACACATAACCAAGAAACCTTCGGAAATCATTTACCTCAACCTTCGAAAAGCATCCGTTATACGAGTTATGGCGATACTCCCGAACTCCCGCCCCAGTACTGGGTGGCGTCGAGGTTATCTCACCAACAACTGCATAAAAGAGATTTTCGATGTCGGCGAAACTCAGGTATTCCAGAATTGCAACGATAAAATTGTCACGACAACACCTCGGAGCTCAACTCCCCGGGACACTGCCACAACCCCTAAATGTCAGGAGGCACCAAGAACAATGTTCTCGTCACAAATCCATCGGAACGATTCCAAGATACCCGCGTGATCCTAATTTTTTTAGTGAAATTTGAGAAGAGAAGAGTCAAAACTCTACGTCAGGATGCCTCACCAGAGCGACGAAGGGACTGAGGAGTAAAAAGAATCCTACTCTCCGATATATATAATCCTAAAAGACTCAAAACATTTTTCTAGACTCAACAACGCCAGCGATTGGATCAAGCAGGGGGGCTCCTAAGTCGGGGAAGGCTCTGATTACCAACTTGTAACGCCCACGATGTGGCTATATCTCCCACGTGTCGAAGCACGACTTAGAGGCATAACCGCATTGTAAGCAATGTCGCAAGTGGGGTAATCTTCACACAACCCATGTAATGAATAAGGAAAAGAGGTACATAGTTGGCTTACAATCGCCACGTCACACAATAGCATAAATAACATTACATTCATCCATATACATTCAAGGTCCGACTACGGAACCAAAATAAAGACAACCCCAAATGCATATTGTCCCTGATCGCCCCAACTGGGCACCACTACTGATCGTCTGGAAAGGAAACATAGTATCGTCCTGAGTCCTCATCGAACTCCCACTTGAGCTCAGTCGAATCTCCTGGAGCGGTATCATCGGTCCCTGCATCTGGTTTTGGAAGTAATCTGTGAGTCACGGGGACTCAGCAATCTCACACCCTCGCGATCAAGACTATTTAAGCTTATAGGATGGGTAAAAGGTATGAGGAGGAGCTGCAGCAAGCACTAGCATATATGGTGGCTAACATACACAAATGAGAGCGAGAAGAGAAGGCAAAGGCACGATCGATGGACTATGATCAAGAAGTGATCCTAGAACAACCTACGTTCAAGCATAACAGGAGACCGTGTTCTCTTCCCGGACTCCGCCGAAAAGAGACCATCACGGCCACACACTCTGTTTGATTCATTTTAATTAAGTTAAATTTCAGGTTATCTACAACCAGACATTAACAAATTCCCATCTGGCCATAACCGCGTGCACGACTTTCAAAAGATCAAAACCCTGCAGGGGTGTCCCAACTTAGCCCATCACAAGCTCTCACGGTCAATGAAGGATATTCCTTCTACCAAGACAACCCGATCAGACTCGGAATCCCGGTTACAAGACATCTCGGCAATGGTAAAACTAGTCCAGCAAAGCCACCCGAATGTGCCGACAAATCCCGATAGGAGCTGCACATATCTCGTTCTCAGGGCACACCGGATAAGCAATCCATACAACTAAAACCAGCCCTTGAGTTTCCCCGAGGTGGCGCTGCAAGGGGCTCTAGTTTGGACAAACACTCAGAGGAACACTGGCCCCGGGGGGGGGGGGGGTTAAATAAAGATGACCCTTGGGCTCCGGAAACCCAAGGGAAAACGAGGCTAGGTGGAAAATGGTAAAACCAATGTTGGGCATTGCTGGAGGAGTTTTATTCAAGGCGAACTGTCAAGGGGTTCCCATTATAACCCAACCGTGTAAGGAACACAAAATCAAGGAACATAACACCGGTATGACGGAAACTAGGGCCGCAAGAGTGGAACAAACACCAGGCATAAGGCCGAGCCTTCCATCCTTTACCAAGTATATAGGTGCATTAAAAATAGACAAGATATAATAATGATATCCCAACAATAAACATGTTCCAACAAGGAACAAACTCCAATCTTCACCTGCAACTAGCAACGCTATAAGAGGGGCTGAGCAAAGCGATAACATAGCCAAACAATGGTTTGCTAGGACAAGGTGGGTTAGAGGTTTGACATGGCAATATGGGAGGCATGATAAGAAAGTGGTAGGTATCGTAGCATAGGCATAGCAAAAGAGCGAGCATCTAGCAAGCAAAGATATAAGTGATTTCGAGGGTATGGTCATCTTGCCAGCAAAGTTCTCTAAGTTGACGTTAGCTTGATCCTCGTAAGCGTACTCAACGGGTTCCTCGATCACGTACTCGTCTCCCGTCTCTACCCAAGCAAGAACACAAGCAAAGGGAGACACAATCAACCACGTGCAATGCACAAACAACATGATGCAGAACATGGCATGATATGCGGGTTGTGATATGCGATGCATATGCATGTTTTGGAAAGGAAAGATTGAACCTGGCCTCAACTTGGAAAACCAAGAGTTTCACTGGAAGGAGGAGTTGATTTCGGTCGAAATCGATATAAAGATCACCGGAATCGGATGCGCGGTTTGCAAATGGCAAGCAAAACAAATATGGCACCGATCTGCGATTAACAGCACGAGGCCATCTAAATGCATCAAGAACAACAATCTACTGCACTCTAACATAGCAACAAATCACATGGCAGGGATCCACTCAAGATGCTTGACAAAAGATGAACACTGAGCTACGGCTAATTCACTCAATAGCAGGTTCAAACAAGCATGGCAAAAGTGCAAAAGATATCAGGTTACAGACTTAGTGAAAATAACAACATGTCAGGAATTTAACATCAGGAAGCAATGTTTAGAGCACGATAACAACATGCTACAGGAACATATCATGGCAAAGCAAGGCATGGCATGAAGCTACTCAAAGCATACAACAAAAGTCCCTTACTGACCATAAGCCAAAAGGGATCAGAAAATACAATGGCAACCATGTGAACATAGCAATTATCGTTAACAGATTCAGACTTAGTAGAAAAACTGGAACATGGCAAAACAGATATTAAGTAGGCATGTTTACGAGCTCGATGCACTCACCACAAGGCATTGCATGACAAACTAAGCATACACCCAGCAAGTAGACATGGCATAGAAGCTAAACATGACAAGAACAACAACATAGCACGCATGGATCAACTACAACAAGCTCGGCAAAAATGCTTAACATGTAAACATTCTGCCAGGAACATTTTATAGCAAAAGTAGAGCTCGATTGAGTCAAGCTAGGGTGCTCCATAATTTCAAACAAAGATATGGATGGAAAGAGCACAACAATATCCACAAAACATCCTTACTGATCATGCTCAAAAGAGGCATGGATCACTCGGTAGCAACATGAATACATGGCATAAAAATATTGACAGGGCAAAGACTTAGGATATTTCTAAGTCCCGGAAATCAACAACATTATGAGAGCTACTTTGCATGCTTGTGCTAGTCACCATAGAGATCACAAAAATACATGGCATACACCCCTATAAAGATGGCATGGCATACTTCAAAACTCATGTAGGGCTCAAGTTCATAGGAGGCACACATCAAACATGGCAAAAATGACAAATGTCCAATTACTGATAAGAATCTGAAACTAACACAAACTAGCACTCTTACAACAGCATTTAGGGCATCAAGATGAGCTCCAATGAACATGATGCAATGCAATGAAATGAAGTACTCATCGAGACGAACAATTTGATATGCTACACGCCCAAAACGGAGCCACAGTTGCAGAGTTATGATGTGAAGAAGGAGGCACAAAAATATTGGGACAGAGGCAAAATTAGGTCAACCTCTCCATTTGGATCCAGATCTGTGCGCTTCCCGAGGCGCTCGCCGGAGTACTCGCCGGAACAGTGTTGCCGGAGATCGAGGTGGCCGGAGCTGGGAGGTTGAGGAGGAGGCCGGCCGGAGGAGAGGTCGCCGGGGCGGCGGACGCCGGCGTCGAGGCGGCGCGGTGGTCGGTGATGGCGGCGGCGGCGAGGCGGCGGAGGGCGGCGGCGCGCGCGGCGACCGGGCGGCGAGGTGGCGGTCGCCGGCGAGGAGAGGACACGGCGGTGCGGCGAACGGGCGGTGGGGTGCGGCGCGCGGGCGGCGGGGCGCGGGGCCCTGTCGGGCGGCGGGGAGGGCCGGCCACGGGCTTCGGCGGGCCGCAGCGGTGGGGGCCGGCTGGGATACGTGGCGGGCTTTGGTTGGCGCGAGCGGCGGCAGCTTCGTCCGGCCGGACCGGACGTGTCCGGCGCGGCGGGAGGAAGAGGAGCTAGGTCTAGGGTTAGAATGATCCGAAAATTTCGGAGGGGGCTATATTTATAGGTGGAGGGGGCTAGGAGGCTCCAAATTGAGCACGGTTTGCGGCCACGCGATCGTGATCGAATGACCTAGATGATGTAGGGGGTTTAGGTGGGTTTTGGGCCACTTTGGAGAGGTGTTGGGCTGCAACACACACGAGGCCTTTTTGGATCCTCGGTCAACCGTTGGAGTATCAAACGAAGTCCAAATGGCACGAAACTTGATAGGCGGTCTACCGGTAGTAAACCAAGGCCGCTTGGCAAGTCTCGGTCCAATCCGAGAACGTTTAATACCCGCACACGAAAAGAGGTAGAAAGGGACACCGGAGGGCATAGGAGCGCCGGAATGCAAAACGGACAACGGGGAAAATGCTCGGATGCATGAGACGAACATGTATGCAAATGCGATGCACATGATGACATGATATGAGATGCATGACAAAGACAAAAGCACACGAAGAAAAAAAACCCGACAACGAGGAAATATCATAACTTAGTGCCGGAAATGGCAAGAGTTGGAATACAAATATGGCAAGTTACATATGGGGTGTTACAGATTCCTCCTACTTGGGCGGCTCCTTTGGCTGGTCCTCCCTCCCTCCCACCTATATATATATGTGGGAGGGGGTTCCTAGCACCCAACAGACAATTGCCTAGCCGTGTGCGGCGCTCCCCTCCACCGTTTACAAGCCCGATCATATTTGCGTAGTGCTTACGCGAAGCCCTGCGGAGATCACTTCACCATCACCGTCACCATGCCTTCGTGCTGCCGGAACTCATCTACTACCTCGCCGTCTTGCTGGAACAAGAATGCGGAGGACGTCACCGAGCTGAACGTGTGCAGAACGCGGAGGTGTCGTACGTTCGGTACTTGATCGGTTGGAGCGTGAAGAAGTTTGACTACATCAACCGCATTGTTAAATGCTTGCGCTTACGACCTATGAGGGTACGTAGACATACTCTCCCCCTCATTGCTATGCATCTCCATGGATAGATCATTGCGTGTGCGTAGAAATTGTTTGTTTTCCATGCAATGTTTCCCATCACTCGGTACTTGCTTTGTCATCTGCTTGTTTGGATGCTATGTATTTGGTTGTCTTGCGAGTACATTCAAAGTACTCACCTGGCCTTGCACGTGGCCAGATTGCAGGAACAGTCTTGTCGCGCTAGGCTGTAACCTTGCCAGTCCTGTGAGTTGTGGAGCCCAGCCAGAGTCGTCGAGTCACCAAACCAAGACTTCCGCCGCCATTTAGATAGCCTTAGAGCTATTCCACACATTGTATTCATCAATGATGTAATGCTCTATGTCATGTAATTGATGACTATTTTTGTACCTGGAATGCTGTATCATATACCCGTCGTGCGTCAAGTGTTATCCTAGGTTAACGTGCGAAGGCCCCCTGCTCCATGTGAATCAGGGTGCCATAGGGAGATGGTATCAGAGCAGCCAGGCTAGCATAGGATTAACCTTGCATTAGTACACCGCTACCATCAACCCATAATGAACCTAATAGATTTGACCCATCCCTGGCATCTGGCATGACCATTGTTGAACAACAGGTGGTGCAGTCGGAACTGACGCGTCCTTACCCCGCTGTCCCCCACCTAGTTTTCCGTGGTTTGGACCGCAACCCTATCCTTTTTGGTTGGCCGCATAGCGTACCCTTTGCCATTAAGGGAAAGGAACCATGCCATGTAGGTGTGTCCCGGTATAGTTGACTATAAAGCCCCTGTCCTGCTAGCCGCAACCCTCCCAGATCAGTAAGCCATGTCCCTGCAGAGAAGCCTAACTAGTAGCTCCGGATCAAAGGCCATGGCTAGCTCCCTCAAAGCACCCACCTTTTACACCCGAACCTTTGCAGTCAATCATGCTGGCTTTTCGCCTCTCCTTACGTACTGATATGCTCACCAAAGCCCTTGGCTGTAATGCTAGCCCCGATTACCTGGTGTTCCAATCGGAACCCGTCCCTCACCTTCACTGATACGATGCAAGAGTACATATCTTCCCAGGTCCCACGGAAGATGGCCAGTCATTGATTTTTCAGGGTAGACCCATGCCTACTACTGAGTTGGCCATTCAGGCCGCTGTTGTGGAGGCTATCATACACCTCCAATCCCAGTTCCCACAAGTGGCGAAGAAGCAGGAGTTCTGCTTTTTCCCCGTTGCGGCAGAATTAGGAAGTGAGCATCCCATCACTATCCAGGAAGACGACCCAGCAATCGCTCGCCTGGTGCAATTTATCACTGCCCAGGGGATGATGATTGGTAAGATGATTGCCGAGTTTAGAACCCTGGACTGCGATGCTACTCGGGTTGTCACGGAAGCATACAGTGAGGCTCGTCAAGTTGCATCTCAAGCACTAACCCCATGCCATCCAATCCAGTGCTACTCTCTCAGCCTGTGTCGTGGCTAAAGTGAGGCATCATCAACCTTGACTCCTTCAACAAGGCTATTTACCATCTTCATTATCAAAATTTTCTTGGACCAGTTCCAGCCGCACCCCAAGCAATTGAGCCCCAACCTATAGAGGTGTCTGATGATGAAGATGGATATTGGCTCAGCCCACATCTCCCCGGAGAGCCCCAGCAAGACTAGGCATTCGTGTAACCCCAATCGCGTAGTCAGGCGATGCTGCAAGTTAGTCCAGCCTGTCGGTTCATATTCGATAGAAGAATAGAACCATGTATCCCGGAGTGAGTTGTTGCTTTTAGACGTGTAGCACGTTCGTGTTTGTCGTATGTTTGTGTGATGTGCTCATGTTCTATGTATGCTTCTTTGTTCTGTGGTTTGTTTTGTTTGTCTCTCTATCAAGCAGAAATGTTTGACAGGGCTGGCATTGTGTTTCTAACAGGATTTTTAATCGGTAGAACACATACACCAATAACATTGACTCACCCCGAGTCCCTAATAAAATGTGAGCTGGTCTAGGTATATGTATAGCAGGAGTACATATACCCACTAGCATTGAAACACCTTAGTGTGATTTGTTTGATGTGTTTTTCCTTGGCATGTATGTTGTATCTGCCTGCATGTTGTTTTAGGATATACTACATAATGCACACATACCAGGTTCACCCACGAGTACAGTTGAGCAGTACTCGGGGGAATGCAAAGTCACATCCCTATCTCTATCTGTGAATACCCCGTGTGCCAGATTTCCAGATCCAGAGCCTCGAAGAGGCGTTTCCATCTGATTTTTTCCCATAGCCCCAATTGCATTTCCATAGGAACACTGCCAACTTTATTTCACTCGATCCAGTACAACCACCCCAATACAGATTCCAACTTTGATTCTACCTCGATACCTCCTCTTCGAGGAGCTATCCGCAAAGTTTTCCCTCCGTGGAACCATCAGTGTGATTCCTGAGCTGGCGAAGCCACCTCACCTACATCCGGACCTAACATCCCCACCATCACTGCCTTGCGTGACGCCAGGCAAGTCGTCGTATCGCCCCACCGCAACACGATTGCTCCACCGGCCCGAAGCGGCGGAGGAGCAAGCGTGGCGGAGGATGACCCATCGCACCATCTTCTTCTGCATCTCGAGCCCCCACCCCCGGATGCGCGTTGCCTCGAGCCCAATCATTCTTGATGAGGATTAGCAGGATGATCGATGAGCCGATCAGCGTACCCAGCAACACAGTGAGGAACAACCGCAGCGCCGCCAAGAACACCGCCTCGCCAAAGGAGCTCGGCTCAATCTCATCCAAACCGAAGAGGTAGTAGAGTTGGAGAAGAGCCCTGCTGCCGTCTTTTATAGCTCGACCATGGTGTACGGTGAGCGAGGTCCAGGAGGACCACTCGTCGCTCGATCACCGGCGTCCAGGAGGCGAATCCGCGAGTAGTGCTGACAAGGTGCTAGCCAGCGATGTGAGTGCTCTCCGCACCGACACCGTGCACACCGCACACTACGTCACTAGGCTTCTTAGTGCCCTAGGAGCTAGATGCGCACTGCACCGAGCCGCACGTGGAGCATCAGAGAAGAAGAAGTAGTAAGCTAAAGGTAGAAGAAGGAGGCTGCCAGTTGGCCCTAGACCCACCTGTCAGCACCAAAGACCACTGTTCCTTGGGGTGTTTGCAGCATTTTCGGGAATTTGATCCCGAGTTGCCCCTAGCCGTGGAGATAGCCTTGCTTTGCCATTATCCCTCACTGGGTGCACCAATTATCGGTACCCCAACTCGTTTGTATCCGACCAAAGGGTTAACAGCTAACCCAGAGGTTTTTCTAGGAGTAAATATCATTCTTGCTATAACCCTAGGAATCTCGAGGACGAGATTCTTTTAAGGGGGGAAGGTTAGTAACAACCTAAAAGTTGGGTTATCAATTTTTGTGTCGTTATTCCTTCCTAGTATTCTTTTCAAAATCTTTCCCCGGAGTTTGCTGGATGATCCTGAGAATCTAGGCAATTTTTAACCTTTCAAAACCTTGCCTCTTCCTTTGATGTTAGGAAGGACCTCCTTTGTGTCATCTCAAACTCCATCAAAATCCATTCAAACCCTAATTCCAAAATTTGGAATTTCAAATCTTGCCTTTGTGATTACAAAGGACCCCTCATTTCCTTTGCTTTGTTGATCCTCCAAATACTCACAGAGATCCTCCTACACATGTAAACCCTGGATATGCAAAAATATTGCCAACTCATTTGCAATATTTTTCATTACAAATTAATATGTTTTTTCTGTTGTTTAAAGGAATTAAATCCAGGAAAATATCTATCTATCTCCAAAGCTCCTGAAAACTTGTGGAGATAATCTTTGTGACCATATTGAGCTCTTCTAAAAATATTGGCCACATTTAAATAAGGAAAATTCCCTTTTCCTATTTTATGCCAATATTGCATTTCTGCCTCTTTCCGAAGGAACTACCATTTTGGTAGCAAGGAAAATTCCCAAATAATTTGTGGAGCTTGTCCTTGATGTATATTCACCATTTACATCAAAATCCATGCTCCACAGTCCATAATTTGAGCACATGATCCAATGAAAGTTTCTGCCCTGTCTGATAATTTTGCAAAGGAAGTGTTTGATTCCTTAATCCTTTTAAGCTGAAATTTTGCAGGGTAGTTAATATTGATAAATCACTACCGCAAACCAAAAATAAGCTCAATCCATCTACCTGATAACCCACAAGTATCGGGGATCGCAGCAGTTTTCGAGGGTAGAGTATTCAAACCAAATTTATAGATTCAACACAAGGGGAGCCAAAGAATATTTGAAGGTATTAGCAGCTGAGTTGTTAATATAGCCACACCTGGAGATTAATTATTTGCAGCAGGTAATCAGTAGAAAATTAATATGATAGTTTTGATATTAGTGACAATAGTAACAGTAACGGTAACAGTGATAGCAGTAGTTTTGTAGCAAGTGTAACAGTGATGATATCAGTAGTAACTTAGCAAGAACAATATATGATAAATTCTTAGGCATTGGATTGGTGACTTGTTCGATGATATTCATCATGAGACAATTATAACCTAGGGCGATACGTCACTAGCTCCAGTTCATCAATATAATGTAGGCATGTATTCCATAAATAGTCATACGTGCTTATGGAAAGAACTTGCATGGCATCTTTTGTCCTACCATCCCGTGGCAGCGGGGTCCATATTGGAAACTAAGGGATATTAAGGCCTCCTTTTAATAGAGAACCGGAACAAAGCATTAACACACGGTGAATACATGAACTCCTCAAACTACGGTCATCACCGGGAGTGGTCCTGGTTATTGTCACTCCGGGGTTGCCAGATCATAACACATAGTAGGTGACTATAACTTGCAAGATCGGATCTAGAACATGGATATAATGGTGATAACATAAATGGTTCAGATATGAATCATGACACCCGGGCCCAAAGTGACAAGCATTAAGCATGGCAAAGTCATAGCAACATCAATCTAAGAACATAGTGGATACTAGGGATCAAGCCCTAACAAAACTAACTTGATTACATGATGAATCTCATCCAACTCCTCACCGACCAGCGAGCCTACAAAGGAATTACTCACTCCGGGTGGAGAGCATCATGGAATTGCCGATGGAGAAGGGTTGGTGATGACAAAGAACGAAGATCCCCCTCTTCGGAGCCCCAAACAGACTCCAGGTCTGGCCTCCTGATGAAGAACATGAGGTGGCGGCGGCTCTGTCTTGTGGATCACAATAATTCTTTCTCCTGGTTTTTTCTGGAAAAATAAGATTTTATAGCGCCGGTTTCAGGGTCTGCGGGGACACTAGGTGGGGACAACCCACCTGGGCATGCCAGGAGAGGGGGGCGCTCCCTGGTGGGTTGTGCCCACCCAGGTGCCCCTCTTTGGTAGGTCTTGGCTCCAGAAATTCTTACATATTATATAAAAATTCCTCGCAGAGTTTCATTCCATTCCAAGAACTTTTATTTCTGCACAAAAACAACACCATGGTAGTTCTGCTAAAAACAGTGTCAGTCCGGGGTTAGTTTCATTCAAATCATGCAATTTAGAGTCCAAAACAAGAGGAAAAGCATTAGGAAAAGTAGATACATTGGAGACGTATCAACTCCCCCAAGCTTAAACCTTTGCTTGTCCTCAAGCAATTCAGTTGATAAACTGAAAGTGAAAAAGAAAAACTTTTACGAACTCTTTTGCTCTTGTTTGCATAAATAAGCTTAAACAGCACCCATGTTTTCAGCCAACATTATAACTAACCATGCCGACAATAACTCTTAAAGATTATATTAACTCATATCAATGACATAATCAGCTAGCGAGCAATAATAAGATATCTCAAATGGCAACATGTTGTCAAAACAACCATGATATAATATGACAATAGTGGTATCTCGCTAGCCCTTTCTGAGACCGCAAAACATAAATGCAGATCACCTTCAAAGTCCAAGCAGTGACTAAACATTGTAATTCATGGTAGAAAAGATCCAATCATGATGCACCCAACATTAGCTACACACAATGCATGAGTCATGACAGCTGTGCTCTCAGATTCTAGCGCTTGCTTTAGAAGGTGATGCCACAACATAAAAGTAAATAGATATTCCCTTCGCAGAGGGAAGCAGTGATTTGCAGAGGTGCCAGAGCTCAAGTTTTAAAACAGAGATAAATGATATTTTGAGACATGCACCCTTCTCATTTACTTCACGACTATCAGTTATCAATATCTCCCATGCTAAACAAGCTAGTGGCGGTTCCCAAGTGTTGGGAGTTTTTGTTTGATTATTCGAGCGATTAAATCTTTTTGAATTTTGCAGTTTGGGACTGGGCATCCCTATTACCGCCCTTTTCTCGTGAGATGGCGAGTGAATAAACGCTCGACCTGAGAATAACCCGCTTAGCATGGAAGATACTAACTACCTCCTGTCGTTCCATGAACGATCCAGGCACACAAAACAGATATTTTTTTAGAAGTTTTTAGAGGTGGCACATGCAAATTTACTTAGGACGGCAGAGTAATACCGCATATAGGTAGGTATGATGGTGTAACACCCCGGATATGATTTACCTAATATGTACTCCAACTCTTGCCATTTCCGGCGCTAAGTTATTTTATTTTCTCGGGTTAGGGTTTTTGTCTCCGTGTGTGGTTGTTGTTGTCATGCATCTCATATCATGTCATCATGTGCATTGCATTTGCATACGTGTTCGTCTCATGCATCCGAGCATTTTCCCCATTGTCCGTTTTGCATTTCGGCGCTCCGTTCTCCTCCGGTGGTCTTTTCTACCTTCCTTTCGTGTGTGGGGGTTAAACATTTCCGGATTGGACCGAGACTTGCCAAGCGGCCTTGGTTTACTACCGGTAGACCGCCTCTCAAGTTTCGTACCATTTGGACTTCGTTTGATGCTCCAACGGTTAACCGAGGGACAGAAAAGGCCTCGTGTGTGTTGCAGCCCAACACCCCTACATTTTGGCCCTAAACCCACCAAAACCCTCTCCATCATCTAGAGCGTTCGATCACGATTGCGTGGCCGAAACCACACCTCATTTGGACACTCCTAGCTCCCTCTACGCCTATAAATACACCCCCTCCGAAATTCGCGGTTCCCCTCTCCCGAAACCCTAAAATTGCCTCCTCCGCGCGGCCAGACACGTCCGCCGGCCACCGGACACGTCCGCTGCCGCCCGCGGCGAACCACAGGCCACCACGTGGCCCGGCCACCGCCTCAGCCGCCGCAGCCCGCCCGGCCCGCGGGAGGCCCTCCCGGGCCCGGCCGCCACCTTCCCGCGCCGGCTTCTTCCCCGCCCGAGCCGGCAAGCCGCGCCGCCACCTTCACTTCGCCGCGCCGCCGTGGCCGCCATCGCCGCCCCGTCGCATTCCTCGCCGGCGCCGCCCGCGGCAAGCCTCAGCCTCGCCGCCCGACGCGCCTTCCACCTCGGCAGGCCCCGGATCCGGCGAGATCCGGCCGGCTAGCTCCTCCGATGACCTCCGGCGCCCTCCTCGCCAAGTTCCTCGACGAACTCCGGCGAGCTACAGTAACTCCGTCCAACCTCAGTTTCCGTGCGTGAACAGTGTTTCCAGATCTAGATCTGAGACGGTTGACTTTCTTCCCGAAACCCTAATTATATTGCCCTTGTTCATCGTGCCGTAACTTTGCATCCGTAGATCCGTTTTGGGCATATAGCATATCAAAATGTTCGCCTCAGAGAATACATCATTTCATCTCATTGCATCATTTTCATTTGAGTTCATCTTGATGCTCGAAATGCTGTTGGAAGAGTGCCATTTGAGATAATTGTCAGATCTGCTGCTCCAAATAGCTATTTGTCATTTTTTCCATGATTAATGTGTGCATGATATGCCCCTGAGCTCTACATGAGTTTTGTTATGTGCTTTGCCATCTTTCCAGAGGTGCCATCCATGTATTTTTGTGATGTGTGTGGTGACTATCACAAGCTTGCAAAGTGGTGCATTCGTTAATGCTGATTTCAGGGACTTAGCAATTCCACTAAGTCCTTGATCTGTTTGTATCAATATGCCATATGTTCATGTTGTTTCCTAGTGATTCGTGCCTCTTTTGAGAATGATCAGTAAGGATGTTTTGTTAATCTTGTAGTGCTCTATCCATCCATGTCTTTGTTTGCAATTATGGAGCACCCTAGCTTGAGTCAATCGAGCTCTACTTTTGCTATTTCGTGAATCTGGGCAGATTGTCTACTTGTTAGCGATTTTGCCGAGGATGTTGTGGTTGATCCGTGCATGCTATGTTATTGTTCTTGCCATGTCTAGCTTGTATTATGTGTCTTGTTGATGGGTGCATGCTTAGATTGTCATGCCTTGCTCTGTAGTGAGTACATCGAGCTCGTAAACATGCCTACTTGGTATCTGATTTGCATGCTCCAGTTTTTTCACCAAGTCTGTGATCTGTTTAAGTTTTTGCCATGTTCACATGCTTGCAATTGTATTTTCTGATCCCTTTTGGCTCAAGTTCACTAAGTGACTTTTGTTAAGCTCTTTGAGTAGCTCCATGCCATGCTTTACTTTGCCATGTTGAGGCCCTGTAGCATATAGTTTTCATGCTCCAAAGTGTGCTACCTGATCTGAAATTCCAGACAAGTGTTAATTTCACTAAGTCTGAAATCTGTTTACCAATTGCACTTTTGCCATGCTTGTTTGAACCTGTTAATGGATGAATTGGCCGTAGCTCAGTGTTCATCTTTTGTTAAGCTTCATGAATGGATCCCTACCATGTATTTTGTTGCCATGTTTGGGTGTTGTAGCATGTTTAGCTTGTTGCATTTAGATGGCTACTTGCTGTTTTATCGCAGACCGGTGCCATATTTGAATTGCTTGCCATTTCCAAACCGTGTCTCCGATTCCGGTGATCTTTATATCGTTTTCAAGAGAAATCATCTCACCTTTCCAATGGCACACTTGGATTTCCAAGTTGAGGCCAGGGTCGATCATTCCTTGTCAAATCTTGCATATGCATCCCATCTCGCATCCCGCATAGCATACCATGTTTGCATCATGTTGCTTGAGTTTGTGCACGTGGTTGATTGCGTTCCTTTTGCTTGTTTGTCTTGTTTGGGTAGAGCCGGGAGACGAGTTCGCTAACAAGGAGCCCATTGAGTTTGCTTTCGAGGATCCAGTCAATTCTGACAACTTTGCAGGCAAGATGATCATACCCTCGAAATCACTTCTATCTTTGCTTTGCTAGATGCTCGCTCTTTTGCTATGCCTATGCTACGATGCCTACCACTTGCTTATCATGCCTCCCAAATTGCCATGTCAAACCACTAACCCACCATGTCCTAGCAAACTGTTGATTGGCTATGTTACCGCTTTGCTCAGCCCCTCTTATAGCGTTGCTAGTTGCAGGTGAAGATTGGAGACCGTTCCTTGTTGGAACATTATTTACTTGTTGGGATATCACTATATTATCTTGTTATCTTAATGCATCTATATACTTGGTAAAGGGTGGAAGGCTCGGCCTCTCGCCTAGTGTTTTGTTCCACTCTTGCCGCCCTAGTTTCCGTCATATCAGTGTTATGTTCCCGGATTTTGCGTTCCTTACGCGGTTGGGTGATAATGGGAACCCCTTGACAGTTCGCCTTGAATAAAGCTTTTCCAGCAATGCCCAACCTTGGTTTTACCATTTGCCACCTAGCCTCTTTTTCCCTTGGGTTTCCGGAGCCCGAGGGTCATCTTATTTAAACCCCCCGGGCCAGTGCTCCTCTGAGTGTTGGTTCGAACCGGGCAGCCTGCGAGGCCACCTCGGGGAAACTCGAGGGTTGGTTTTACTCGTAGCTTGACCTATCTGAGTGTGCCCTGAGAACGAGATATGTGCAGCTCCTATCAGGATTTGTCGGCACATTCAGGCGGTGTTGCTGGATTTTTTTTAACTTGTCAAAGTGTCCTGTAGAACCGGGATACCGAGTCTGATCGGAATGTCTTGGGAGAAGGTATATCCTCCGTTGACCGTGAGAGCTTGTCATGGGCTAAGTTGGGACTCCCCTGCAGGGATTTGAACTTTCGAAAGTCATGCCCGCGGTTATGGGCAGATGGGAATTTGTTAATGTCTGGTTGTAGATAACTTGAACCTTAACTTAATTAAATTGAATCAACTGTGTGAGTTACCGTGATGGTCTCTTCTCGGCGGAGTCCGGGAAGTGAACACGGTGTTGGAGTAATGCTTGCCGCAGGTTGTTCTCTAGTTATGCGTTCGCGCTTTGCCTTCTCTTCTCGCTCTCATTTGCGAATAGGTTAGCCACCATATCTTGCTAGTCGCTTGCTGCAGCTCCACAGATATTACCTTACCTTACCTATAAGCTTAAATAGTCTTGATCGCGAGGGTGTGAGATTGCTGAGTCCCTATGGCTCACAGATTACTTCCAAACCAGATGCAGGGCCAGACGACTCCGTTCCAGATGACGCGTTTGAGCTCAAGTGGGAGTTCGACGAGGACTCACGCCATTACTATGTGTCTTTCCCTGATGATCAGTAGTGGTGCCCAGTTGGGGCAATCGGGACCGTGTCGCATGTTGGGTTGATCTTTTATTTTGGCACTGTAGTCGGGCCATGAGTGATTGGATGATGTAATGCTATTTATGTACTTTGTTTGACGTGGCGAGTGTAAGCCAACTATGTATCTTCCCCTTTTATTATCTATATTACATGGGATGTTGTGAAGATTACCTTGCTTGCGACATTGCTTTCAATGCGGTTAAGCCTCTAAGTCGAGCTTCGACACATAGGAGATATAGCCACATCGAGGGCGTTACAATGGACTCATCTGGAATAACTTTGGGTTCATGGTTTTTGATGTACAAGCAGAATTCTCACTTAGTACAGGCGAAGGCTAGCAATTAGATTGAGAAGCGGCCAGCTAGAGAGCAACAACGATTATGATCATGCATTATGCATAAGTAACATTGGACACTAGCATGAGTAGGATATGAACACCATGAACGTAAATATCACAGAGGCTATGTTGGTTTTGATTCAACTACATGCATGAACATGTGTCAAGTCAAGCCACTTGAACATTCAGAGAAGGATACCATATCATCATACTACATCACAATCATTTTAACGCAATGTTGATATCCAAGATAAATCATTATCCACTCCCAGCTACTTATGCATGGCATGAGAAACTATAATCTCTAATTGTCACTGCAAACATGTTTAATCATAATGGGCTGAATCATGGATACTAGGTTAAACATATTTACACAAATAGAACAAGTCGAGTTCATACTAGTTTCTCTCTGCCACGGTCAGTTCATCGAATGTCGTCATTATTGCCTTTCACTTGCACGACCGAACGATGTGAAAACAATAATAGTGTAAGAGTGCCATGGACTAAGTTGGAATCTGCAAACCATTTTATTCAACGGAAGAAGACAAGGTAAAATGAGCTATTTATTAGATCAACAATTATTCATATGGGAGCCACTCAACATTTTCATCGTGGTCTTCTCCTCGGTACAACTCAAATGAAAGAAAAGAAATTCAGAGAAACACACTGAAATATTTTTGGAGTTTTGATTTTCTTGAACAAGCAAATAAAAGGGGAAAAGCAAAAACGAGAAAAAATATTTACATGAGGAAGCTCCCAACAAGCAAAAGAAGAACAAGGAAATCTTTTTGGGTTTTCTTTTTAATATTAATATTTCAACTAAGCATGCATGGAAAGTAAACTAGCTACAACTAATTTCTTTGGTTTTTCTAAACTTTTTCAAACACACAAGAAGAAAGCAAGAAGAATAAAATTTAAACATGAATGATTCAATGAAAATTGTGAACACCGACAAAATGAATAAGTGAACATGAATGTAATGTTGGTGGGAAACACGTACTCCCCAAAGTTTAGGCTTTTGGCCTAACTTGGTAGTCGATTAGTAGTCTGGATGGTAGTAGGGGTACTGAGGAGCGGGCATCCACTGATCCCACTGCAGAGGCTCCTCCTGTGTTGCCTCCGCAGCAGCCTGAGTGTTCCGATAGGCGATGATGTCTGTAGACATGATCTTAATCCATCCATCTAGTCTATCTCTAGTACTACTAAGGACAACTGAGCACGGGGGAGGGGGAGGGGTTGTTTAGACGGATGTGGCGTGCTGTCATCAACAACTGCCAAGTAGGTTGTTTTCCGGCTCGCTGCAGTTGGTTGACGTCTAGCACCTGCCTTTAGTTCGGGTTAGGTATAATTTGGGGTAGTTTACATGTAATATATGTCCAACTCATTAAATTTCGTTAGTTTAAATATAATATATCAAGCTGGTTAAATTTCATCCGACTTTCGTGTTTAAAATGTTTGAAATGGGAGACATTTTGTGGTACTCCATCCATTTCTTTTTACTACATGTATAAGATTTATCTTCAGTCATATATTCTAAAGTTTGATCAAATTTATATTGAAAAGTATCCACATATACAAAACTATAGATGGGACGACCCATTTGCATGGAGAAGTATCTGGTTTTGGAAACCTCCTGGAAGGGCCCAGTTGGTTTATACCGGTTTTGGGAACTTTTTGGAAGGTAACAAACCAATTTTTTATTCTGTTTTTTAATTTTGTTTTTTCTTTTCTGTTTTGTCATTTCTGTTTTTTCATTTAAAAAATGTTCTAAAAATTTCAAAAATATACACATTTCCAAAAATTGTTGCAAATTTTCAAAAAATATTCCTGTTTCCAAAATTTGCTCATAAAATTCAAAAAAATGTTTTGGTTTTTGGAAAATGTTTAGGTATTACATGTAAGGTTCTCGTTTTTCAAATATGTTCATAAATTCAACTAAATGTTTGGTACTTTGAAAAAATGTCCTTGTTTGTCAAAAATTGTTTTATACAAAATGCTCATGTTTTCAAATTTGTTCATAGACTAAAAAATTGTTCTTGTTTTCCAAAAATATTTGTGTTTTTCAAACTTGTCTAGACAATAAAAAATATTCCCTTTTTAAAGAAACATCTATTTTAAAAGTAGTGAGTTTCCAAAAATGTTCATCTTTAAAAAAAATCAGAATTCTAAAAAATATTTCTGATTTCCAAAACAATTATAGATAAAATATTGTTCGCATTTTCCAAAAATGTTCGTGTTTTAAAAAAGAATAAATTTGAAAAATGTTTCCATTTCTTAAATTTGTTCATAAATACAAAGTGTTTAAGTTTTCAAAAAATGTTCGCATTTTTAAATATAAAAAATGTTCCAGTTTTCAATCAGTGTTCACAATTCAAAAAATATTTTCACTCTTCAGAAAAAATCAACATTTTATTCGTGTTGTTTAGAAAAAGTTTGGATTTAAAAAAATTACCTTTGAAAAAATTATTCGGTCTTTTCCATGAAATGTCCAAAATTTCAACAGTTTTCAGATCTGCAGGGTAATTTAGTTCTTAAAGTTTCGCGTTGCTTATTTGTCACTCACAGTCGTTCTGCCAACTGGTTATCACGACCCGCACACAATCGTCTGGTTTGGAGTTCGATTCAGTTTGACAAACAGAATTTTTTGGATTTTACATTGCTCGCCCACGGTTTTAGGCCAATGTCACATTTCTCATTAGTTTTTTCGTGCATAAGTCCTAGGCCTGCTGGCCTTGTTTGATCGCTTGAGTTTCCTCCTAATCTTGAACATTTTCTGAAATCATGAACATTTTTAAAAAATGTTATTTTTTTGGAAATTCATAAATATTTTTTAAATTCGTGAACCTTTTTTAACAAATTCGTGAAAGTTCTCTAGAACTGTGATTTCTTTTTGAATTCCCGAACAGTTTTTTGAAAACATGAATATTTTTCTGAATTCATGATTATTTCATTCAAAATTCGTAACTTTTTCTGAAATTTAGAACCTTTTGATATCCCGAATTATTGAAAAAGGAAAAAAACGAAAGGGGTAGAAGCAAGAATAAAGAGAGAATTTCGTATTTAACACTGTCTTAAATTTTCTTTCCCTATTTAACACGGGAAAACTTTTCCTTCCTTATCTAACATAAAGTCTAAATTTTGTTTCTTTTGTGACATCCATTTTTAACAACTAACGGTGTTAAGGGACATGTGAAAAGACGGCTTTATCTCTATGCAACTTGCGACCAAAATTTTCACATGACCAAAGAAGCAGATATTTACATGGCCGTGGAAGGCAGTGGACAAAAGCAGAGCCCCTGATGCACACGTACACGTGAAACTCGCCTGTGCTAGTGTCAACTAGATCGATCAGGCCGATAGTCTCGCTATAGAGCAAACTTAGCCAGCCCTGGCCATGTGCACGTATGCAAAGTTTAGGGTGCTACCTGTGTGTGCTATTGATACACGAATCAATCAAGCTGCCTGCTAGTCGGCTTCTTTGAGCTAGCTTTGCATGTACGCAATTTGTGATGACTTGAATTAGAGTTTTAGAAACCAACATGCAACTATAAGGTTCTGGCCACCACCGACACTGTACACGGGGACGGACTAATTAGGCCAACCGAGCCTAATGGTTGTCCAAACGTGACGCCGGGCAGCTGGAGAAAAAGCAAAGAAAAGAAAAAAACACCATGGAGAAAAAAAAGAAAAAAGAAAAAAAAGTGAAAACAAACAATTAAAAAGAATCCAAAAAACCCCGTGAGAACGAGTGAAATCAGCGAACCAAGTGGATTAAGCAAAAAAGAAAACGAGACCCAGCAAAGTAAAAAGAGAATGAAAACAGGTCGGCCCAGTAGCTATAAACCTGCAGCGAGACCTATGGTTTCCTCGCTATAAGCGAGATATAACATCTGTGGCATGCGCATCTCCAGCTGTTCTGAACTCCCTCCTGGTCAAACCTCTTTCCCGATCGATTATGTTGCACTGTTCCTTCGTTTGTGTTGACGCCAGATTTTCGCACGGCCAAGAACTTAATTAAGATGGCCTCAAATGGAGAAGTGCTCAAAGTGAGAAAGTTCCGTATCGTCAAAAGGAAAAACTTTGATATTTGGGCCATAGTCATCCGGTCTCATCTCTAAGGCCGAAGTTGTGTTCAAAGTACTCAGATTTTGTATTCAGAACACTATTCGGCTGATTACGCCCCCAAGATGGCCTCATATGAGAAACATTTCTACACGGATTGTCTTCGTCTCGTCGAAACGATCGATTTTGATATAAAAACGTCTAAATCGGAGTTCATATGCAAAAGTTAGAGCCAAAACTATGTGATGCATAAGTCTGCCCCGGAAGTTCCGGGCAAAACTTCCGGGGAGGTTGCGGGCTAAACAGAAACTTTGCACGCGGTGCGCCCCAAAAACTGGAATTTGAACATTATTTACAGATTTGCGGGGCCGATTTCGACATCTATGATAACCTCCGATGAAAAAGTGATCAACTAAGGAATTTTTCTTCATTGCAAGATCTACAACTTTGCTTTTGGGATCATCGCGATCCGAATCATATGCGACCTGCAGGAGCTGTGCAAGAGGGCTACTTGATGTAATTTTAGCCCGGAAGTTTCGAGCTGACCGGAAGTTCCGGCCCTCGTAGTCCGAGTTAGGTTAATTTTTGATGTTTTGGACGGGATTTGAGTCCTTTTCTTGGACGGAAAGTCCAGCCGCCTCATATATATGTAAGGGGTGAGGACCGATTGAACAACACACAATCGATCTATCAATATATCATCTTTTTACCTTTACCTTTATCTCTCTCCCTTGTTCTTCTTCTTTCTCGTTCCTCGTTCGTTCTTCGTTTGCAGGGCAGCGAACCTCGAGGCCCTAGGGGCGATCAGGTCGACCTAGGGCAGCCCAGAGCCACCGCAAGCCCCGACGGGGTCCCTCCCAGGCGTGTGGGGTTTCGGGTCCTCAAAAGCACCCGCCAGATTGTCTTGCGTACCGCTCTTCCGGCGGGTCTCCTTCGACGTGAGCTGCGGTGCATCACCCCCGGTGTTGAGGGTACACGGTGACGTGTTCGTGTACGAACACACTTTTTGGCGACTCCGCTGGGGAAGAAGCTTTGAACGGTCTCCAGCCCGTTCTTGCTACAAAGAGATCGTCATCTAGGGTTTGCAATTTACGAGGTAATATGAACACTCAATTCCCCTTTGTAGATGCAAATAATTCATATGTTGTTGCTAGATCGTCTAACGAGCATAATGTATTGGCTAGCCCTAGTTTTATCAATCATGCATCTAATTATGCGCAAGGGCCGATGCAAAATAATCTTTGTGCTTCAAATTCTTATGATTTTAGCAACATGCAACATATGTATCCCAACCCTCATGCATCGGCAACTCCACAAATCCATATGCCGATGAACAACATGATGGGTTTGGTTAATCAATTTGAAACACCTCATGTTAAAATTTCCAATAGCATACAAGAAAGTGTCTCACCTTTTTATTCATCGGCAACTAATTTTCAATATGTGAATCCAACCTTGCCGATGGATGGGAGAATTGGCCATGCTACTACTAGCTATTCGGCCAGTTACTCTCAACCATCATATGCTACACCTCATGTTAGTAATTTTTCAGCACCGTACGCAACTGTAGATGTTCATAATTCGGCCCCGCATCTTCATGGTCATAGCCGAATAAGTGAAAATTTTACAGAAACACATGTGCCATCATCAAATATTGTAGCATATAATGCATACTCTACGCAATTCATGAATTTCAGTAACACTCACGAATCATTGCCGAAAGAATCTGAAAGTATTGCGGAGCAATCTCTTCCAGAAGTGGTTGTGGCTGCGTTAAAAAAGAGCTTGACACAAAATAAGAGGATTAGTGCTCTTTGCCTTGAACAATATAAAAAGGGGTTGTATCCTGATTATGCTGCAATAAAGGCTAGAGTTTTGCAAGAAGATGAAACTTCATCAATTGATAGAATTGGCGAGAGAGCATATGGTTATACAGCAGTGCATACACCTCCACCTAGTACCGCAGCATATTATACACCCCCTACACAATTGCAAAATTTCGGCAACACTGACACTTCATTGCCGAAAGATTGTAAAAGCATTGGGGGGCAAGCTAATCTAGAGCGGGCTGAGATTGAGAGGGAAGTTAAAGCTTTGCGCGATAGGGTGCAAGTACTTCGCCAAGAGAGAATTGATAGGGAATTAGCTCAAAGAAAAGAAGGGTTGCCAATTGATATAACCAGTGAAAACAATGATGATTCGAAAACTAAAAGTGTTTCGGTTGAAAAAGCCAAATCAAGTAGTAAAGATTCGGAATCCATCAAATACAAAGAGGCAAACATTATTGAGAAATGGCATGGAAAGTATAGCAAGACAGCCATACTTGATTTTTCTGAAGTTAATGGAACCTACTTCCTGCCCTATGAGTTTCGTGCCATAGAAATTGACGCGTTTCAAGGACAAGAACAAGTAGCCGAACAAAGTTCGGTTGAAAAAGATCTTAAAATTTATGATGCACGAAATCAAGAGGAAAATTGTGACGCGGTGTTGGGAAGCCATCCAAAAACAAAGCACGATATTATTCATGCCACACCACCATCATGCTCTCCCAACATATTTGAAGAGGTATGTTTAGCAAGTAATTTACCTATTTTCAGATTTGGTCAAAACTTTATTGTTGATGCATCTATTAGAAAAATCCTCTTAAGTAATGTTGAAAGACCAATGAAGAAGGGTAATTTACTTGTTAGCAATAAAAACATTATAGAATATATCAGTCAACCCATTGCGCCATTTATAAAGACCGATAATGACTTATTGTTGCAGCCAATGCTTTCCCTGTTGCTTTATTTAAAGTTCGTATCTACATGGGTAGCTTTGGTTGTTTCATAGTTGGCTTACTCTTGTTCTCAATTGAGGCATGCATGTTCTAACTATTTTTGTTTTAGAAACTTAAAGCCAAGGTTAGATTCTTTTCAGAAAACCGATGCTAGTATAATATATTATCCAATGACATCGGTAAGAGAATGCAAAATAAAGTTCATAGCCGAATGGGGTGATACAAAATCTAAACCATTCGTTTTCTTAACTCCAAAGCCGTTCTCATAGCAAGATCGGCTAGAAAATAAAAAGTTTACCTTCAGTTCAAGCATGTGTGATCAAATATTTGATTTGTTGCTGAAAAATAATTACATAAGAATTCTTGATCACCATGTCAAGCCATCAATTCAAGGACGAATGTATTGTAGGTTGCATCATTCGTTCAAACATAATTTTGAGGATTGCAATATGTTTCGTTAAATAGTTAAATCGGCCATTGATAAAGGACGATTGAGAATTGTTGAAACACCAAAGGATGACCAGTCTATTCCGATTGGTCTTGATGGCAAAAAGTTTTTGCATCGGCTACTTCAAGCCGATCCATCTAAAGAGAAGGTAAAAACTGCAGGTGACGGGATCATGCTTTCAAGTAAAGAAGTTGTTGAAGAGCACAATGAACATAAACTTGAGGGCGAGAATTCCATCGAAGCTACAATGAAGACGCCAAGGACTGGGGGGCAGCAAAGAAATCCAATGATCAATGAAAGCAAACCAAAAGAAAGCAAAGGCCGAAATAAGCGCAAGTGTAAGATATCAAAAATCATCTTCGCTAAACTATTGGATAAATATCAAAAGAAGAGTGAAGAGCAGAATGCTTATTGGCCAAACCATGCAAAGAAACCAAGATCGCCCCAAAGGTGCAAATGTGAGGATTGGTATTGGCAAAGTGGGAATTATAATGCAACATATTCGTATCCTTATTTTGGGCCGCCAATGCCAATGCCATGGATGCCTCCCTATGCTCATTTAAATCCATATTCATCATGGGACAGGTATGATACAAGGGCACATTCTCCATCTTATTTTAGACCATCTCACCAATACTATGCAGCTCCAAGAATATCAACATTTGAACAATCACGCATCAAAGACCGTTTCAATCATAAGGAATCGGTCCAAAGCTCAAGGAAGGAGAAAGAGGTGGTAGAGCGAGTTTACCGCGTGAAAAGAGATGGTCGTAAGTGTGCTACTTCATATTTGATTTCAAATGACAAAGAGCCAATTAAAGTGTTGACATTGGCTACAAAAGGCAAAGAAGTGAAGCAATCAATTGATCAAAATCAGAGTGCCAAATCTGAAGAAAAGAAGTTAAGGGTGCACAAGGCGCAAAAAGAGTTGCCATTGGTTGAAACAAAATCACAGTCGAGGTGCTCACTCGGATTATCGTATTGGCAAAAGAAGGAGTTACAAAAGCTTAGTGCACAAGAACTTGAAGAAAGGAACATGGCATGGGTTCCCAAAGGAAGTACTCAAAATAATTATTATGTGCAAACTTCCATTACAAGAAGTGTGGCAAAGATGAAGAAAGAAAAGAGTGAAAACTATGAAGGACCAAGCCGAAGGTTTCAACATCCTCGTTCTATACATTATCCATATTCTTCAACTATGCCATTAACGCCTATGCCATGGAATTCGTCATCAGGTATGATTGGTAACCCTCAATGGGCTTATTTTAATCCATGGATGCAATATAATTTCTTACATTATGAAAGGGTATTGCCAAATCACTATACATTTGATTAGCTACAAGTTTGTTGCTGATCCAAAGGGCCGAAATACTTATTTGCTATTTCATTTGTTTATTTCGGCTATACATACTTTGGTGGGTAAATTCTATATGGACCTCATGTTAATGGCCGATATTTATCTATCGCCCTAAGAATATGTCAAAGCATGGCTGATGTAGTATCCTAACATCGTCCTCAGTTCAATTGGAGGCCAAAATGAGGTACATGTTCATTGATATTGCCCTTGTCTTTCTAGTACTATGGAGATTATTTTCGACGGTTAAATTTGTAGCAATGGCCAAGGTGTTGGTGTTGTTTATTTATCTCCATATGGAGCTATTTTGTGAAGCCTCATGCCGCTTAAAATATTTTTGCACAATGATCAAAGCCGAATATGCATTGTTATTCAGATTGAAGCTTTGCCTTGCTATAGGTGCTATACATATTGAGGCTTCCAGTGATTCGTTATTAGTAGTGCAAACAAATATTCAAGGGTTATCAACGTTTTGACGAATCACTTATAGTTTATCTTTTGGTATGTCTAGATGCAAGATTTACCTTGGGTTGCTTTAAAATTGTTCATATATCTAGACATGACAATTTGAAAGAGTTGGCACAACAAGCATCCGGCTACTATGTTAACCATGGTGTATTGCATTTCTATCAATAGCCGATGTTAGGTCTTGTCAACATAGGTAAGGCCGAACCGAAGCCCACCGCTTCGGCCACTAATGAAACTTTTATGCAGGCGAAGTAAGGATTGGAGGAAATTCATTCTTGATTATCTGCAAAATCCTAGCGAAAGGGTGAACAATATGGTTCGGAGGATGGTTTCGATCTATGGAACCTTATCACCGAATTGTTATAGAAGCTGAGAAGTTTTCACCCAAGTTTGCATCAAGAGGTTCAAACAAGCAATGGCCGATCTATACTTATCGTCCTAAGAACATGCAAAATGGCCGATGGAGTGTTGACATCGTCCTTAGAACAAGATATATGCGAGTTATTTTTCGATACACAAGCTTTGCCAAAAAACAGGGGGGCATGTGTTCACGTCAGATTTTCGCACGACCAAGAACTTAATCAAGATGGCCTCAAATGGAGAAGTGCTCAAAGTGAGAAAGTTCCGTATCGTCAAAAGGAAAAACTTTGGTATTTGGGCCATAGTCATCCGGTCTCATCTCTAAGGCCGAAGTTGTGTTCAAAGTACTCAGATTTTGTATTCAGAACACTATTCGGCTAATTACGCCTCCAAGATGGTCTCATATGAGAAACTTTTCTACACGGATTGTCTTCGTCTCGTCGAAACGATCGATTTTGATATAAAGAACGTCTAAATCGGAGTTCATATGCAAAAGTTAGAGCCAAAACTATGTGATGCATAAGTCTGCCCCGGAAGTTTTGGGCAAAACTTTCGTGGAGGTTCCGGGCTAAACAGAAACTTTGCACGCGGTGCGCCCTGAAAACTGGAATTTTAACATTATTTGCAGATTTACGGGGCCTATTTCGACATCAAGATGACCTCGGATGAAAAAGTGATCAACTAAAGAATTTTTCTTCATTGCAAGATCTACAACTTTGCTTTTGGGACCATCACGATCCGAATCCATATGTGACCTGCAGGAGCTATGCAAGAGGGCTACTTGATGTAATTTTAGCCCGGATGTTCCGGGCTGACCGAAAGTTCGGGCCCTCGTAGTCCGAGTTAGGTTAATTTTTGATGTTTTGGACGGGATTTGAGTCCTTTTCTTGTACGGAAAGTCCAGCCGCCTCATATATATGTAAGGGGTGACGGCCGATTGAATAACACACAATTGATCTATCAATATATCATCCTTTTACCTTTACCTTTATCTCTCTTCCTTGTTCTTCTTCTTTCTCGTTCTTCGTTTGCAGGGCAGCGAACCTCGAGGCCCTAGGGGCGATCAGGTCGACCTAGGGCAGCCCATAGCCGCCGCAAGCCCCGACGGGTCCCTCCCGGGCATGTGGGGTTTCGGGTCCTCAAAAGCATCCGCCGGATTATCTTGCGTACCGCGCTTCCGGCGGGTCTCCTTCGACGTGAGCTGCGGTGCATCACCCCCGGCGTCGAGGGTACACAATGATGTGTTCGTATGCGAACAGTTTGTAGTCCTCCCGAGTCCAAGGAATAGATCGATCATGCTTGGCGTGGACCGGAACGCAAGGAGTAGGATGGCTGGGTCAAGTGGCAGAATTGGCCCCCATGGATTCGAGCAGAAACCAGCGTCAACAAGGCCCAATGCTGCCAAGAAAAGCAGAAGGCAGCTGGCGGTGCCGAGCGCCTGGGCTTACGCCCGATCAATTTGGTTTACGTAGTCACCGGCCAGTAATGTCCATCAGGTGCGTTCAAGCTAAAGCATAATTCAATTAGGCTATTCATTTGCTCCATTATTTAACAGCTAATGCGCATTTTCTACATGTGGACCAGTTCTTAAGTTAATCAGTAAATTGTTATATGTTATTCCTCCACGGATGAACTTTTAGTGAAGATAGTTGGTGTATTGTGCATGTTCTTCATATTGTAAGAAATACCACAAGTTTAAAGTTAATATGACATTTTTGTAGATAAAGAAGTTAAGAGTATCTACAGCCGGACTTTGCAAATCCGGCCCCTCAAACGCCCGTGGGTGCAACCGGGCGCGTCCGTTGACAGTGATCGATCATACCTAAAATTAGCCATTTTGCATTCGCCTCTTTTATATTTCATCCTCTAGATTCATACAAAGCATACAAAAAAAATCCTACATACTATATACTACATACTACCCTAACTACCCTTCGTCGTCGGTGGACGGGCGGGTAGGAGGGCTGCGGCTCATCCTCCTCCTGCTCAACCTCATCCATGTAGGCGAGCATCTCCGCCTCCTTCGTGGCCTGCTGCACCTTCACCTCCTGCCGGCGACGGCGTCTGGCCTCCGCAGCCGACTCCGACCGGAGGGTATCGAGGATGGCCTGCTGCTCCGCCTGCAGATCCGCGGCGCCAGCATCGCCCACATCCTCCTCCTCTGGCTCATTCTCCTCCTCCTCCTCCAGATCCACTGCATCCAGAGGTAGCTTGGGCTTCGCGCCTAGCCCGGATCTGCTCAAGGAGCTCGAGCTGGCGCTCCGGCGTCAGAAAGAGCTCGCTCCTCACCCGGCGGCGTGAGGGCATGACTACTAGGCGGACAGGTGGAGTGGAAAGTGGCGACGACGGCGGACAGGAGGAGAAAAATGTGGATCGATGGTAGGGTTTCGGTGCTACCGGTCGACTTAAATAGGCATAGTAGGCACTACGCGGCCCGCTGGGGCTGCGCACGCGGCATCACCGATCCGACGAAGGAGACGAGCTTCGGACTGCCGGGTTTCAGGGCATTTCCGGCTGGGACCCCTTCGTCAGTCCAACGTGGTGGGTGTGCCCGAGCGCGTGCTGGGGCGTTTCATATTTGAGCTGGATATAAGGGGTGCCGGTTATTCCGGGCGTTTGAGACCAGTTTGAGGCGTCCGTCTAAATTAAAAAACTATGACCAGTCAGTGACCGGGCGGCCCGCCCGAACGTTTAAGAAGGGTTTGAGGCGCCCGGCTGTAGATGTTCTAATACAACTTAAATGAGAGTACATTCTAGTCATAACACTTATTTCAGAATTTAGGGCATCATTTACATTTCGCACCGGGTCTTCAATTCCTGACGACGGCCTGGGTGTCCATTTGATGATTGCCGTTGGAAGTGCCCTAACGTCAGTTAGAGATGAGTAGTGGCCTTCAGGCTTGAAATGCACTGCAGCCGCGCATGTCTTTTAGGGCATGTACAATGGTGCTATCTTATAGAAATGACACATAGGATAAATAATGATGTGAAGAAAAGATAACTCAAAATCAAAGGCTTGTCTTCTCTTATTTAAAAGAAAAATAAGAGAAGACAAGAAATAATCCCTTACACAATATGTCTCAACATGTTTTTAAAATAGCTAGTTATTAAAGATAAAGCTAAGAGATGACCCATTGTAGACATTTATTTTTGTCATATCTAAATTACATGCAAAACTTAAAATAAAATTATTTTATCAACCATTCTACATGCCCTTATTGTCCACTTTGTCATTTACGTCGTGGTTATACCATATTACTCCCTATATGGAGAAAAAGTGATTGGCTGGTAGTTGCATGTGCGCGCAGATGTTCATTTGTTGCTCGTCCTGTAGCGCTACAGCTTGCGCGATTTACTGTGTGGTGTAGGACTGTATGTAGTGTTTCCTACACGGCACTGTAGCCTGTCATTGCTTACTGACACACATCGGATAAAATTTGATATACCGCTGAACGACACGAGGGCCCTCCCTGTATGCTCGTGCAGTATACGTAGGGAAGTACGATGCCAGATGGTGGATGTCACTAGAGATGGTCTGTATCAAAATGCACGTCGTGTTCTCAAAGTACAAAAAGATAAAATAGCGCACGTCGTTTCAAAAACGACTGGCAACATCTTTTTGATGAGACGAGAGTTACCACTCACCTCACTCTTAGGCCAACTTCAAGCCAAACCGTAGAAGACTATAGGATGCAACTCAATTGTATTTCATCGGAGTCGGTTACAATATATACAGGTGGTGTCTTGCCTGACAAGCCAACTAACCCTACAATATCTCTAGAAGTCAACCCATACAAGGCTAGAGATAATTGAAGAATCAGTCGGAAATAAATACAAAGATATCATGTTTCAACACCCCCCGCAGTCGAAGCATCGGCGTCGGCGATGCGAAGACTGGAACGAAACTCTTGAAATGCAACGGTGGGCAATCCCTTGGTCATGATGTCGGCAAACTGTTGGGTAGTCGGTACATGAAGAACACGAAGCTGACCCAAGTGAACCTTCTCGCGCACAAAGTGAACATCGAGCTCAATGTGTTTGGTGCGCTTGTGCTGCACCGGATTAGCCGCGAGATAGGTGTCCGGCACGTTGTCACAGAAGACCACAGTAGCTTTCGGAGGAGAAATCCGAAGCTCACCAAGAAGGTGACGAGGCCAACAAGTCTTCGCAACGACTTTGGCAATAACTCGGTACTCGGCCTCAACACTCTAACGGGAGACAGTAGGCTGCCGTTTAGAGGACCAGGAGACAAGAGAGTCACCAAAGAAGACACAATAGCCAGACGTGGAACGTTGAGTGTCAGGACAGCCAGCGCAATCCGTGTTAGTATAAGCAAGAAGTTCAGTCGATGCGGATGCACGGAGGCGAAGACCGTAGGTCGGCGTGCCACGAATGTACCGAAGAATGCGCTTGACCAAAGACCAGTAAACATCATGGGGCGAGTGCATATGCAAGCAAACTTGCTGCACCGCAAACTGGATGTCTGGTCTGGTGAGCGCACGGTACTGAAGGGCGCCAACAATGCTGCGGTAAAGGGCGGCGTCAGTAGCGGGCTGGCCAGCAGTGGCGGAGAGCTTCGGCTTGGCCTCAACAGGTGTGGCGGCTGGCTTACAGTCAGTCATGCCGGCACGGTCCAGAAGATCAAGAGCGTACTGGCCCTGGTGTAGAAAAAACCCAGTGGCATCACATCGCACATTAATGCTGAGGAAGAAGTGCAACGCGCCTAGATCCTTCAGCCGAAACTCAGAACCAAGACGACCAATGATGTCGCGAAGAAGATCCTCTCGGGAGGCAGTGATGACAATATCATCAACGTAGAGCAGAAGCATAGCCACATGATCAGCCCGATGCAGCACGAACAACGACGTGTCAGAGGTGGTGCTGCGAAACCCGAGAAGACCAAGGAACGCTGCGATGCACTGGTACTAGGCACGCGGAGCTTGTTTGAGGCCATATAATGACCGTGACAACAGGCAGACATCATCTGGTCGCCGAGGGTCAACGAACCCGGTCGGCTGCTGACAAAGAACTCGCTCCTAAAGATGGCCGTACAAAAAGGCATTGTTGATGTCGAGCTGATGTACGGGCCAACGGCGAGAGGCGGCCAGCTGAAGAACCACACGAATCGTGGCGGGTGTAAGTGTTTAACCTGCTGTATCTGTTCGACAGTTAGTTCAGTTATGCAGTTTTTTGTATTCAGTTTACATAAGTGCAGTCACGTGTTGATTTGGTCAATGTGTGACTGCCCGCCAGAAGCGTGCTGCGTTTACGCTGCGGCCATAGTTTTAGTCGTTGGTTAGATAAGGCAATGACACGATCCAAGCTCATGGGATGGCATGCGCAGAAACTGGATCGTGCCGCTGTTTTCATTCAGTTTGTTATCTGACGGAATAAAAGGCTAAAACAGAAAAGACACAGAATTAGCGCGTCGCAAAACTCTCTCTCTCGTGACTGCGTTTCCTCTCTGTTCCCTTCCACCTCCCGTGCGTGTGTTGTGTTCTTTAGAGAGAAAATTCAGAGGAAGCTGAGTGTAGATCACAGCTAGAAATCCAACAATTGGTACCAGAGCTTTAGGTTTAGGACCTTGGGCGTTTGGCAGCGGTGATCGGAGGAGTTTTGGCGGCGGCGATGGGGGACACGTCTCCTAAGAAGGGCGACGGGAAGAGCAGCAGCGCCAGCGGCGGAAAGTACACGCCACCGGCGGCAAGGAAGCCCAGCGCAGGCGAAGAAACTGCCGTGGTGCTGGCTGCATCGTCGAGAGCCACCAACGTGCCCATACAGTATCTGATGCTGATGGACACAAACTACTCTCTTTGGGCCATCAAGATGAAAGTGCTGATGAAGGCGCTCCGCGTCTGGTCGGCAATTGACGGCTCCGGCGAGTACGACCAAGCGGCGGACGAGGAGGCCTTCGCGGCGCTCTCTCAGTCCGTCCCGGATCATGTTATGTTGCAGGTTGCGGACTGCGACACCGCACAAGAGGCGTGGGAGATGATCCGATCAGCGCGCGTCGGGGAGGATCGCGTGAAGAAGGCGCGCGCGCGGCAACTGAAGAGGCAGTTCGATCGCCTCGACATGGCAGAGAGTTTGCCAGGAAACTCACCATGTTGGTGAGTGAGATCCGCTCCCTCGGCGTCACCCTTGGGGAGGAGGCCGTGGTGGAGCGGTTGTTCAGCGCCGTGCCGGATCGCTTCACCGACATCGTCAACACCATCAAGCAGTGGGGCGACATCACCACGATGATGGTGCAGGAGGCTGTCGGGCGCCTCACGGCGTTCGAGGAGAACCAGCGGGGGCGCCGCTAGAGCCGTGGCGACAACAACGAGCAGCTGATGCTCGTGACCCATGCGCTGGAAACCATTATGAAAGGGAAGAAGATCGTCAACAACAACGGGGCCTCCGGCTCTGGTGCGAAGAAAGGAGGCGGCCAGAGCGGCGGACAAGGCGATGGGCAGGACAAAGGCCGTGGTGATCGCGGCCAGAACAATGGAAAGGGAAAACAGAAAAAACATCGTAAGTTTGATATCTCAAAAGTAAAATGTTTTAACTGTGATGTGAATGGGCACTTTGCCTCGGACTGTCCTGAGCCAAAGCGGGAGCGAGCTAACCTGACACAGAAACATAGTGATGAAGATCCGGCTCTCCTGATGGTTGAAGCTTGTGAGTTGGTTCATGATGCTGGACTGACAGAAAAAGGCTCATGTTGAATGAAGAAAAGGTCACACCTAAGCTTTCAGGAACTGCAAACAAGTCTCGGTACTTGGATATTGGAGCTAGTAACCATATGACAGGTTGTGTTGAAAAGTTTGCTGAATTGGACCGAAAGATCACAGGTTCAGTTCAATTTGGGGATGGTTCAGTCGTTGGCATTGAAGGGCGCGGGTCAGTACTATTCCTAGCTCATAATGGAGAGCACCGTCTCCTAACAGAGGTGTACTACATCCCAAGATTAAAGAGCAACATTATCAGTCTTGGGCAACTCGATGAGTTTGGTTGCAAGTATTCAGTGGATGAAGGACTGATGACAGTCCTCGACAAGGAGCGCAAGTTGCTAGCAAAAGTAAGAAGAGCACCAAACAGACTACACATTCTGAATATTGAGCAGTCTGAACCGGTGTGTCTGCTGTCGAGAGCATCAGAAACACCCTGGCTATGGCATGCGCGTTTTGGACACATAAGTTTCCATGCATTGCGGTTATTGTCCAGAGAGAACATGGTGGTAGGGCTGCCAATGATCGATCAAGTAGATCGTCTCTGCGAGAGTTGTCTAGTCGCAAAGCAGAGGCGCGCTCCTTTTCCAGCTGAAGCTTCCTATCGAGCTGACAAGGCACTGCAATTGCTCCACGGGGACCTTTGTGGTCCTATCTCCCCTGCAACCTTTGCAGGGAAGAATTATTTTCTGCTATTGGTTGATGACCACACCAGGTACATGTGGGTTGTGCTGATCAAAAGCAAAGATGAAGCACTTGAGGCAGTTAAGAAGATAAGAGCAGCAGTAGAGGTTGAGCTGAATCTGAAAGTCATGGCCCTGCGGACAGATCGTGGAGGGGAATTCACTTCCAAGAACTTTGCTCAGTTCTGTGAAGGCCTCGGAATCAAGCATTACTTGACTGCACCATATTCTCCTCAACAGAACGATGTTGTTGAGAGGAGGAATCAGACTGTGGTGGGCATGGCAAGAAGCTTGCTGAAGAGCAAAGGGTTACCCGGTCAGTTCTGGGGCGAAGCAATAGCTACTGCAGTGTACTTGCTGAATCAAGCACCGACAAAAAGTGTCTGTGGCATGACCCCATATGAAGCCCTGTACAAGGTGAAGCCAAGAGTAGATCACCTTCGTACGTTTGGATGCATTGGCCATGTAAGGAAGGTCGGGGGGCATCTCCCAAAACTTGCTGATCGTAGTTCAGAAATGGTGTTAATCGGATATGAGCAGAATAGCAAAGCATACAGAATGTTTGATCCTTGCACAAAGAAATTGTGTGTGTCTCGAGATGTTGTATTCGAAGAAGACAGACGCTGGGAATGGGCATCGGGTGAAACTGAGCAGAGGCCTGAAAGTTTCATAGTGGAGTACAGTGTACATCTGGATGATGCACATACTGTTGCCCAGCCAAAGTGTACTGTTCATCATCCAACAACAGAAAGTCTGAAGGACAACAGACTCACGCCTGAAGAAATAGCTGCAGGTTTCAGATCGGATGATTTTCTCACCCCAGCCAGAGATGAAGCACATACTGGACCTCGGTTTGTGTCACCTCCGACCGGCGCCTCGACGCCGACGAGCACGGAGGGTCCACGCAGGTATCGGCTAATGGAAGAGCTAATCGAGGAAGCGCCAGAAACTGTTCTGCCTGAGTCATGTTTGCTCGGTATGGAGGAACCGACAACTTACACTGAGGCAAATGAAGAAGAGGCTTGGAAAGAAGCCATGCAAGCAGAGTTGAGCTCAATCAAGAGCAAAAATACTTGGGAGCTTGCAGATTTACCACATGGACACCAAGCCATAGGGCTTAAGTGGGTCTATAAATTAAAGAAAGATCCAGAAGGAAGAGTGGTGAAGCACAAGGCCAGGTTGGTTGCTAAGGGTTATGTGCAGCGTCAAGGGATAAATTATGAGGAGGTGTTCGCGCCTGTGACTCGATTGGAGACAGTGCATATGCTGATTGCAATTGCAGCACAAGAGAAGTGGGAGGTGCATCATATGGATGTGAAGTCTGCATTTTTAAACGGGGATTTAAGTGAAGAAGTGTATGTCACTCAGCCTCCTGGTTATGTAATTGAAGGGCAAGAACACAAGGTGCTAAAACTTTATAAGGCACTTTACGGTCTGAAGCAGGCTCCTCGGTCCTGGAATGAAAAGTTGGACAAAACACTTGCTGATTTGGGTTTTGAAAGGTGTCCATATGAACATGTTGTGTACAAGAGGTCTCAATTGGTGGTCGGCGTCTATGTGGATGACCTGATCATCACCGGTCCGAGGTTGGCTGAAATAACTGAATTTAAAGAGAAAATGAAGAAGTTGTTCAACATGAGTGACCTGGGGTTGTTGAGTTTCTATCTTGGAATAGAAGTTAAATAGATGTCTCATGGGATTTTTTTGAATCAGTCAAGTTATGCAGCAAAGATACTAGAGAAGTATGGAATGACAACTTGCAATGATGTGAAAACTCCAATGGAGGCTCGTGTGCACTTGAGCAAGTTCAGTACTTGTGAGCCGGTTGATGCAACAGAATACAGAAGCATCATTGGAAGTCTGAGATATTTGACTCACACCCGCCCTGACATTACCTTTGCTGTTGGGGTTGTAAGCTGATACATGGAGAATCCGGCGACTAATCACATGGCTGCTATGAGGCACATATTAAGGTATGTAAAAGGGACACAAGATCTCGGTTGCTTCTATGGAAGAACCGAAGAAGAAGGAATGCGCCTGTGTGGATACAGTGATAGTGATTTGGGTGGTGATGTGGATGACAGAAAAAGCACAACCGGCGTCATCCTCTACCTCGGATCTAGCCCAGTGAGCTGGTTTTCACAGAAACAGAAGATGGTTGCTGTGTCTTCCTGTGAAGCTGAATGTGTAGCAGCAGCTGTTGCTGCTAGTCAGGCTGTGTGGCTCAAAAGATTGCTTGAAAACCTAACCAAGACAGAAGGTGAATCCGTGTTGCTGAATGTTGATAATCAGTCAGCGATAGCTCTGAGCAAAAACCCAGTTAATCATGAGAGAAGTAAGCACATTGACATTAAGTATCATTATGTTCGTGAGTGTGTTGAAACTGGGGAAATTGATATTCAACATGTGCGCACTGGGGATCAACTTGCCGACATTTTGACCAAGCCACTTGGAAGAATGAAATTCCTGGAGCTAAGGGAGAGAATCGGCATGCGCACGATGGGACAAATACATCAAGTCTAAGGAGGTGAATGTAAGTGTTTAACCTGTTGTATCTGTTCGACAGTTAGTTCAATTTTGCAGTTTTTTGTATTCAGTTTACATAAGTGCAGTCACGTGTTGATTTCGTCAGTGTGTGACTGCCCGCCAGAAGCGTGCTGCGTTCACGCTACGGCCATAGTTTTAGTCGTTGGTTAGGTAAGGCAATGACACGATCCAAGCTCATGGGATGGCATGCGCAGAAACTGGATCGTGCCGCTGTTTTCGTTCAGTTTGTTATCTGACGGAATAAAAGGTTGAAACAGAAAAGACGCAGAATTAGCGCGTCGCAAAACTCTCTCTCTCTCGTGACTACGTTTCCTCTCTGTTCCCTTCCACCTAACGTGCGTGTGTTGTGTTCTTTAGAGAGAAAATTCAGAGGAAGCTGAGTGTAGATCACAGCTAGAAATCCAACAGCGGATTTGACAACCAGAGAGAAAATCTCAGAGAAGTCAACACCGACACGTTGTGCAAAGCCACGGACAACCCAGCGAGCCTTGTACCTGTCGAGAGAATCGTCTGGGGGAGTTTGTGACGAGAAACCCACTTGCCCGAGATGACGTTCGCTCCAGGGGGACAACGAACAAGGGTCCAAGTCCGGTTGGCGACAAGAGCATCATACTCAGCGCGCATGGCGGTGGTATGCGGATCACTCAACGCAGAACGTACCGATCGCAGAACCGGAGAGATGGTCATGACACTGAGGTTGTGGTAGTGCGGATTCGGCTTGCGCACCCTAGCCTTGGTGCGCGTCACCATGGTGTGGTAAGGCGGCGGGGGAGGCGGGCGCGGACCGCGGTGAGGGGCCACAACAGCCGGATCGGATGATGATGAAGACACGGGTGAGGCCACGGGTGTTGGTGTTGAGGGCGCCGTCGAGGCGCTAGAAGGCCCGGCCTTGGACGACGACAAGGATGCCGACGGGGCCGAGAGGGCCGGCTCCTCCTGAGCCGATGAGGAGCTAGAGGGCCCGGCCGTGGACGGCGATGAAGGCGCTGACGGGGCCAAGAGGGCCGGCTCCTCCTGAGCCAACGAGGAGCCAAAGGGCCCGGCCGTGGACGGCGATGAGGGCGCCGACGGGCCAGGAAGGCCGGATCCTCCTGAGCTGACAAGTGTTGGGGAATGTAGGAATTTCAAAAATTTTCCTACGCACACGCAAGATCATGGTGATGCATAGCAACGAGAGGGGAGAGTGTGATCTACGTACCCTTGTAGACCGACAGCGGAAGCGTTAGCACAACGCGGTTGATGTAGTCGTACGTCTTCACGGCCCGACCGATCAAGCACCGAAACTACGGCACCTAGGAGTTTTAGCACACGTTCAGCTCGATGACGATCCCCGGACTCTGATCCAGCAAAGTGTCGGGGAAGAGTTCCGTCAGCACGACGGCGTGGTGACGATCTTGATGTACTACCGTCGCAGGGCTTCGCCTAAGCACCGCTACAATATTATCGAGGATTATGGTGGAAGGGGGCACCGCACACGGCTAAGAATATGATCACGTGGATCAACTTGTGTGTCTAGGGGTGCCCCCTGCCCCCGTATATAAAGGATCAAGGGGAGGAGGCCGGCCGGCCCCTATGGCGCGCCAAGGAGGAGTCCTCCTCCTAGTAGGAGTAGGACTCCTACTAGGAGGGGGAAAGAAGTGGGAGGGAGAAGGAAAGGGGGCGCCGCCCCCCCCTATCCTAGTCCAATTAGGACCAGGGGGAGGAGGCGCGCGGCCCACCTTTGGCTGCCCCTCTCTCTCCACTAAGGCCCATATGGCCCATTACTTCTCCCGGGGGGGGGGGGGGTTCCGGTAACCCTCCAGCTCTCCGGTTTTCTCCGAAATCACCCGGAACACTTCCGGTGTCCGAATATAGCCGTCCAATATATCAATCTTTATGTCTCGACCATTTCGAGACTCCTCGTCATGTCCGTGATCACATCCGGGACTCCGAACTAACTTCGATACATCAAAACTCATAAACTCATAATATAACTGTCATCGAAACCTTAAGCGTGCGGACCCTACGGGTTCGAGAATAATGTAGACATGACCGAGACACGTCTCCGGTCAATAACCAATAGCGGAACCTGGATGCTCATATTGGCTCCTACATATCCTACGAAGATCTTTATTGGTCAGACCGCATAACAACATACGTTGTTCACTTTGTCATCGGTATGTTACTTGCCCGAGATTCGATCGTTGGTATCTCAATACCTAGTTCAATCTCGTTACCGACAAGTCTCTTTACTCGTTCCGTAATACATCATCTCGCAACTAACTGATTAGTTGCAATGCTTGCAAGGCTTATGTGATGTGCATTACCGAGAGGGCCCAGAGATACCTCTCCGACAATCTGAGTGACAAATCCTAATCTCGAAATACGCCAACCCAACATGTACCTTTGGAGACACCTGTAGAGCACCTTTATAATCACCCATTTACGTTGTGACGTTTGGTAGCACACAAAGTGTTCCTCCGGCAAACGGGAGTTGCATAATCTCATAGTCATAGGAACATGTATAAGTCATGAAGAAAGCAATAGCAAGATACTAAACGATCGGGTGCTAAGCTAATGGAATGGGTCATGTCAATCAGATCATTCACCTAATGATGTGATCCCGTTAATCAAATAACAACTCTTTGTTCATGGTTAGGAAACATAACCATCTTTGATTAACGAGCTAGTCAAGTAGAGGCATACTAGTGACACTCTGTTTGTCTATGTATTCACACATGTATTATGTTTCCGGTTAATACAATTCTAGCATGAATAATAAACATTTATCATGATATAAGGAAATAAATAATAACTTTATTATTGCCTCTAGGGCATATTTCCTTCAGTCTCCCACTTGCACTAGAGTCAATAATCTAGATTACACAGTAATGATTCTAACACCCATGGAGCCTTGGTGTTGATCATGTTTTGCTCATGGAAGAGGCTTAGTCAACGGGTCTGCAACATTCAGATCCGTATGTATCTTGCAAATCTCTATGTCTCCCACCTGGACTAGATCCCGGATGGAATTGAAGCGTCTCTTGATGTGCTTGGTTCTCTTGTGAAATCTGGATTCCTTTGCCAAGGCAATTGCACCAGTATTGTCACAAAAGATTTTCATTGGAACCGATGCACTAGGTATGACACCTAGATCGGATATGAACTCCTTCATCCAGACTCCATCATTTGCTGCTTCCGAAGCAGCTATGTACTTCGCTTCACATGTAGATCCCGCCACAACGCTTTGTTTAGAACTGCACCAACTGACAGATCCACCGTTTAATGTAAACACGTATCCGGTTTGCGATTTAGAATTGCCTGGATCAGTGTCAAAGCTTGCATCAACGTAACCTTTTACGATGAGCTCTTTGTCACCTCAATATATGAGAAACATATCCTTAGTCCTTTTCAGGTATTTCAGGATGTTCTTGACCGCTGTCCAGCGATCCACTCCTGGATCACTTTGGTACCTCCCTGCTAGACTTATAGCAAGGCAACATCAGGTCTGGTACACAGCATTGCATACATGATAGAGCCTATGGCTGAAGCATAGGGAACATCTTTCATTTTCTCTCTATCTTCTGAAGTGGTCAGGCATTGATTCTTACTCAACTTCACACCTTGTAACACAGGCAAGAACCCTTTCTTTGCTTGATCCATTTTGAACTTCTTCAAAACTTTGTCAAGGTATGTGCTTTGTGAAAGTCCAATTAAGCGTCTTGATCTATCTCTATAGATCTTAATGCCTAATATGTAAGCAGCTTCACCGAGGTCTTTCATTGAAAAACTCTTATTCAAGTATCCCTTTATGCTATCCAGAAATTCTATATCATTTCCAATTAGTAATATGTGATCCACATATAATATCAGAAATGCTACAGAGCTCCCACTCACTTTCTTGTAAATACAGGCTTCTCCAAAAGTCTGTATAAAACCAAATGCTTTGATCACACTATCAAAGCGTTTATTCCAACTCCGAGAGGCTTGCACCAATCCATAAATGGATCACTAGAGCTTGCACACTTTGTTAGCTCCCTTTGGATCGATAAAACCTTCTGGTTGCATCCTATACAACTCTTCTTCCAGAAATCCATTCAGGAATGCAGTTTTGACATCCATCTGCCAAATTTCATAATCATAAAATGCGGCAATTGCTAACATGATTCGGACAGACTTAAGCATCGCTACGGGTGAGAAGGTCTCATCGTAGTCAATCCCTTGAACTTGCCGAAAACCTTTTGCGACAAGTCGAGCTTTGTAGACAGTAATATTACCATCAGCGTCAGTCTTCTTCTTGAAGATCCATTTATTCTCAATTGCTTGCCGATCATCGGGCAAGTCAACCAAAGTCCATACTTTGTTCTCATACATGGATCCCATCTCAGATTTCATGGCTTCAAGCCATTTTGCGGAATCTGGGCTCACGATCGCTTCTTCATAGTTCGTAGTTCATCATGATCTAGTAGCATGACTTCCAGAACAGGATTACCGTACCACTCTGGCGCGGATCTCACTCTGGTTGATCTACGAGGTTCAGTAGTATCTTGTTCTGAAGTTTCATGATCATCATCATTAGCTTCCTCACTAACTGGTGTAGGTGTCACAGAAACAGGTTTTTTTGATGTAATACTTTCCAATAAGGGAGTAGGTACAGTTACCTCGTCAAGTTCTACTTTCCTCCCACTCACTTCTTTCGAGAGAAACTCCTTCTCCAGAAAGTTTCCGAATTTAGCAACAAAAGTCTTGCCTTCGGATCTGTGATAGAAGGTGTATCCAATAGTTTCCTTTGGATATCCTATGAAGACACATTTCTCCGATTTGGGTTCGAGCTTATCAGGTTGAAGCTTTTTCACATAAGCATCGCAGCCCCAAACTTTCAGAAACGACAACTTTGGTTTCTTGCCAAACCACAGTTCATAAGGCGTCGTCTCAACGGATTTTGATGGTGCCCTATTTAACGTGAATGCGGCCGTCTCTAGAGCGTATCCCCAAAATGATAGCGGTAAATCAGTAAGAGACATCATAGATCGCACCATATCTAGTAAAGTATGATTACGACGTTTGGACACACCATTACGCTGTGGTGTTCCGGGTGGCGTGAGTTGCGAAACTATTCCACAATTTTTCAAATGTACACCAAACTCGTAACTCAAATATTCTCCTCCACGATCAGATTGTAGGAATTTTATTTTCTTGTTACAATGATTTTCAACTTCACTCTGAAATTCTTTGAACTTTTCAAATGTTTTAGACTTGTGTTTCATTAAGTAGATATACCCATATCTACTTAAGTCATCTGTGAAGGTGAGAAAATAACGATATCCGCCACGAGCCTCAACGTTCATCGGACCACATACATCTGTATGTATGATTTCCAACAAATCTGTTGCTCTCTCCATAGTACCGGAGAACGGTGTTTTTTGTCATCTTACCCATAAGGCATGGTTCGCCAGTACCAAGTGATTCATAATCAAGTGGTTCCAAAAGCCCATCAGTATGGAGTTTCTTCATGCGTTTTATACCGATATGACCCAAACGGTAGTGCCACAAATAAGTTGCACTATCATTATCAACTCTGCATCTTTTGGCTTCAACACTATGAATATGTGTGTCACTACTATCGAGATTCAATAAAAATAGACCACTCTTTAAGGGTGCATGACCATAAATGATATTCCTCATATAAATAGAACAACCATTATTCTCAGTTTTAAATGAATAACCGTCTCGCATCAAACAAGATCCAGATATAATGTTCATGCTTAACGCTGGCACCAAATAACAATTATTTAGGTCTAATATTAATCCCGAAGGTAGATGTAGAGGTAGCGTGCCGACTGTGATCACATCGACTTTGGAATCGTTTCCCACGCGCATCGTCACCTCATCCTTAGCCAATCTTCGCTTAATCCATAGTCCCTGTTTCGAGTTGCAAATATTGGCTACATAACCATTATCAAATACCCAGGTGCTACTGCGAGAATTAGTAAGGTACACATCAATAACATGTGTATCACATATACCTTTGTTCACCTTGCCATCCTTCTTATCCGCCAAATACTTGGGACAGTTCCGCTTCCAGTGACTAGTCTGCTTGCAGTAGAAGCACTAAGTTTCAGGCTTAGGTCCAGGTTTGGGTTTCTTCTCTTGAGTAGCAACTTGCTTGCTGTTCTTTTTGAAGTTCCCCTTCTTCTTCCCTTTGCCCTTTTTATTGAAACTAGTGGTCTTGTTGACCATCAACACTTGATGCTCCTTCTTGATTTCTACCTCCGCAGCTTTTAGCATTGCGAAGAGCTCGGGAATAGTCTTATTCATCCCTTGCATATTATAGTTCATCACGAAGCTCTTGTAGCTTGGTGGCAGTGATTGGAGAATTGTGTCAATGACGCAATCATCTGGAAGATTAACTCCCAATTGAATCAAGTGATTATTATACCCAGACATTTTGAGTATATGCTCACTGGCAGAACTGTTCTCCTCCATCTTGCAGCTATAGAACTTATTGGAGACTTCATATCTCTCAATCCGGGCATTTGCTTGAAATATTAACTTCAACTCCTGGAACATCTCATATGCTCCATGACATTCAAAACATCGTTGAAGTCCCGATTCTAAGCCGTAAAGCATGGCACACTGAACTATCGAGTAGTCATCAACTTTGCTCTGCCAGACGTTCATAACATCTGGTGTTGCTCCAGCAGCAGGCCTGGCACCCAGCGGTGCTTCCAGGATGTAATTCTTCTGTGCAGCAATGAGGATAATCCTCAAGTTACGGACCCAGTCCGTGTAATTCCTACCATCATCTTTGAACTTTGCTTTCTCAAGGAACGCATTAAAATTCAACGGAACAACAACACGAGCCATCTATCTACAATCAAGCATAAACAAGCAAGATACTATCAGGTACTAAGTTTCATGATAAATTTAGGTTCAATTAATTTACTTAAAGAACTCCCACTTAGATAGACATCCCTCTAATCCTCTAAGTGATTATGTGATCCAAATCAACTAAACCATGTCCGATCATCACGTGAGATGGAGTAGTTTCATTGGTGAACATCACTATGTTGATCATATCTACTATATGATTCACGCTCGACCTTTCGGTCTCCGTGTTCCGAGGCCATATCTGTATATGCTTGGCTCGTCAAGTATAACCTGAGTATTCCGTGTGTGCAACTGTTTTGCACCCGTTGTATTTGAACGTAGAGCCTATCACACCCGATCATCACGTGGTGTCTCAGCACGAAGAACTTTCGCAACGGTGCATACTCAGGGAGAACACTTCTTGATAATTAGTGAGAGATCATCTTATAATGCTACCGTCAATCAAAGCAAGATAAGATGCATAAAAGATAAACATCACATGCAATCAATATAAGTGATATGATATGGCCATCATCATCTTGTGCTTGTGATCTCCATCTTCGAAGCACCGTCGTGATCACCATCGTCACCGGTGCGACGCCGTGATCTCCATCGTAGCATCGTTGTTGTCATGCCAATCTTATGCTTCCACGACTATCGCTACCGCTTAGTGATAAAGTAAAGCATTACAGCGCGATTGCATTGCATACAATAAAGCGACAACCATATGGCTCCTGCCAGTTGCCGATAACTCGGTTACAAAACATGATCATCTCATACAATAAAATTTAGCATCATGTCTTGACCATATCACATCACAACATGCCCTGCAAAAACAAGTTAGACATCCTCTACTTTGTTGTTGCAAGTTTTACATGGCTGCTACGGGCTTAAGCAAGAACCAATCTTACCTACGCATCAAAACCACAATGATAGTTTGTCAAGTTGGTGCTGTTTTAACCTTCGCAAGGACCGGGCGTAGCCACACTCGGTTCAACTAAAGTTGGAGAAACTGTCACCCGCAAGCCACCTATGTGCAAAGCACGTCGGGAGAACCGGTCTCGCGTAAGCGTACATGTAATGTCGGTCCGGGCCGCTTCGTCCAACAATACCTCCGAACCAAAGTATGACATGCTGGTAAGCAGTATGACTTATATCGCCCACAACACACTTGTGTTCTACTCATGCATATAACATCAACATATAAAACCTAGGCTCGGATGCCACTGTTGGGGAACGTAGTAATTTCAAAAAATTTCCTACGCACACACAAGATCATGGTGATGCACAACAACGAGAGGGGAGAGTGTGATCTACGTACCCTTGTAGACCGACAGCGGAAGCGTTAGCACAACACGGTTGATGTAGTCGTACGTCTTCACGGCCCAACCGATCAAGCACCGAAACTACGACACCTCCGAGTTTTAGCACACGTTCAGCTCGATGACGATCCCCGGACTCCGATCCAGCAAAGTGTCAGGGAAGAGTTCCGTCAGCACGACGGCGTGGTGACGATCTTGATGTACTACCGTCGCAGGGCTTCGCCTAAGCACCGCTACAATATTATCAAGGATTATGGTGGAAGGGGGCACCGCACACGGCTAAGAATATGATCACGTGGATCAACTTGTGTGTCTAGGGGTGCCCCCTGCCCCCGTATATAAAGGATCAAGGGGAGGAGGCCGGCCGGCCCCTATGGCGCGCCAAGGAGGAGTCCTACTAGTAGGAGTAGGACTCCTACTAGGAGGGGGAAAGAAGTGGGGAGGGAGAAGGAAAGGGGGGCGCCGCCCCCCTCTCCTAGTCCAATTCGAACCAGGGGGGAGGAGGCACGCGGCCCACCTTTGGCTGCCCCTCTCTCTCTCCACTAAGGCCCTTATGGCCCATTACTTCTCCCGGGGGGGGGGGGTCCGGTAACCCTCCGGCTCTCCGGTTTTCTTCAAAATCACCCGGAACACTTCCGGTGTCCGAATATAGCCGTCCAATATATCAATCTTTATGTCTCGACCATTTCGAGACTCCTCGTCATGTCTGTGATCACATCCGGGACTCCGAACTAACTTCGGTACATCAAAACTCATAAACTCATAATATAACTGTCATCGAAACCTTAAGCGTGCGGACCCTACGGGTTCGAGAACAATGTAGACATGACCGAGACACGTCTCCGGTCAATAACCAATAGCGGAACCTGGATGCTCATATTGGCTCCTACATATCCTACGAAGATCTTTATCGGTCAGACCGCATAACAACATACGTTGTTCCCTTTGTCATCGGTATGTTACTTGCCCGAGATTCGATCGTCGGTATCTCAATACCTAGTTCAATCTCGTTACCGGCAAGTCTCTTTACTCGTTCTGTAATACATCATCTCACAACTAACTCATTAGTTGCAATGCTTGCAAGGCTTATGTGATGTGCATTACCGAGAGGGCCCAGAGATACCTCTCCGACAATCTGAGTGACAAATCCTAATCTCGAAATACGCCAACCCAACATGTACCTTTGGAGACACCTGTAGAGCACCTTTATAATCACCCATTTACGTTGTGACGTTTGGTAGCACATAAAGTGTTCCTCCGGCAAACGGGAGTTGCATAATCTCATAGTCATAGGAACATGTATAAGTCATGAAGAAAGCAATAGCAACATACTAAACGATCGGGTGCTAAGCTAATGGAATGGGTCATGTCAATTAGATCATTCACCTAATGATGTGATCCCGTTAATCAAATAACAACTCTTTGTTCATGGTTAGGAAACATAACCATCTTTGATTAACGAGCTAGTCAAGTAGAGGCATACTAGTGACACTCTGTTTGTCTATGTATTCACACATGTATTATGTTTCCGGTTAATACAATTCTAGCATGAATAATAAACATTTATCATGATATAAGGAAATAAATAATAACTTTATTATTGCCTCTAGGGCATATTTCCTTCAACAAGACCCCCGAGGGCCCAGCTAGGGGCGTGGCTGGCTCCTCCAGAGCCAAGAGGTGGGGGCCCGACGAGGCCTGGGAGGCCGACTCCTCCTGAGCCGGCGAAGGAAACGCCAAGGGCGGTGAGGCTGCGGACGACGAGGCCGCAACCGCGCCCGAGAGACGGGGTGGAGGGAGCACAAGGGCTCCATGAGTACGTCGAGGAGAGGCATCCAGAGATGGCGAGGGATGCGATGATGCCTGCTGAAAGGAAAAAACAACCTCATCAAAATAAACGTGCCTAGACGCGATCACACGATGGGACTCCAACGGAAGCCTTTTGTGTTGGGTTGGTAGCCAAGAAAAACACAAGTGAGAGAGCGAGGTGCCAACTTATGTGGCGACGTGGCTGTGATATTAGGATAACAAAGGCAACCGAAGACATGGAGATCATCATATGATGGAGGTGACCCGAATAAGAGATGATGAGGGGTGTAGTTCCACCGGGGTTTACAAGGCCGGATGTTAAGAAGAAGGGTAGCTGTGGCGAGAGCATCGGGCCAAAACCGGGCAGGCATGTGTGCGTGGAAGAGCAATGCGCGAACACTCTCATTAAGAGTGCGAAGAACACGTTCGGCACGACCGTTTTGCTGAGATGTATATGGACATGTGAGACGAAAAATGGTGCCATGAGTGGATAAGAGGGTGTGAATAGCAAGGTTATCAAATTCCTCCCCGTTGTCAGTTTGAAGATGGGTAATGGTGCGGTGAAAATGGGTGCCAACATAAGCGTAGAAAGCATGAAGTGAGGAAGCGGCGTCGGATTTGCGGCGCAATGGAAAGGTCCAAGTGAAATAAGAAAAGTCATCCAAAATCACGAGGTAATATGATAAACCCGAATTGCTAGGCATAGGAGATGTCCAAACATCACAACGAATAACATCAAAAGGAAATGTGGCAATTGATGATGAATAAGAAAATGGCAAACGAACATGTTTCCCTATGCGACATGCATGACAAGTGTGTGCCTTCGATTTATTACATGAAAAAGGAAAAGTCTGCAAAACTTTATGAAGAGAGTCGGCGCCGGGATGGCCAAGACAATCATGCCAGAGAGAGACTTTGGCGTGGAGAGCGACAGTACCACGACTTGTCGTTGGGCCACACGGGTAAAGATCGTCGGGGGAATCACATCGGTGTAGAACCTTCCGGGAGTGGGCATCCTTGACAGAAAAACCATGTTTCTCAAACTCAACGGTAACAGGATGTTCATGAGTAAGAGTACGAACATAACATAAATTTTTGATTAAGGACGGAGACACAAGAACATTGTTGAGAGGTAAGGAGGACGATGATATAGGGAGGGAGGACGCGCCGTGGTGGGTGATGGGAAGTGTAGAGCCATCACCGACAATGATGCGTGAGAGAAAGGGGTACAAAGAGGCACGAGAAAGGATACCCGGGTGCGATGCCATATGAGCAGCAGCGCCTGTGTCCATGTACTAGTCCCCGCCGTCGGAGTAGTTGCTTGGGGTAGGGGCGGCGTGGAGGGCGGCTAGAAGCGCCGGGTCGTAGGTGTAGCCAGTGGGTGCGGCGCCGTAGGGTGGCGACATGGCGGCACCGTGGGCCGCGGTCCCGCTGTACGCCGAGGAACCACCGGGTCGAGAGCCACCCGACGCGGCCAAGAGGGTCTGATGATGAGCCGGGCGAGGGCCAAGTAGGCCCGGAGCAGGAGCCCGCGGAAGAGGCATCGAGTAGGCGTGCACCACCCCCGTTCAGAGGTTGTACCCCATGAGCCAGGGCGGGGGCGCTATAGCATGAGCAGGAGCGGGTGGAGCCGCTTGGCAGAGCTGCGAGCCGCCGTTGCGGCCGCGGCTGTTGCGACCTCCCCGCCTCTTCTAGCAGGAGTTCACCATGTTGAAGAGACCTGCAAAGATGGTGAGAAAAATCCACTTGACGATGCAGGCGTCCACATCAAGCCACTTGTCTTCGTCCTTCATGTCGCGGATGTGACGCTACCATCAACATACTCGATGAGATAGAAGGAGCGGAAGAGGAGCGCGAAGTAGGTGCGCCATGCGTTGTAGGATGGTGAGTTGAAGTCAAGGACGATGAGAACGTGGTCTTTGATATGGAGCTCGTTGAGGCGATCAGAGGTGAAGATGGCACCGGCGAAAGAACCAGCGTCAGAGGGTTCAGCTTTGGAGCGAGACATGGTGGTGATTGGAAGGAGGGCGGCGACGGCTGGCGAGGGAGTAGTGGCGGCGGCGTGATAGGGTTTAGGGTTTGATGCGGCGGCGGCTATAGGAGAAGTAGCGACAGCGTGGAAGGGTTAGGGTTTGGTGTGGCGGCGGTGACGTGTGGAACAAGCGGTGGCAGCGGCAGGGAGAGAGGGGCGGCGGCGTGAGACGCGGCGGCGGCCTAGAGCGGAAGCGACAAAGATCGGTAGAAAACTGATACCATGTAGAAGACTATAGGATGCAACTCAATTGTATTCCATCGGAGTCGGTTACACTACATACAGGTGGTGTCTTGCGTGACAAGCCAACTAACCCTACAATATCTCTAGAAGTCAACCTATTCAAGGGTAGAGATAATGGGAGAATCACTCGGAAATAAATACAAAGATATCACGTTTCAACACAAACGAACGTTCATTTTATTGGATTTTTGTCCGTTTGGATTGAAAAAACGGACGGTCCAGTCTGGTTTTTTCTGTCCGCCTACTAGGGCATCTAATTGGGCAGCCGCGTCGTATTTTTTCTGGCTCGCGATAAAAAAAGATGACCACACATTTAAGAACATACAAATAAATGTAATTAAATAGTGCTAAAATATAAAATATTTAAACCGTTTAAACAAGTCTCGGCCACACATTAAACTTAGCTTTTTTAACTTCACGCCGTGGTCGTCCTCGACGCCGCCGCCGCCCTCTTCATTGTCGTTCTTGGTGAGGTTGATGTACGGCTGTGGCTGCCAGATATGTGTTGATGGCCCCTGCGATGGCTGCATGGCCGGAGGCGCCTGCACAACCTATTCCCGTGGTGGGAACAGCGACCACGCCTCGGCGCCCAGCCACGAGGGAAGCACGGCCACGTACTCCGGTGTGCATGGCACCGTGTTTGTCCACGCCCACTCTGCCACACCATTGCCGTGAAATGCGGCTCAACTACAACCTCCTCCTCGTTGACCACATCTTTCTTGCCGACGGCTTCCTGTAGCTCCGGGAGGATGGCGTCATCGCCCGCGGCGGAGAGGGCAATCATCTCCTCGAGCCACTGGGCCTCCTCGTGGTCGTGGACGGACTCCTCAAGAACCCTTCGGACGAGCTCCTCCTCCTCCTCCTCCTCGGCAGACATGGGACATAGTGGTGGTGCACGACAGCAGGGCTGGCTCGCCTATGGATCGATCGGACCACGACCGGCGAAGTAGGACTGCTGTCGTAGGCCGTGCTCATCGTGGAAGCAAGTATCCCAAAGTGGGAAGTCCACGGGGTACATGGCATCATTAACGAGGTCGGGGGGCAGGCGGACACGGTGGTGCTGGATCTCCTCACGATGACCTCGGTCACAGACTGATGACCCACAAGTATAGGGGATCAATTGTAGCTCTTTTCAATAAGTAAGAGTGTTGAACCCAATGAGGAGCAGAAGGAAATGACAAGTAGTTTTCAGTAAGGTAATATCTGCAAGTGCTGAAATTGTAAGTAACAGAGTAGTTTGATAGCAAGATAATTTGTAACGAGCAACTAAAAATAATAGTAACAAAAGTGCAGCAAGGTAGCCCAATCCTTTTGAGGCAAAGGACATGCCAAAGCGGTCTCTTATGATAAGCAAAGCGTTCTTGAGGGTACACGAGAATTTCATCTAGTCACTTTCATCATGTTGGTTTGATTTGTGTTCGCTACTTTGATAATTTGATATGTGGGTGGACCGGATCTTAGGTGTTGTTCTTACTTGAACAAAACTCCTACTTATGATTTACCCTCCCGCAAGCAACCGCAACTACGAGAAAAGTATTAAGAATAAATTCTAACCATAGCATTAAACTTTTGGATCCAATCGGTCCATTACGGAATAGCGCATAAACTGGGGTTTAAACTTCTATCACTCTCGCAACCCACCATCTAATTGCTACTCCACAATGCATTCCCTTAGGCCCAAATACGGTGAAGTGTCATGTAGTCGATGTTCACATGACACCACTAAGGGAATAGCAACATACATACTATCAAAATATGGAACACATATAAAGTTCACGTGATTACTTGCAACATGATTTCTCCCATGACCTGAAGAACAAAAGTAACTACTCACAAATGATAAACATGTTCATGATCAGAGGAGTATTAAATAGCATAATGGATCTGAACATATAACCTTCCACCAAATAAACCACATAGTAATCAACTAAAAGATGTAATCAACACTACTAGTCACCCAGAAGTACCAATCTATAGTTCCAGTAACAAGATTGTGCTGGGGAGAATAGTATTTAAATATTTTTCCTACGGCCACGCAAGATCTATCTAGGAGATGCATAGCAACGAGAGGGGAGAGTGTGTCTACGTACCCTCGTAGACCGAAAGCGGAAGCGTTTAGTAACGCGATTGATGTAGTCGAACGTCTTCGCGATCCAACCGATCAAGTACCGAACGTACGGCACCTCCGCCATCTGCATACGTTCAACTCGGTGACGTCCCTTGTACTCTTGATCTAGTTGAGGCCGAGGGTGAGTTGCGCCAGCACGACGGCATGTTGACGATGATGACGAAGTTACCGACGTAGGGATTGGCCTAAGCACTACGACAATATGACCAAGGTGGAAAACTGTGGAGGGGGGCACTACACACGGCTAAAGATCAACTTGTGTGTGTATGGGGTGCCCCTCCCCCGTATATAAAGGAGGGGGGGGAGGAGGGGCCGGCCGGCCACAAGGCGCGCGCCCAAGGGGGGGAATCCTACTCCTAGTAGGAGTAGGTTCCCCCCTTTCCGTCCAACTAGGAGAAGAAGGAAGGAGAGGAAGAGGGAGAGGGAAATAGGGGCCGCGCCCCTCCCCTTGTCCTATTCGGATTCCCCTTGGGGGGCACCTCCTGGCTGCGGCCCTCTCTCTCCCCTAAGGCCCATAACTTCCGGGGGGGGGGTCCGGTAACCCTCTGGCACTCCGATTTTACTGAAACTATCCGGAACACTTCCGGTGTCCGAATAACATGGTCCAATATATCAATCTTTGTGTCTTAGACCATTTCGAGACTCCTCGTCATGTCCATGATCACATCCGGGACTCCAAACAACCTTCGGTAGATCAAATCACATAACTCATAATACATATCGTCATCGAACGTTAAGCATGCGGACCCTACGGGTTCGAGAACTATGTAGACATGACCAAGACACATTTCCGGTCAATAATCAATTGCGGAACCTGGATGCTCATATTGGTTGCTACATATTCTACGAAGATCTTTATCGGTCAAACCACATAACAACATACGTTGTTCCCTTTGTCATCGGTATGTTACTTTCCCGATATTCGATTGTCGGTATCATCATACCTAGTTCAATCTCGTTACTGGCAAGTATCTTTACTCATTACGTAATGCATCATCCATGACTAACTCATTAGTCACATTGCTAGCAAGGCTTATAGTAATGCGCATTACCGAGAGGGCCCAGCGATACCTCTCTGATACACGGAGTGACAAATCCTAATCTTGATCTATCCCAACTCAACAAACACCATCGGAGACACCTGTAGAGCATCTTTATAATCACCTAGTTACGTTGTGACGTTTGATAGCACACAAGGTGTTCCTCCGGTATTCGGGAGTTGCATAATCTCATAGTCATAGTAACATGTATAAGTCATGAAGAAAGCAATAGCAATAAACTAAACGGTCATAGTGCTAAGCTAACGGATGGGTCTAGTCCATCACATCATTCTCTAATGATGTGATCCCATTCATCAAATGACAACACATGTCTATGGCAAGGAAACTTAACCATCTTTGATTAACGAGCTAGTCAAGTAGAGGCATATTAGGGACACTCTATTTGTCTATGTATTCACACATGTACTAAGTTTCCGGTTAATACAATTCTAACATTAATAATAAACATTTATCATGATATAAGGAGATATAAATAACAACTTTATTATTGCCTCTAGGGCATATTTCCTTCAGATTGAACACAAGAGATGAACTAGGGTTTGAGAGGAGATAGTGCTTTTGAAGATGTTGATGGGGATTGCCCTCCCCAAGATGGGAGAGTTGTTGGTGATGATGATGATGATTTCCCCCTCTGGGAGGGAAGTTCCCCCGGCGGAATCGCTCCGTCGGAGGGCAAAAGTGCTCCTGCCCAAGTTCCGCCTCGAGGCGGCGGCGCTTCGTCCCGAAAGTCCTCTACTTATTTTTTCTAGTCAAAATGACTTATATACCAGAAGATGGGCACCGAAGGTGGGCCGAGGAGGCCACAACCACCAGGGCACGCCTAGGTGGGTTGTGCCCACCTGGTGGCCCCCCTCTGGTGTTTATTGGCTCCAGTATTTCTTAAATAATCCATAAAAAATCTCCGTGAAGTTTTAGCTCATTTGGAGTTGTGCAGAATAGGTGGGCTGACGTAGCTTTTCTAGGTCCAGATTTCCAGCTGCTGGAATTCTCCCTCTTGGTGTGTTCCTTGCAAATTATGAGAGAAAAGGCATTAGAATTACTCCAAAAAGCATTATTATGGATAAAAACATTTTAGATAACACTAAGAAAACATGATGCAAAATGGATGTATCAACTCCCCCAAGCTTAGACCTCGCTTGTCCTCAAGTGAAAACTGAAATCGAAAAACATGTCCACATGCTTTAAGAGAGAGGTGTCGATAAAAACAAAATACAGACATAGAAGCATCATGTTGGTTATTATAACAACAACAACATTAAACATAGGACTTTTATCATAGAACTTTTATCATATACTTCTCATGAATAAGTAATAGTTCATCACACAATCGAAGTATAAAGCAAAAACTCTATTAGAAACCAACAAACTATGTTCTCAACAACTTTGCAACTACAATTCATCATCTTTTCAGGAAGGGTCACGTGTCGGAGCCTTTAGGCAAGTCCACATACTCAACCATCATATAGTATTCTATGATTGCTAACACTCACCTCGTACCCATGAGCAAAACGTTTCAACCGGACACATAGAAAGATAGGGGCTTATAGTTTTGCCTCCCAACATACTCACCTCAAGGGTGATGTCAACAATAATAACTCATGCCATCTATATTCAACTGGACATATGTGCCTAGATCTTTCCTCACCACATGATGCTTGCCAAAGGAGAAAAATAAAAGGAATAGTAGGAAAACTTTGAATCTTTGCATAAAAGTAAAAGATAGGCCCTTCGCAGAGGGAAGCAGAGGTTGCCATGCGCTTATTTGTTTGTATGCAATCCCTTAGTGCAAGAGAATGTCACGTTGTATTCCCCTTAAGATGACAACCTTTATTATGCAGTCTGTCGCTTTTATTCTTTGTCATCCAAGTTCGTACAACGCTCAATTTTCTCTTACACTAAATGACCCCACACTTTTAGAAGCAATATTTATTGTTTTTTTGCATCGATGACAACTTACTTGAGGGATCTTGCTCAATCCCTAGGTAGGTATGGTGGACACTTGAAAAAGATTTGGGTTTAAGGTTTTTTGGATGCACAAGTAGTGTCTCTACTTAGTACAGAATTTCTGGCTAGAAAAGATAGGGTCAAGCACCACATGTTAAAGGATCTACAACAATATGACTTCTATGTGAATATAAACAAACATAAACCATTAAGTTGTCTTCCTTGTCCAATGTCAACAATTTTAGCATATAATATTTTGATGAGGGCTCACAATCACAAAAGATTTCTAGGATAGTATATCTATATGTGAATCTTATTCTCCCTTATTAATTCTTTCATGATTTGCATCACTGACTAATGCTATGTTTGTCAATCTCTAATAAAATTTTGTACTTATACTTTTCCTTATGTGGTTCTATCACCTACCATAGGATTAGTATATAATCTTATTGATTTATTTCCTTTCTCTTTTCTTTATTTGTAACATGAAAGTAAGGAAAGCAAAACTCATACTAAACTTTATTATATAAATTGCACACGATTACATGGATAGATCACTAAGCAAACTCTCAAAGAAGAAAGGATCAAACTAAACTTTTATTCATCTAAAGCAAAATGATCGAACTAAAATAAATAAAAGCATAAAATATAGTGGGATGATACGATACCGGGGCACCTCCCCCAAGCTTGGCGGAAGCCAAGGGGAGTGCCCATACCCGATACTCAATTCTCCATTGTTGGTGAAGGAGATTATGGTGGTGATGAAGGAGAGATCTTGTCCTCAGATTTCCATGGCAGTGGCCCACCATCATAAGAGGAGGAGTGAGTCTCACGAGTCCTGGAACCAGCATCCAAACTCATACCTTTAAACCTCGCCTCATATTCAAAGACTTGGTCTTGAAGATCATAGATCTGGCTTTGGAGAAAGTTGATTTGCTTGTTGAGGGTGAAGATGATGTCCTTCATGGGCTTGCGATCCACCTTGAGATCACGGGAAAGGTCCGTGATCATGAGGTGATTGGCATTGAGCCCACGCTCCACCATCCCCTTACACCGGAAGGCGTCTTCCTCCACAGCTTCAAGCCTGTCCTCCACGGTTCCCATCTCCTTGGAACACGACACATCACAGAGGTGAAGCACCCCCTCATGCATCTGGATGACCTGAGGGTGCTGCACCACTTCCCGCAAATATGGGTTGATGACGTTCTTGAAGAACTTGTCCTTGGAGGAGCTTGAAGAGGCCATGGTAGATGGGATCTGACATAAAACAGCAAGGAAAAAGATAACAGAGGATTTCTCCGTGATACGGTGACCAACAGGTTCAGGAAGTATATATAGATTTTTATCTTGGAGGACAAGTATATGGTAGAAAAACGGAGTACGGAAGGTGTCCTAGGTGGCACAGCCCGGCGTGCCCTGGTGTCTTGTGCCCACCAGGGGACGCTTCCTGGAGGTTTCTTTATTTCCAAAATTTTAAAATATTCCAAAATTGATAAAAATATTTTTACGGATTTTTCGGAGTCTGTTTTCTTACCGTATCGCGTACCTCTTTATTTTTACGATTCTGGAGTGTTCCGGAAGGACTCTTTTATGAGTTCTTCCGGTGTCAAAGTTTGGATAATATTACTTTCAACATTGATAGGCGTACCTGAGATATAATGGTTTATTCATTGTCCATTGACAACCTTCATGTTAGCACCTTTGGAGTTATTTATTTTGATGATCCAGACCGGTAAACCTCCTCGATGATGTATGGGCCTTCCCATTTCGAGAGGAGCTTTCCTGCAAAAAAATCTAAAACGAGAGTTGTACAAAAGAACATATTCTCCAACTTTATACTCACGCTTTTGAATTCTTTTGTCATGCCATCTTTTAACTTTTCCTTTGAATAACTTTGCATTCTCATAAACTTGGGGTTTCCATTCATCTAAGGAGCTTATATCAAATAACCTCTTTTCACTAGCAAGTTTGAAATCATAGTTGAGTCCTTTAACTACCCAATATGCTTTATGTTGTATCTCAAGAGGCAAATGACAAGCTTTTCCATAAACCATTTTATAAGGAGACATACCCATAGGATTTTTATATGCTATTCTATAAGCCCGAAGTGCATCATCTAATTTCTTAGACCAATTCTTCCTAGACCTATTAACAGTCTTTTAGAAAATTAATTTTATTTCTCTATTGCTAAGTTCGACTTGACCACTAGACTGAGGATGATAGGGTGATGCAATTCTATGGTTAACATCATACTTAGCAAGCATCTTACGGAAAGCACCATGAATAAAGTGTGAATCACCATCAGTCATTAAATATCTAGGGACTCCAAACCTTGGGAAAATAACTTCCTTAAGCATTTTAATAGAGGTGTTGTGATCAACACTACTGGTTGGAATAGCTTCTACCCATTTAGTAACATAATCAAAAGCAACCAAAATATGAGTATACCCATTAGAGGAAGGAAAATGTCACATGTAATCAAATCCCCAAACATCAAATGGTTCAACATCAAGTGAATAATTCATAGGAGTTTCTTGATGCTTACTGATATTACCTATTCTTTGACATTCATCACAAGAAGAGACAAACTTACGGGCATCCCTGAAGAGAGTAGGCCAATAAAATATGGATTGCAATACCTTGTGAGCAGTTCTATCTCCAGCATGATGCCCTCCATAAGCCCTGGAGTGACATTTCCATAGGATTTGTCCGTGTTCATGCTCTAGTACACAACCTCTAATAATACCATCTACTCCTTTATAAAGATGTGGGTCATCCCAAAAGTAATGTCTTAAATCATGGAATAACTTTTTATTTTGTTGGTATGTAAAGCTAGGTGGTAAATATTTAGCAACAATGTAATTAGCATAGTGAGCATACCAAGGAGTACTATGAGAAAAATTTATTGCTGCTAACTGCTCATCAGGCAAACTATCATCAATAGGTAGTGGGTCATCAAGCACATTTTCAAGCCTAGACAAATTATCAGCTATGGGGTTCTCAACTCCTTTTCTATCAATGATATGTAAATCAAATTCTTATATCAAGAGAACTCAACGAATAAGTCTAGGTTTAGCATCTTTCTTTTCCATAAGATATTTAATAGCAACATGGTCTGTGTGAACAGTTACTTTGGAATCAACAATATAAGATCCAAATTTATCACAAGCAAACACCACTGCTAATAATTCTTTTTCAGTAGTAGCATATTCTTTTGAGAACTGTATAGAGTTTTACTAGCATAATGAATAACATTAAGTTTCTTATCAACTCTTTATCCTAGAACAGCACCAACAGCATAATCACTAGCATCACACGAATTTCAAAAGGCAAGTTCCAATCAGGTGGTTGAACAATAGGTGTAGATATTAAGGCTTTATTAAGTGTTTCAAAGGCTTCAAGACAATCATCATAAAAAAAGAATATCCTTTTGCAAAAGATTAGTAAGAGGCCTAGAAATTTTAGAAAAGTTTTTGATAAATCTCCTATAGAAACCAGCATGACCAAGGAAACTACGAATACCTTTGATGTCCTTCGGACATGGAATTTTCTCAATTGCATCAACCTTAGCTTGGTCCACTTCAATACATCTTTCAGAAATTTTATTACCCAAGACAATGCCTTCATTAACCATAAAGTGGCACTTCTCCCAATTCAAGACAAGATTTGTTTGTTCACATCTCTGCAAAACTCGCTCATGATTGCTTAAACAATCATCAAAAGACTTCCCATAAACAGAAAAGTTATCCATGAAAACCTCAACAATCTTTTCACAAAAGTAAGAGAATATAGCATTCATACATCTTTGAAAGGTAGCAGGTGCATTACATAAACCAAAAAGCATATGTCTATAAGCATAAGTTCCAAAGGGACAAGTAAAAGTAGTCTTTTCTTAATCAGGTTGAGAAACAGGTATTTGTGAAAAGCCATAGTATCCATCTAGGAAGCAAAAGTGTGTGTGTGTGTGATTAGATAATATTTCAAGCATTTGATCAATAAAAGGCAAAGGGTAATGATCTTTTCTAGTTGCTTTGTTTAATTTTATGTAATCAATGACCATTCTATAGCCTGTAACAATTCTTTGTGGAATAAGTTCATTCTTATCATTAGGAACAACAGTAATACCTCCTTTCTTAGGGACACAATGAACATGACTTACCCATCTACTATCAGCTATAGGATAGATTATACCTACTTCCAGAAGTTTTAAAATTCCGTTCTTACCACTTCCTTCATTTTTGGATTCAACCGACATTGGTGATCAGCAACGGGTTTAGCATCAGGTTCAATATTAATTTTGTCCTGACATAGAGTGGGACTAATGCCCTTTAAATCATCAAGAGTATATCCAATAGCAGCTCGGTCCTTCCTTAGAACTTTCAATAATCTTTCTTCTTCATGTTCTGAAAGGTTAGCACTATTAATAACAAGATATATCTTCTTTTCATCGAGATAAGCATATTTCAATGTGTATGGCAATTGTTTTAATTCAAACACAGGATCACCTTTAGGTGGAGGAGGACCTCCTAGAGTTTCAATAGGAAATTGTGTTTAAGTAGAGGACGTTGTTCAAAGAAAACCTTATCTATTTCATTTCTTCCATGCATATGTAAATCATTTTCATGGTCTAGCAAATATTGTTCTAAAGGATCAGTAGGTGGAACATCAATAGAAGCAAGACCAATTAATTAATTCTTACTAGGCAATTCTTTTTCAAGGTGATTTCTACTAAAGTTGGAAAAATTAAACTCATGAGACTCATCACCAAGGCTAACACCAACAGTTTGTTTCTTACAATCTATCTTAGCATTAACTGTATTCAAGAAAGGTCTACGAAAGATAATGGGACAAAAGTCATCTTGTGGGGAACCAAGAACAAGAAAGTCAGTAGGGTATTTTATTTTCCCACACAAGACTTCAGCATCTCTAATAATCGCAAATGGTTATATGGTGTCTCTATTAGCAAGTTTAATAGTAACATCTATTTCTTCTATCTCCGCGGGTGCTATGTATTTCATGATTTCTTCATATAAAGTGTAAGGAATAGCACTCACACTAGCACCCATGTCACATAAACCATGATAACAGTGATCTCCTATTTTAACTGAAATAACAGGCATGGCAACAACAAGTCTATGTTTATATCTTTTATTAGGTTTAGTAATTCTAGCAGCTTCTTCACAGAAGTAAATAACATGCCCATCCATATCTTCCTCCAGGAGATCTTTAACCATAGCAATACTAGGTTCAACTTAATTTTTTCATCAGGTTTAGGTGTTCTAATATAGCTTTTGTTAACCACGGTTGAAACTTTAGCATGTTCCTTAATCCTAACAGGGAAATGTGGTTTCTCAAAATAAGCAAAAGGAACAACTGGATCAACATTATAAAGTATAGTTTCTTTTTTAACTGGTATTGGTTCTTTAATTTCTTCTTTAATAGGTGGGTGATATTTAAACCACTTCTCCTTAGGGAGTTCAACATGAGTAGCAAATGATTCACAAAAGGAGGCTTCTATCTCAGAGTCAAGTCCATATTTAGTGCTAAACTTTTGAAAATCATCAGTATCCATAAAAGATTTAACACAATCATACTTAAGTTTAATATTTGACTCTTTACCTTCGTCGAGTTCCCAATATTCAGAGTTGCGTTTAATTCTTTCCGAACAATCCCACCGGAATTCAATAGTCTTCTTCATAAATGAACCAACATAAGAAGTATCAAGCATGGTTTGATCATTACGAGAAAGCCGAGCATAAAAATTCTGGATAATAATTTCTCTTGAGAGCTCATGATTGGGGCATGAATATAACATTGACTTAAGCCTCCCCCAAGCTAGAGCGATACTTTTTCCTTGACGAGGCCAAAAATTATATATATAATTCCAATCACGATAAACTAGATGCATAGGATAATTTTTTTGGTGGAACTCCAATTTCAAATGATTCCAATTCCATGATCCAATATCATCACATAGCCTATACCATGAAAATGCTTTTCCCTTCAAAGATAAAGGGAAAACCCTTTTCATCATTTCATCCTTGGGTAAACCTGCAAGCTTAAACAACCCACAAATTTGTTCCACATATATCAAGTCCATATCAGGATGTTCGGTTCCATTTCTTGCATAAGGATTAGCTAGCAGTTGTTCTATCATACCCAAAGGGATTTCATATTCAATATTTTCAGTCGGTGCAGTAGGTTGAGGGGTTGCTAATTGTGGTTCCGGACGAGGTGAAGATACCCCGAACAAACCCCTCAAAGGATTGTTTTCCATAGTAACAAGTGATAGTAAATTTCAGCATACTATATAAATGTTTCCTTACCAAATTCCACTTACCAAAGGTGCTTCACTCCCCGGCAACGGCGCCAGAAAATAGCCTTGATGACCCATAAGTATAGGGGATCAATTGTAGCTCTTTTCAATAAGTAAGAGTGTCGAACCCAACGAGGAGCAGAAGGAAATGACAAGTAGTTTTCAGTAAGGTAATATCTACAGGTGCTGAAATTGTAAGTAACAGAGTAGTTTGATAGCAAGATAATTTGTAACGAGAAAGTAACAATAATAGTAAGAAAAGTGCATCAAGGTAGCCTAATCCTTTTGAGGCAAAGGACATGCCAAAACAGTCTCTTATGATAAGCAATGCGTTCTTGAGGGTACACGGGAATTTCATCTAGTCGCTTTCATCATGTTGGTTTGATTTGTGTTTGCTACTTTGATAATTTGATATGTGGGTGGACTGGTGCTTAGGTGCTGTTCTTACTTGAACAAAACTCCTACTTATGACTAACCCTCCTGCAAGCATCCGCAACTATGTGAAAAGTATTAAGAATAAAGTCTAACCATAGCATTAAACTTTTGGATCCAATCGCTCCCTTACGAAATAGCCCATAAACCGGGGTTTAAGCTTCTATCACTCTCACAACCCACCATCTAATTGCTACTCCACAATGCATTCCCTTAGGCCCAAATATGGTTAAGTGTCATGTAGTCGACACTCACATGACACCACTAAGGGAATAACAACATACATAGTATCAAAATATCGAACACATATAAAGTTCACATGATTACTTGCAACATGATTTCTCCCGTGACCTCAAGAAAAAAAGTAACTACTCACAAATTATAAACATGTTCATGATCAGAGGAGTACTAAATAGCATAATGGATCTGAACATATAATCTTCCACCAAATAAACCATGTAGTAATCAACTACAAGATGTAATCAACACTACTAGTCACCCACAAGTACCAATCTATAGTTCCGGCAACAAGATTGAACACAAGACATGAACTAGGGTTTGAGAGGAGATGGTGCTGTTGAAGACGTTGATGGAGATTGCCCTCCCCAAGATGGGAGATCTTTTGGTGATGATGATGACGATGATTTCCCCCTCCGGGAGGGAAGTTCCCCCAGCGGAATCGCTCCACCGGAGGGCAAAAGTGCTCCTGCCGAAGTTCCTCCTCGAGGTGGTGGCGCTTCATCCCGAAAGTCCTCTCCTTATTTTTGCTAGGTAAAAATGACTTATATACCAGAAGATGGGCACCAGAGGTGGGCCGAGGAGGTCACAACCCACCAGGGAGCGCCTGGGGGTCTGGCGCGCCTAGGTGGGTTGACCCCACCTGGTGCCCCCTCTGGTGTTTATTGGCTCCAGTATTTCTTAGATAATCCATAAAAAATCTCCGTGAAGTTTCAGCTCATTTGGAGTTGTGCAGAATAGGTGGCCTGACGTAGCTTTTCTAGGTCAAGATTTCTAGCTGCTGGAATTCTCCCTCTTGGTGTGTTCCTTGCAAATTATGAGAGAAAAGGCATTAGAATTACTCCAAAAAGCATTATTATGGATAAAAACATTATAAATAACAGTAAGAAAACATGATGCAAAATGGACGTATCACAGACCGAGATCGAGGGGATCGACATGCAGTCCGCAGAGAGATGCCATTAGTTTGGGAGGTGGACATCACTCCGCGATAGCTGTGTTCCTGTCTCCTAGTACCTCTTGCAGATGTTAGCCTTGACATATGGCAGGTGGCGAGGCACGGCCGCCGGTGGAGTGACAGTGAACGACGGAGGAGGTGGAGGGGTAGAGCGGTTGTGGCGATCGGAGGACAACCCAGCCTCATGGTCGTGCTTCCCGTTGCGTCCGGGGATCCAATGCTAGCCCATGGCCGATGGCGAGGAGGTAGAAGAGCGGCAACCGAAGCTAGGGTTTGGGCGTGTCGGGTTTTAAAGAGGCATGCATTGCTGAGAGTGGAAATGTGGAATGGCCGGTCCATCGCTTCCACATTAAAAAGGATGAGGACCGTGCGGCTGGGTGGCTGTCAGGATGGTCCGCCTGCATTTGCTGATTAATTGTCGGCATTGGGAAGTTCGTGGGCGGCTGCCACGCGGGCCCGAGGTAGACGTGGAGCGTCCGTTCTCCGTCCGTCTGGCAAACCGAGCGCATGTTTGCGTCGAAAATATGGCTTGCAAGGCGCCAAACAGACAAAATTTGGGGATGGGGTAGCACGTTGGGCCATGGTGTCTGTCCATTTGGGCCCAATTGGACACACCCTGACTGGATGGGGTCGTGTGTTGGAGTTGGCCTTAGGGCATCTCCAATGCTGACCTGCGAATTTGCTCCGGCATCCGTTCGCGGACAGTGGACCAGTCCGCTAATACGGATGCTGGAGTCGGCCATCCAACGCCACCCCATACATTTCAAACACTTCTTCAATAAACCGGGTGAAATTCATACAAACAGAGTGAATTTCATACAAACTGCATGATTTTTTTACATTTTGGACATATTTCAATAAAAAATGGTAAACTATGTGCACGTCTAGCCGCGCAGACCTCCATTCCCATGACATGGAATCACTACACTAGTCTACGACCGGTCGCGGCGGATCCCTTTGTCTTCCCCATGTTTGGCAGCCTGAGCAGGCTGCCGGGAGCCCCAGAGGTATACTCATTCCCCGTATATTCCCTATATCCGGTGCACCGCTCCTCAAAGTGGCAAAGGGTTACTTCATCGGAAGGGTAAGGACGGCTCCTCTGCTTCCATTAAGTCAAGCAGGGGGTCGGCGATGGTCTGCGCTGAACCATGCAAGTCACCGGCTGTGAAAGCTAGCGACGCGCCGGCGGTGGCGGCCTCCCATGTTTACTTTCCCTCAATGTTGGCGGCGGACGCGGACGCGGACGCGCTGGCCACCGACTCATCGATCTCCGTATGGCTTACGTATTTCTCCACTGACCAGGCGCGGTCCCGCCAACGTTGACGGCGGATGCCACGACGTCTGGCCTCGTCCATGGCAGTGGCAACTTGTTCCGTCGGGCTAGGCGAGGGAGGTGGAGCAGCGAGTTGCCTAGCTCGTATCCAGCGGGCTCGGCCGGCCACCGAGCCAGCTTTTATGACGAAGAACTTCTCTTCCTGTTCACTAGATGGCATGGACATTGTAGGGAAAATGGTGAAACTAGGATATGGGGAGCAGAGTTGTGGGTGCGATTCTTGCCCGATGTCTGACCTCATCTAAATAGTGGGCTGATAGGAGGAGTTTGCATGTCTGTTTAATGCCGACCCGCTTTTCAACGGATGTGTGGTCAGAGTAGGTTTCTCAGCACACACGTGCTTTTATGGAGACATCTGAATGTGGCAAGGAGGTGTGTTCAACCGGACGTGTAGTGGGCTGTAGGCCGCTAGCTCCGGGAGGTAATACGAGCGGGTGAGGGAGTGTGGGTCAGGGTGGTTAGAAACGGGTGTGGCTGTTGTTCGGACGCCCACAAAGCCCACCTAGTTTGTCTATGATTTACGGAAGAAAGTGCGTCCGGACCATCGAGCGTTCTGATACAGGCTCGCATTGGATGACACAACACGTTTAGACCGTGCGATCAAAACGTTTATAGACAGTTTGCAAGTCAGTGTTGGAGACACACTTCCGCTAGATCCATCAAAAATGCACATCGTGTTTTAACATAGTAGAAAATAAATAAATAATGCACGTCATTTCAGAAACGATTACCCGCATTTTGTTGGTGAGATGAGAGTAACCAACATTGATATCATTGGAAAAATGGTACCGCTAGATCCATCGAAGACCAAGTTTTCCATTGGAAGCGATGTCACATCCATGTGCTAAACAACAATATTGTACCCTGATAACCCACAAGTATAGAGGATCGCAATAGTTTTCGAGGGCAGAGTATTCAACTCAAATATATTGATTAGACACAAGGGGAGCCAAAGAATATTCTCAAGTATTAGCAGCTGAGTTGTCAATTCAACCACACCTGGAAACTTAATATCTGTAGCAAAGTATTTAGTAGAAAAGGAATATGATAATAGTGGTAACGATAGCAAAAGTAATATTTTTGGTTTTATAGTGATTGTAACAGTAGCAACAGAAAAGTAAATAAGCGAAGAACAATATATGAAAAGCTCGTAGGCATTGGATCGGTGATGGATAATTATGCCGGATGCGATTATTCATGCAACAGTTATAACATAGGGTGACATAGAACTAGCTCCAATTCATCAATGTAATGTAGGCATGTATTCCGAATATAGTCATACATGCTTATGGAAAAGAATTTGCATGACATCTTTTGTCCTACCCTCCCGTGGCAGTGGGGTCCTATTGGAAACTAAGGGATATTAGGGCCTCCTTTTAATAGAGTACCAGACCAAAGCATTAACACATAGCGAATACATGAACTCCTCAAACTACGGTCACCACCGGTAAGTATCTCGATTATTTTCACTTCGGGGTTAACGGATCATAACACATAATAGGTGACTATAGAGTTGCAAGATAGGATCAAGAACTCACATATATTCATGAAAACATAATAGGTTCATATCTGAAATCATGACACTCGGGCCCTAGTGACAAGCATTAAGCATAGAAAAGTCATAGCAACATCAATCTTAGAACATAATGGATACTAGGGATCAAACCCTAACAAAACTAACTCGATTACATGATAAATCTCATCCAACCCATCACCGTCCAGGAAGCCTACGATGGAATTACTCACGCACGACGGTGAGCATCATGAAATTGGTGATGGAGGAAGGTTGATGATGACGATGGCGATGGATTCCCCTCACCGGGGCCCCGAACGGACTCTAGATCAGCCCTCCCAAGAGAGTTTAGGGCTTGGCGGCGGCTCCGTATCGTAAAACGCGATGAATCATTCTCTCTGATTTTTTTCTCCCCGAACACGAATATATAGAGTTGGAGTTGAGGTCGGTGGAGCCTCAGGGGGCCCACGAGGCAGGGGCCACGCCCAGGGGGGTAGGGCATGCCCCCACCCTCGTGGACAGGGTTGAAGGAAATATGCCCTAGAGGCAATAATAAAGTTATTATTTATTTCCTTATATCATTATAAATGTTTATTATTCGTGCTAGAATTGTATTAATCGGAAACGTAATATATGTGTGAATACATAGACAAACAGAGTGTCACTAGTATGCCTCTACTTGACTAGCTCGTTAATCAAAGATGGTTATGTTTCCTAACCATGAACAAAGAGTTGTTATTTGATTAACGGGATCACATCATTAGGTGAATGATCTGATTGACATGACCCATTCCATTAGCTTAGCACCCGATCGTTTAGTATGTTGCTATTGCTTTCTTCATGACTTATACATGTTCCTATGACTATGAGATTATGCAACTCCCGTTTGCCGGAGGAACACTTTGTGTGCTACCAAACGTCACAACGTAAATGGGTGATTATAAAGGTGCTCTACAGGTGTCTCCAAAGGTACATGTTGGGTTGGCGTATTTCGAGATTAGGATTTGTCACTCCGATTGTCGGAGAGGTATCTCTGGGCCCTCTCGGTAATGCACATCACATAAGCCTTGCAAGCATTGCAACTAATGAGCTAGTTGCGAGATGATGTATTACGGAACGAGTAAAGAGACTTGCCAGTAATGAGATTGAACTAGGTATTGAGATACCGACGATCGAATCTCGGGCAAGTAACATACCGATGACAAAGGGAACAACGTATGTTGTTATGCGGTCTGACCGATAAAGATCTTCATAGAATATGTAGGAGCCAATATGAGCATCCAGGTTCCGCTATTGGTTATTGACCGGAGACGTGTGTCGGTCATATCTACATTGTTCTCGAACCCGTAGGGTCCGCACGCTTAAGGTTTCGATGACAGTTATATTATGAGTTTATGAGTTTTGATGTACCGAAGTTAGTTCGGAGTCCCGGATGTGATCACGGACATGACGAGGAGTCTTGAAATGATCGAGACATAAAGATTGATATATTGGACGGCTATATTCGGACACCGGAAGTGTTCCGGGGGATTTCGGAGAAAACCGGAGAGCCGGAGGGTTACCGGAACCCCCCCGGGAGAAGTAATGGGCCATATGGGCCTTAGTGGAGAGAGAGAGGGGCAGCCAAAGGTGGGCCGCGCGCCTCCTCGCCCCTGGTCCGAATTGGACTAGGAGAGGGGGGGCGGCGCCCCCTTTCCTTCTCCCTCCCCACTTCTTTCCCCCTCCTAGTAGGAGTCCTACTCCTACTAGGAGGAGGACTCCTCCTTGGCGCGCCATAGGGGCCGTCCGGCCTCCTCCCCTTGATCCTTTATATACGGGGGCAGGGGGCACCCCTAGACACACAAGTTGATCCACGTGATCATATTCTTAGCCGTGTGCGATGCCCCCTTCCACCATAATCCTCGATAATATTGTAGCGGTGCTTAGGCGAAGCCCTGCGACGGTAGTACATCAAGATCGTCACCACACCGTCGTGCTGACGGAACTCTTCCCCGACACTCTGCTGGATCGGAGTCCGGGGATCGTCATCGAGCTGAACGTGTGCTAAAACTCGGAGGTGCCGTAGTTTCGGTGCTTGATCGGTCGGGCCGTGAAGACGTACGACTACATCAACCGTGTTGTGCTAACGCTTCCGCTGTCGGTCTACAAGGGTACGTAGATCACACTCTCCCCTCTCATTGCTATGCATCACCATGATCTTGCGTGTGCATAGGATTTTTTTTGAAATTACTACGTTCCCCAACAGTGGCATCCGAGCCTAGGTTTTATATGTTGATGTTATATGCACGAGTAGAACACAAGTGAGTTGTGGGCGATATAAGTCATACTCCTTACCAGCATGTCATACTTTGGTTCAGTGGTATTGCTGGACGAAGTGGCCCGGACCAACATTACGCGTACGCTTACGTGAGACCGGTTCTCCCGACGTGCTTTGCACATAGGTGGCTTGCGGGTGACGGTTTCTCCAACTTTAGTTGAACCGAGTGTGGCTATGCCCGGTCCTTGCGAAGGTTAAAACAGCACCAACTTGACAAACTATCGTTGTGGTTTTGATGCGTAGGTAAGATTGGTTCTTGCTTAAGCCCGTAGCAGCCACGTAAAACTTGCAACAACAAAGTAGAGGACGTCTAACTTGTGTTTGTTTTTACAGGGCATGTTGTGATGTGATATGGTCAAGACATGATGCTAAATTTTATTGTATGAGATGATCATGTTTTGTAACCGAGTTATCGGCAACTGGCAGGAGCCATATGGTTGTCGCTTTATTGTATGCAATGCAATCGCGCTGTAATGCTTTACTTTATCACTAAGCGGTAGCGATAGTCGTGGAAGCATAAGATTGGCGAGACGACAACGATGCTACGATGGAGATCAAGGTGTCGCGCCGGTGATGATGGTGATCACGACGGTGCTTCGAAGATGGAGATCACAAGCACAAGATGATGATGGCCATATCATATCACTTATATTGATTGCATGTGATGTTTATCTTTTATGCATCTTATCTTGCTTTGATTGACGGTAGCATTATAAGATGATCTCTCACTAATTATCAAGAAGTGTTCTCCCTGAGTATGCACCGTTGCAAAAGTTCTTCGTGCTGAGACACCACGTGATGATCGGGTGTGATAGGCTCTATGTTCAAATACAACGGGTGCAAAACGGTTGCACACGCGGAATACTCAGGTTATACTTGACGAGCCAAGCATATACAGATATGGCCTCGGAACACGGAGAACGAAAGGTCGAACGTGAATCATATAGTAGATATGATCAACATAGTGATGTTCACCAATGAAACTACTCCATCTCACGTGATGATCGGACATGGTTTAGTTGATTTGGATCACGCAATCACTTAGAGGATTAGAGGGATGTCTATCTAAGTGGGAGTTCTTTAAGTAAATTAATTGAACCTAAATTTATCATGAAACTTAGTACCTGAGAGTATCTTGCTTGTTTATGCTTAATTGTAGATAGATGGCTCGTGCTATTGTTCCGTTGAATTTTAATGCGTTCCTTGAGAAAGCAAAGTTTAAAGATGATGGTAGCAATTACACATACTGGGTCCGTAACTTGAGGTTTATCCTCATTGCTGCACAGAAGAATTACGTCCTGGAAGCACCGCTGGGTGCCAGGCCTGCTGCTGGAGCAACACCAGATGTTATGAACGTCTGGCAGAGCAAAGCTGATGACTACACAATAGTTCAGTGTGCCATGCTTTACGGCTCAGAATCGGGACTTCAACGACGTTTTGAACGTCATGGAGCATATGGGATGTTCCAGGAGTTGAAGTTAATATTTCAAGCAAATGCCCGGATTGAGAGATATGAAGTCTCCAATAAGTTCTATAGCTGCAAGATGGAGGAGAACAGTTCTGTCAGTGAGCATATACTCAAAATGTCTGGGTATAATAATCACTTGATTCAATTGGGAGTTAATCTTCCAGATGATTGCGTCATTGACAGAATTCTCCAATCACTGCCACCAAGCTACAAGAGCTTCGTGATGAACTATAATATGCAAGGGATGAATAAGACTATTCCCGAGCTCTTCGCAATGCTGAAAGCTGCGGAGGTAGAAATCAAGAAGGAGCATCAAGTGTTGATGGTCAAAAAGACCACTAGTTTCAAGAAAAAGGGCAAAGGGAAGAAGAAGGGGAAATTCAAAAAGAACAGCAAGCAAGTTGCTACTCAAGAGAAGAAACCCAAACCTGGACCTAAGCCTGAAACTGAGTGCTTCTACTGCAAGCAAACTGGTCACTGGAAGCGGAACTGCCCCAAGTATTTGGCGGATAAGAAGGATGGCAAGGTGAACAAAGGTATATGTGATACCTTACTAATGCTCATAGTAGCACCTGGGTATTTGATACTGGTTCTGTTGCTAATATTTGCAACTCGAAACAGGGACTACGGATTAAGCGAAGATTGGCTAAGGACAAGGTGACGATGCGCGTGGGAAACGGTTCCAAAGTTGATGTGATCGCAGTCGGCACGCTACCTCTACATCTACCTTCGGGATTAATATTAGACCTAAATAATTGTTATTTGGTGCCAGCATTAAGCATGAACATTATATCTGGATCTTGTTTGATGCGAGATGGTTATTCATTTAAATCTGAGAATAATGGTTGTTCTATTTATATGAGTAATATCTTTTATGGTCATGCACCCTTAAAGAGTGGTCTATTTTTATTGAATCCCGATAGTAGTGACACACATATTCATAATGTTGAAGCCAAAAGATGCAGAGTTGATAATGATAGTGCAACTTATTTGTGGCACTGCCGTTTGGGTCATATCGGTATAAAGCGCATGAAGAAACTCCATACTGATGGGCTTTTGGAACCACTTGATTATGAATCACTTGGTACTTGCGAACCGTGCCTTATGGGTAAGATGACAAAAACACCATTCTCCGGTACTATGGAGAGAGCAACAGATTTGTTGGAAATCATACATACAGATGTATGTGGTCCGATGAACGTTGAGGCTCGTGGCGAATATCGTTATTTTCTCACCTTCACAAATGACTTAAGCAGATATGGTTATATCTACTTAATGAAACACAAGTCTGAAACATTTGAAAAGTTCAAAGAATTTCAGAGTGAAGTTGAAAATCATCGTAACAAGAAAATAAAATTCCTATGATCTGATCGTGGAGGAGAATATTTGAGTTACGAGTTTGGTGTACATTTGAAAAATTGTGGAATAGTTTCGCAACTCACGCCACCCGGAACACCACAGCGTAATGGTGTGTCCGAACGTCGTAATCACACTTTACTAGATATGGTGCGATCTATGATGTCTCTTACTGATTTACCGCTATCGTTTTGGGGATACGCTCTAGAGACGACCGCATTCACGTTAAATAGGGCACCATCAAAATCCGTTGAGACGACGCCTTATGAACTGTGGTTTGGCAAGAAACCAAAGTTGTCGTTTCTGAAAGTTTGGGGCTGCGATGCTTATGTGAAAAAGCTTCAACCTGATAAGCTCGAACCCAAATCGGAGAAATGTGTCTTCATAGGATATCCAAAGGAAACTATTGGATACACCTTCTATCACAGATCCGAAGGCAAGACTTTTGTTGCTAAATTCGGAAACTTTCTGGAGAAGGAGTTTCTCTCGAAAGAAGTGAGTGGGAGGAAAGTAGAACTTGACGAGGTAACTGTACCTACTCCCTTATTGGAAAGTAGTACATCACAAAAACCTATTTCTGTGACACCTACACCAGTTAGTGAGGAAGCTAATGATGATGATCATGAAACTTCAGAACAAGATACTACTGAACCTCGTAGATCAACCGGAGTGAGATCCGCGCCAGAGTGGTACGGTAATCCTGTTCTGGAAGTCATGCTACTAGATCATGATGAACCTACCAACTATGAAGAAGCGATGGTGAGCCCAGATTCCGCAAAATGGCTTGAAGCCATGAAATCTGAGATGGGATCCATGTATGAGAACAAAGTATGGACTTTGGTTGACTTGCCCGATGATCGGCAAGCAATTGAGAATAAATGGATCTTCAAGAAGAAGACTGACGCTGACGGTAATATTACTGTCTACAAAGCTCGACTTGTCGCAAAAGGTTTTCGGCAAGTTCAAGGGATTGACTACGATGAGACCTTCTCACCCGTAGCGATGCTTAAGTCTGTCCGAATCATGTTAGCAATTACCGCATTTTATGATTATGAAATTTGGCAGATGGATGTCAAAACTGCATTCCTGAATGGATTTCTGGAAGAAGAGTTGTATATGATGCGACCAGAAGGATTTGTCGATCCAAAGGGATCTAACAAAGTGTGCAAGCTCCAGCGATCCATTTATGGACTGGTGCAAGCCTCTCGGAGTTGGAATAAATGCTTTTATAGTGTGATCAAAGCATTTGGTTTTATACAGACTTTTGGAGAAGCCTGTATTTACAAGAAAGTGAGTGGGAGCTCTGTAGCATTTCTGATATTATATGTGGATGACATATTACTAATTGGAAATGATATAGAATTTCTGGATAGCATAAAGGGATACTTGAATAAGAGTTTTTCAATGAAAGACCTCGGTGAAGCTGCTTACATATTAGGCATTAAGATCTATAGAGATAGATCAAGACGCTTAATTGGACTTTCACAAAGCACATACCTTGAAAAGTTTTGAAGAAGTTCAAAATGGATCAAGCAAAGAAAGGGTTCTTGCCTGTGTTACAAGGTGTGAAGTTGAGTAAGACTCAATGCCCGACCACTGCAGAAGATAGAGAGAAAATGAAAGATGTTCCCTATGCTTCAGCCATTGGCTCTATCATGTATGCAATGCTGCGTACCAGACCTGATGTGTGCCTTGCTATAAGTCTAGCAGGGAGGTACCAAAGTGATCCAGGAGTGGATCACTGGACAGCGGTCAAGAACATCCTGAAATACCTGAAAAGGACTAAGGATATGTTTCTCATATATGGAGGTGACAAAGAGCTCATCGTAAAAGGTTACGTTGATGCAAGATTTGACATTGATCCGGACGATTCTAAATCGCAAACCGGATACGTGTTTACATTAAACGGTGGAGCTGTCAGTTGGTGCAGTTCTAAACAAAGCGTTGTGGCGGGATCTACATGTGAAGCGGAGTACATAGCTGCTTCGGAAGCAGCAAATGAAGGAGTCTGGATGAAGGAGTTCATATCTGATCTAGGTGTCATACCTAGTGCATCGGGTCCAATGAAAATCTTTTGTGACAATACTGGTGCAATTGCCTTGGCAAAGGAATCCAGATTTCACAAGAGAACCAAGCACATCAAGAGACGCTTCAATTCCATCCGGGATCTAGTCCAGGTGGGAGACATAGAGATTTGCAAGATACATACGGATCTGAATGTTGCAGACCCGTTGACTAAGCCTCTTCCACGAGCAAAACATGATCAACACCAAGGCTCCATGGGTGTTAGGATCATTACTGTGTAATCTAGATTATTGACTCTAGTGCAAGTGGGAGACTGAAGGAAATATGCCCTAGAGGCAATAATAAAGTTATTATTTATTTCCTTATATCATGATAAAAGTTTATTATTCATGCTAGAATTGTATTAACCGGAAACATAATACATGTGTGAATACATAGACAAACAAAGTGTCACTAGTATGCCTCTACTTGACTAGCTCGTTAATCAAAGATGGTTATGTTTCCTAACCATGAACAAAGAGTTGTTATTTGATTAATGGGATCACATCATTAGGTGAATGATCTGATTGACATGACCCATTCCGTTAGCTTAGCACCCGATCGTTTAGTATGTTGCTATTGCTTTCTTCATGACTTATACATGTTCCTATGACTATGAGATTATGCAACTCCCGTTTGCCGGAGGAACACTTTGTGTGCTACCAAACGTCACAACGTAAATGGGTGATTATAAAGGTGCTCTACAGGTGTCTCCAAAGGTACATGTTGGGTTGACGTATTTCGAGATTAGGATTTGCCACTCCGATTGTCAGAGAGGTATCTCTGGGCCCTCTCGGTAATGCACATCACATAAGCCTTGCAAGCATTGAAACTAATGAGTTAGTTGCGAGATGATGTATTATGGAACGAGTAAAGAGACTTGCCGGTAACGAGATTGAACTAGGTATTGAGATACCGACGATCGAATCTCGAGCAAGTAACATACCGATGACAAAGGGAACAACGTATGTTGTTATGCGGTCTGACCGATAAAGATCTTCGTAGAATATGTAGGAACCAATATGAGCATCCAGGTTCCTCTATTGGTTATTGACCGAAGATGTGACTCGGTCATGTATACATTGTCCTCGAACCCGTAGGGTCCGCACGCTTAAGGTTTCGATGACAGTTATATTATGAGTTTATGAGTTTTGATGTACCGAAGTTAGTTCGAAGTCCCGGATGTGATCACGGACATGACGAGGAGTCTCGAAATGATCGAGACATAAAGATTGATATATTGGACGGCTATATTCAGACACAGGAAGTGTTCCGAGTGATTTCGGAGAAAACCGGAGAGCCGGAGGGTTACCGGAACCCCCCCGGGAGAAGTAATGGGCCATATGGGCCTTAGTGGAGAGAGAGAGAGGGGCAGCCAAAGGTGGGCCACGCGCCTCCTCCCCCTGGTCCGAATTGGACTAGGAGAGGGGGTGCGACGCCCCCTTTCCTTCTCCCTCCCCACTTCTTTCCCCCTCCTAGTAGGAGTCCTACTCCTACTAGGAGGAGGACTCCTCCTTGGCGCGCCATAGGGGCCGGCGGGCCTCCTCCCCTTGATCCTTTATATACGGGGGCAGGGGGCACCCCTAGACACACAAGTTGATCCACGTGATCATATTCTTAGCCGTGTGCGGTGCCCCCTTCCACCATAATCCTCGATAATATTGTAGCGGTGCTTAGGCGAAGCCCTGCGACGGTAGTACATCAAGATCGTCACCACGCCGTTGTGCTGACGGAACTCTTCCCCGACACTTTGCTGGATCGGAGTCCAGGGATCGTCATCGAGCTGAACGTGTGCTAAAACTCGAAGGTGCTGTAGTTTCGGTGCTTGATCAGTCAGGCCGTGAAGACGTACGACTACATCAACCGCGTTGTGCTAACGCTTCCGCTGTCGGTCTACAAGGGTACGTAGATCACACTCTCCCCTCTCGTTGCTATGCATCACCATGATCTTGCGTGTGCGTAGGATTTTTTTTGAAATTACTACGTTCCCCAACAAGGGTGTGGGCCCCCTAACGTGGATTCTTCTTCCAGTATTTTTTTATATTCCAAAAATAATCTCCGTTGATTTTCAGGTCATTCCGAGAACTTTTATTTCTGCACAAAAATAAACCATGGTAATTCTGCTAAAAAAGTGTCAGTCCGGGTTAGTTCCATTCAAATCATGCAAGTTAGAGTCCAAAACAAGGGCAAAAGTGTTTGGAAAAGTAGATACGCCGGAGACGTATCAAATCCCCCAAGCTTAAACCTTTGCTTGTCCTCAAGCAATTCAGTTGACAAACTGAAAGTGATAAAGAAAAACTTTTACAAACTATGTTTGCTCTTGTTGTTGTAAATATGTAAAGCCAACATTCAAGTTTTCAACAAAGATTATGAACTAACCAAATTCACAATAAAGCTTAGGTCTCATGTTTACTCATATCAATGGCATAATCAAATAGAGAGCAATAATAATAAATCTCGGATGAAAACACTTTCTCAAAACAATCATAATATGATATAACAAGATGGTATCTCGCTAGCCCTTTCTGAGACCGCAAAACATAAATGCAGATCACCTTTAAAGATCAAGGACTGACTAGACATTGTAAATGATGGTAAAAGTGATCCAGTCAAGTCATACTCAATGTAAACTAACAGTAATGAATGCAAATGACAGCGGTGCTCTCCAACTGGTGCTTTTTAATAAGAGGATGATGACTCAACATAAAAGTAAATAGATAGGCCCTTCGCAGAGGGAAGTAGGGATTTGTAGAGGTGCCAGAGCTCGGTTTTGAAATAGAGGTGAATAATATTTTGAGAGGTATACTTTCATTGTCAACATAACAACTAAGAGATGGCGATATCTTCCATGCTACACACATTATAGGCGGTTCCCAAACAGAATGGTAAAGTTTATACTCCCCCTCCACCAACAAGCATCAATCCATGGCTTGCTCAAAACAACGAGTGCCTCCAACTAACAAGAGTCCCAGGGGAGTTTTTCTTGTAGTTATTTTGATTTGATTTGCATAAAGCATGGGATTGGGCATCTCGGTGACTAGCCATTTTCTCGTGAGTGAGGAGCGGAGTCCACTCCTCTTGAAAATAACCCATCGAGCATGGAAGATACATACATCCCTAGTTGATACATGAGCTATTTGAGCATACAAAACAGAATGTTTATTTGAAGGTTTAGAGTTTGGCACATACAAATTTACTTGGAACTGCAGGTAGATACCGTATATAGGTAGGTATGGTGGACTCATATGGAACAACTTTGGGGTTTATGGAATTGGATGCACAAGCAACATTCCCTCTTAGTACAAGTGAAGGCTAGAAAAAGACTGGGAAGCGACCAGCTAGAGAGCGACAACAGTCATGAACATGCATTAAAATTAATCGACATGCAAGCATGAGTAGGATATAATGCACCATGAACATAAATATCGTAGAGGCGATGTTGATTTTGTTTCAACTACATGCGTGAACATGTGCCACGTCAAGCCACTCGAATCGTCCAAAGGAGGATACCACCCTATCATATCACATCACAACCATTTTAATAGCATGTTGGCATGCAAGGTAAACTATTATAAGCTCCTAGCTAATTAAGCATGGCATAAGCAACTACAATCTCTAATTGTCATTGCAAATATGTTTCTTTCATAATAGGCTGAATCTGGAACGATGAACTAATCATATTTACAAAAACAAGAGAGGTCGAGTTCATACCAGCTTTCCTCATCTTAATAAGTTTATCATATAATCATCATTATTACCTTTCACTTGCACGGCCGAATAGTGTGGATAATAATATTAGTGCACGTGCATTGGACTAAGCTGGAATCTGCAAGCATTCAATTCAAGAGAGAAGACAAGGTAATATGGGCTCTTTGTTAGATCACCAATAATGCATATAAGAGCCACTCAACATTTTCATTATGGTCTTCTCCTCTCGACCCCCAAAGAAAAGAAACAAAACTATTTACACGGGAAAGCTCCCAACGAGCAAAAGATGAACGTGAAATCTTTTTGGGATTTCTTTTTAATTACTACTACTACATGCATGGAAAGTAAACTAGCTAAAAGTGACAACTATTTTTTTTGGTTTTTTTCTTAAGGTTTATCAAACACACAAGAAGAAAGCATAAAAAGGGAAATAAACTAGCATGGATTTACAATGAAAAAGTATGAGCACCGACAACTAGCATGAGTGTGTGACACGATAAAAAAACTAGCATGAGTGTGTGAACAAGAATGTAATGTCGGTGAGAAATACGTACTCGCCCAAGCTTAGGCTTTTGGCCTAAGTTGGTCTATACCCATGGATGGCCTGGTGGATCTCCGAAGTTGAAGCTGGGGTCGTACTGAGATGCATCAGCTACTGCCTGAAGCACTGTAGCATGGAGGCGGGCTGCCTCCGCCCTCCTCTCGTACTCGATCACCTCCTCCCTGGTTATAACATATCTCCCCTTTGCCTTCTCACAAAGGAATCAAAGAGGTAGTGGTACTTACATCACTTATCTGCCATGAAGCTCTCAAGATTGGCATTACGCACATATGCTTCAAATTCCTCCTTGATTCCTGCTCGAACCATGAAGTCCTCTGATGGCCATTCACAAGGCCGCACTTGAGCATCCTTGGTGGTTCATCATCCGCATCGCATATTGCGGGTCTGGGTCCTTGCTTCCTTGAAGAACCACCTTGGTACCTTTTGCTACCTCTTGAGCACTGCGTTGGTTTTCCCCAAAGAGGAAGGGATGATGTAGCAAAGTACCGTAAGTATTTCCCTCAGTTTTTGAGAACCAAGGTATCAATCCAGTAGGAGGCTACGCGCGAGTCCCTCGTACCTGCACAAAACAAATAAATCCTCGCAACCAACGCAAATAGGGGTTGTCAATCCCTATAAGGCCACTTACGAGAGTGAGATCTGATAATATTTTGGTATTTTTATGATAAAGATGCAAAATAAAATAAAGGCAAAGTAAATAACTAAGTAGTAGGAGATCAATATTATAAATATAGACCTGGCGGCCATTGGTTTCACTAGTGGCTTCTCTTGAGAGCATAAGTATTCTACGGTGGGTGAACAAATTACTGTTGAGCAATTGACAGCATTGAGCATAGTTATGAGAATATCTAGGTATGATCATGTATATAGGCATCATGTCCGAGACAAGTATACCGAATCCTGACTGCATCTACTACTATTACTCCACTCATCGACCGCTATCCAGCATGCATCTAGAGTATTAAGTTAAAAACAGAGTAACACCTTAAGCAAGATGACATGATGTAGAGGGATAGACTCATGCAATATGATGAAAACCCCATCTTGTTATCCTCGATGGCAACAATACAATACGTGCCTTGCTGCCCTTACTGTCATCGGGAAAGGACACCTCAAGATTGAACCCAAAGCTAAGCACTTCTCCCATTGCAAGAAAGATCAATCTAGTAGGCCAAACCAAACTGATAATTCAAAGAGACTTGCAAAGATAACCAATCATACATAAAAGAATTCAGAGAAGATTCAACTAGTATTCATAGATAGACTTGATCATAAACCCACAATTCAACGGTCTCAACAAACACACCGCAAAAAGAAGATTACACCGAATAGTTCTCCACAAGAGAGGGGGAGAACATTGTATTGAGATCCAAAAAGAGAGAAGAAGCCATATAGCTACTAACTATGGACCCGTAGGTCTGAAGTAAACTACTCACACTTCATCGGAGAGGCTATGGTGTTGATGTAGAAGCCCTCCATGATCGATGCCCCCTCCGGCGGAGCTCCGGAACAGGCCCCAAGATGGGATCTCGTGGATACAGAAATTTATGGCGGTGGAATTAGGATTTTGGCTCCGTATCTGATCGTTTGGGGGTACGTGGATATATATAGGAGGAAGGAGTACGTCGGTGGAGCAACAGGGGCCCACGAGGGTGGAGGGCGCGCCTAGGCTAGGCAGGTGCGCCCCTACCTCGTGGCCTCCTGTTTCTTTTCTTGATGTAGGGTCCAAGTCTGTCTGGTCTTATTCATTGAGAAAATCACGTTCCCAAAGGTTTCATTCTGTTTGGACTCCGTTTGATATTCCTTTTCTTCGAAACCCTAAAACAAGCAAAAAACAGCAATTCTGGGCTGGGCCTCCGGTTAATAGGTTAGTCCCAAAAATAATCTAAAAGTGGATAATAAAGCCCAATAATGTCCAAAACAATAGATAATATAGCATGGAGCAATCAAGAATTATAGATACGTTGGAGGCGTATCAAGCATCCCCAAGCTTAATTCCTGCTCGTCCTCGAGTAGGTAAATGATAAAAACAGAATTTTTGATGCGGAGTCATACTCGGCATAATTTTAATGTAATTCTTTTTAATTGTGGTATGAATATTCAGATCCGAAAGATTCAAGACAAAAGTTCATATTGACATAAATATAATAATACTTCAAGCATACTAAGAAAGCAATTATGTCTTCTCAAAATAACATGGCTAAAGAAAGTTATCCCTACAAAATCATATAGTCTGGCTATGCTCTATCTTCACCACACAAAATATTTAAATCATGCACAACCCCGATGACAAGCCAAGCAATTGTTCTCAAAACTTTTTCAATTTTCACGCAATACTTGAGCGTGAGCCATGGATATAGCACTATAGGTGGAATAGAGTGGTGGTTGTGGAGAAGACAAAAAGGGAGAAGATAGTCTCACATCAACTAGGCGTATCAACGGGCTATGGAGATGCCCATCAATAGATATCAATGTGAGCGAGTAGGGATTGCCATGCAACGGATGCACTAGAGCTATAAGTATATGAAAGCTCAAAAAGAAATTAAGTGGTTGTGCATCCAACTTGCTTTCTCATGAAGACCTAGGGAAATTTGAGGAAGCCCATCATTGGAATATACAAGCCAAGTTCTATAATGAAAGATTCCCACTAGTATATGAAAGTGATAACATGAGAGACTCTCTACTATGAAGATCATGGTGCTACTTTGAAGCACAAGTGTGGTAAAAGGATAGTAACATTGTCCCTTCTCTCTTTTTCTCTCATTTTTTTCTTTTTTTATTTGGGCTTTTTCTCTTCCTCTTTTTTAGGCCTCATTTCTTTTTTTATTTTTCGTCCAGAGTCTCATCCCGACTTGTGGGGGAATCATAGTATCCATCATCCTTTCCTCACTGGGACAATGCTCTAATAATGATGATCATCACACTTTTATTTTTCTTACAACTCAACAATTACAACTCGATACTTAGAACAAAATATGACTCTATATGAATGCCTCCGGCGGTGTACCGGGATATGCAATGGCTCATGAGTGACATGTATGAAAGAATTATGAATGGTGGCTTTGCCACAAATACGATGTCGACTACATGATCATGCTAAGCAATATGACAATGATGGATTGTGTCATAATAAACGGAATGGTGGAAAGTTGCATGGCAATATATCTCGGAATGGCTATGGAAATTCCATAATAGGTAGGTATGGTGGCTGTTTTGAGGAAGGTATATGGTGGGTGTATGATACCGGCGAAAGGTGCGCGGTATTAGAGAGGCTAGCAAAGGTGGAAGGGTGAGAGTGCGTATAATCCATGGACTCAACATTAGTCATAAAGAACTCATATACTTATTGCAAAAATCTACAAGTCATCAAAGCAAAGTATTACACGCATGCTCCTAGGGGGATAGATTGGTAGTAAAAGACCATCGCTCGTCCCCGACAGCCACTCATAAGGAAGGCAATAAAAAAAATCATGCTCCGACTTCATCACATAACGGTTCACCATACGTGCATGCTACGGGAATCACAAACATCAACACAAGTATTTCTCAAATTCACAACTACTCAACTATCATGACTTTAATATCACCATCTTTACATCTCAAAACAATTATCAAGTATCAAACTTATCATAGTATTCAACACACTCATAAGAAAGTTTTTATTATTAATCTTGTATACCAAGCATATTAGGATTTTAAGAAAATTACCATGATATTTAAGACTCTCAAAATAATCTAAGTGAAGCATGAGACATCAATAGTTTCTATAAAACAAATCCACCACCGTGCTCTAAAAGATATAAGTGAAGTACTAGAGCAAAATTATATAACTCAAAAGATATAAGCGAAGAACATAGAGTATTCTACCAAATCCTAAATCATGTATGGCTCTATCAAAAGGTGTGTACAGCAAGGATGATTGTGGTAAACTAAAAAGCAAAGACTCAAATAATACAAGACGCTCCAAGCAAAACGCATATCATGTGGCGAATTAAAATATAGCTCCAAGTAAAGTTACCGATAGAAGTAGGCGAAAGAGGGGATGCCTTCCGGGGCATCCCCAAGCTTTGGATTTAGGTGTCCTTAGATTATCTTGGGGGTGCCATGGGAATCCCCAAGCTTAGGCTCTTGCCACTCCTTGTTCCATAATCCATCAAATCTTTACCCAAAACTTGAAACTTCACAACACAAAACTTAAAGTAGAAAATCTCGTGAGCTCCGTTAGCGAAAGAAAATAAAAGACCACTTAAAGGTACTGTAATTAACTCATTATTTATTTATATTGGTGTTATACCTACTGTATTCCAACTTATCTATGGTTTATAAACTATTTTACTAGCCATAGATTCATCAAAATAAGCAAACAACACACGAAAAAAAGAATCTGCCAAAACAGAACAGTCTGTAGTAATCTGTAGCTAGCGCAAGATCTGGAACCCCAAAAATTCTAAAACAAATTTCTGGACGTGAGGAATTTACCTGTTAATCATATTCAAAAATAATTAACTAAATATCACTCTCCAAATAAAAATGACAGTAGTTCTCGTGAGCGCTAAAGTTTCTGTTTTTTACAGCAAGTTCAACAAGACTTTCCCCAAGTCTTCCCAACGGTTCTACTTGGCATAAACACTAATTAAACACAAAAAACACAACAAAAACAGAGGCTAGATAAATTATTTATTACTAAACATGAGAAAAAAAGCATGGAATAAAAATAAAATTGGGTTGCCTCTCAACAAGCGCTATCGTTTAACGCCCCTAGCTAGGCATAACAAGCAAGAATAGATCTAGGTATTGCCATCTTTGGTAGGTAATCCATAAGTGGCTCTCATAATAGATTCATAAGGTAATTTAATTTTTTCTAGGAAAGTGTTCCATGCCTTTCCTTAATGGAAATTGGAATCTAATATTTCCTTCCTTCATATCAATAATTGCACCAATCATTCTAAGGAAAGGTCTACCTAGAATAATAGGACATGAAGGATTGCAATCTATGTCAAGAACAATAAAATCCATGGGCACATAATTCCTATTTGCAACAATAAGAACATAATTAATTCTTCCCATAGGTTTCTTAATAGTGGAATCCGCAAAGGTGCTTGTTTAGAGAGCAATCATCAAAATCACGGAAACCTAACAAATCACACAAAGTCTTTGGAATCGTGGAAACACTAGCACCCAAATCACATAAAGCATAGCATTCATGATCTTTAATTTTAATTTTAATAGTTGGTTCCCACTCATCATAAAGTTTTCTAGGGATAGAAACTTCCAATTCAAGTTTTTCTTCATAAGATTGCATCAAGGCATCTATGATATGTTTAGTAAACACTTTATTTTGACTATAAGCATGAGGAAAATTTAGCACGAATTGCAACAAGGAAATACAATCAATCAAAGAGCAATTTTCATAGTTAAATTCCTTGAAATCCATAATAGTGGGTTTAGCAACATCTAGGGTTTTAATTTCTTCAATCCCACTTTTATCCAATTTAGTATCAAGATCAAATTCCGAATTCTTAGAACGCCTTCTAGGTAAGGGTGGATCATATTCAGTCCCATCATTATAAAGATTCATATTGCAAAACAAATATTTAATAGGGGACACATCAATAACTTTTAGATCCTCATCTTTATTTTCATAGGAACTAGAAGAACACGCTCTTATAAAGGAATCTTTCTTAGCATGCATCCTAGCGGTTCTTTCTTTGCACTCATCAATGGAAATTCTCATGTCTTTGAGAGACTCATTGATATCATGCTTAGGTGGAATAGATCTAATTTTTGAAGAATCAACATCAAGAGCAATTCTATCAACGTTCCTAGCCAAATCATCAATCTTAAGCAATTTTTATTCAATCATAGCATTAAAATTCTTTTGCAAAGTAATAAATTCTTTAACATTAGATTCAAAATCAGAGGGCATCTTATTATAATTTCCATAAGAATTGTTGTAGGAATTACCATAATTATTAGAGGGATTACTAGGATAAGGCCTAGGGTTGAAATTTCCTCTATACGCGTTGTTACCAAAATTGTTCCTACCAACAAAATTCACATCCATAGATTCATTATTATTCTCAATCAAAGTAGACAAGGGCATATCATTAGGATTAGAAGAAACACTCTTATTTGTAAATAATTTCATAAGTTCATCCATCTTTCCACTCAAAACATTAATTTCTTCTATCGCATGCACCTTTTAATTAGTAGATCTTTCAGTATGCCATTGAGAATAATTAACCATAATATTATCTAGGAGTTTAGTAGCTTCTCCTAAAGTGATTTCCATAAAAGTGCCTCCCACGGCCGAATCTAAAAGATTTCTAGAAGCAAAATTCAATCCGGCATAAATTTTTTGTATAATCATCCACAAATTTAAACCATGAGTAGGGCAATTACGTATCATTAATTTCATTCTCTCCCAAGCTTGTGCAACATGTTCATGATCAAGTTGCTTAAAATTCATTATATTGTTTCTAATAGAGATGATCTTAGTGGGAGGAAAATTCTTAGAGATAAAAGCATCTTTGTACTTGTTCCATGAATCAATACTATTTTTAGGCAAAGGCGAAAACCAAGCTTTAGCATGATCTCTAAGTGAAAAAGGAAATAGCTTTAATTTAACAATACCATTATCCACATCTTTCATCTTTTGCATGTCACACAAATCAACGAAGCTATTTAGATGGGTTGCGGCATCTTCACTAGGAAGGCCGGAAAACGGATCTTTCATGACAAGATTCAGCAAAGCAGTATTAATTTCACAAGATTCAGCATTGGTAGGAGGAGCAATCAGAGTGCTAATAAAATCATTATTGTTGGTATTGGTGAAGTCACACAATTTAGTATTATCTCGAGCCATCGTGACAAGCAAGCAAACTAACACACAAGCAAACAGAAAGCAAGCAGGAAAAAAGAGGCAAATAGAGAGGGAGGATAGAGAGAGAGGGCGAATAAAATGGCAAGGGTGAAGTGGGGGAAGAGGAAAACGAGAGACAAATGGCAAATAATGTAATGCAGGAGATAAGGGTATGTGATGGGTACTTGGTATGTTGACTTTTGCATAGACCTCCCCGGCAACGGCGCCAGAAATCCTTCTTGCTACCTCTTGAGCACCGCGTCGGTTTTCCCCGAAGAGGAAGGGATGATGCAGCAAAGTAGCGTAAGTTTTTGCCTCAGTTTTTGAGAACCAAGGTATCAATCTAGTAGGAGGCTACGTGCGAGTCCCTCGTACCTGCACAAAACAAATAAATCCTCGCAACCAACGCAAATAGGGGTTGTCAATCCCTATAAGGCCACTTACGAGAGTGAGATCTGATAGATATGATAAGGTAATATTCTTGGTATTTTTATGAAAAGATGCCAAGTAAAATAAAGGCAAAGTAAATAACTAAGTAGTAGGAGATCAATATGATAAAGATAGACCGCGGGGCCATAGGTTTCACTAGTGGCTTCTCTCGAGAGCATAAGTATTCTACGGTGGGTGAAAAAACTAACTGTTGAGCAATTGACAGAATTGAGCATAGTTATGACAATATCTAGTATGATCATGTATATAGGCATCACGTCCGAGACAAGTAGACCGACTCCTGCCTGCATCTACTACTATTACTCCACTCATCGACCACTATCCAGCATGCATCTAGAGTATTAAGTTAAAAACAGAGTAACACCTTAAGCAAGATGACATGATGTAGAGGGATAGACTCATGCAATATGATGAAAACCCCATCTTGTTATCCTCGATGGCAACAATACAATACGTGCCTTGCTGCCCTTACTGTCATCGGGAAAGGACACTACAAGATTGAACCCAAAGCTAAGCACCCATTGCAAGAAAGATCAATCTAGTAGGCCAAACCAAACTGATAACTCGAAGAGACTTGCAAAGATAACCAATCATACATAAAAGAATTAAGAGAAGATTCAAATATTATTCATAGATAGACTTGATCATAAATCCACAATTCATCGGTCTCAATAAACACACTGCAAAAAGAAGATTACATTGAATAGTTCTCCACAAGAGAGGGGGAGAACATTGTATTGAGATCCAAAAAGAGAGAAGAAGCCATCTAGCTAATAACTATGGACCCGTAGGTCTGAGGTAAACTACTCACACTTCATTGGAGAGGTAATGGTGTTGATGTGGAAGCCCTCCGTGACCGATGCCCCCTCCGGTGGAGCTCCGAAACAGGACCCAAGTTGGGATCTCATGGATACAGAAAGTTATGGCGGTGGAATTAGCGTCTTGGCTCCGTCTCTACTCGTTTGGGGGTACGTGGATATATATAGGACGAAGGAGTACGTCGGTCGAGCAACAGGGGGCCCACAAGGGTGGAGGGCGCGCCTGGTGGGGGTGGGCGCACCCCCCTACCTCGTGGCCTCCTGTTTCTTTTCTTGACGTAGGGTCCAAGTCTCTCTGGTCTTCTTCGTTGAGAAAATCACGTTCCCGTAGGTTTCATTCCGTTTGGACACCATTTGATATTCCTTTCCTTCGAAACCCTAAAACAGGCAAAAAACAACAATTCTGGGCTGGGCCTCCGGTTAATAGGTTAGTCCCAAAAATAATATAAAATTGGATAATAAAGCCCAGTAATGTCCAAAACATTAGATAATATAGCATGGAGCAATCAAAAATTATAGATACGTTGGAGACGTATCAGCGCACAGTATTGTCTTCGGCATTGCAAGGCGGGTTCCTCCTCCGAATACTCCATAGAAGATTTTGAACACCAGAATAGTGTCCGGCTCTGCAAAACAAGTTCCACATACTACCGCGGAGAGAATAATATTTCCACAAATCTAATCTGCTGACGCGTTCTGACAGCACGAGGTCATGTCATGGCTCGGTCATTATTCGAACCGTTTTTCTCAACCAGCACCGCACATAACTTGGGGTGGTTTTCTTGACACGTCTTGTCAAAGCAGAGATCGTGTCCCCCTTATTACGGGATTCTCATCAATACGGACGTGGGTAACCCAACCACGCCATCAATTACGGTGCCTGGGGAATAAGCGGTTTTACCAGGCAAGTGGGGAGACGCATCGCCTCTTTCGCCCTTATAAAGGGACAAGGATTTACCCCCTTTTACCCACGCCTGCTACCTCCTCGCTTATCCATTCTCATGCACTCGAGCTCCAGCGCCCAAGCTCGCGTTCTTCTTCTCAAACCACTCCAAGAATGTCCGGAGCAGGAAGCAAGTGGATGGTCTCCTCCGTCATGGAGGAGAACATCGCAAAGTTGTGGGCAGCTGGATACCTGGCCGCGGATATCGCGCATTGGCTGCCAGACACAGGGTAGATCGTCCTTACGCCCAAACCCCATGAGAGGGTAGTTTTTCTTACCCATTTCATCCGCGGACTGGGATTTCCCCTCCACCCATTTGTCCGGGGGCTCATGTTTTACTACGGGCTGGATTTTCATGATCTGGCCCCCAATTTCATCCTCAACATCTCGGTGTTTATCGTCATGTGCGAGGCCTTCCTCCGTATCAGGCCCCACTTCGGCCTATGGCTGAAAACCTTCAATGTTAAACCGAAGGTGGTGGGTGGCCAGCAAGCAGAGTGCGGAGGCGCCATGGTGGGCAAGATGCCTAACGTCACCTGACTCGAGGGAACCTATGTGGATACCATAAAGGGGTGGCAATCGGGGTGGTTCTACATCACCGAGCCACGCGACTCCAACTGGGTGGCGGCCCCCAAATTTCGATCCGGAATCCCCATGCGGCTCACCTCCTGGAAAGAGAAGGGCCTATCCTGGGGTTCTTTGGTAGAGTTGACCGGACTCCAGACCTGCATCAGGAACATGATGAGGAAGAAAATCAGGCTCGTCAACGTGGTCCAGGTCATGCTCTTCCGCCGGATCCTCCCGTGTCAACGACGGGCATTCGATTTGTGGGACTTCAACTCGGCCAAGCACCAGATGCTGCGAGAGCTCTATGACATGATGCACGAGGACGTCTGGAGGGTGCTGTTCAAGGTCGCCGAGGTACCTCCTTCCCTCACCGAGGACCGCGGAGCCAGCAAAGCGCCGCGCCAATCCGGTAAGTTTTTATATCTCTTAGGGTATTTATTTGCCCCAGTTTAGTCATATGCAGGATCTAAGCTTCTATGTCATTAACAGGACTGGATAAAGACAACGGAGCAGTTTGATTGCCCAGCCCCCTGCCCGAAGATCCTGCAGACGCTCTCCTAACGGAGATGCTGACTCCGGCACCTTATGAGGTGCCGGTAAAGAAGACCAAGAAGAAGGCCGCGGGGACCCAAAAGTGTCTCCGGTGCAAGGTTGTATCGGACTCATCGTCCGATGACTCCGACGCGCACTCCTCCCACGAAGACGACGAGGAGGAAGAGGAAAGTTCTCCCCCCAGCCGGGGAAGACAAGAAAAGGAAGGCCGACCAAACCGGGGAGGCCGAAGGGTCCAAGAAGGGAAGGACCCTCCATCCGGACTGCTCCACTACGGCCTCCCACAACGACGATGAGTGGTTCCCTAGGGACAAGCCCCTGGTCAAGTCGTAAGTATCCGGATACCATAGTAATTGGTATGTTTTGTTGCACTGCTTCTACTTATGACGAATGTGATTATGCAGCCCATCCCGAGCCCGTATCGACGTATCTTCGTCGGACGGTTCTTTGGACTCGTTGGATATGAATAGCGATTCACTTCCGACCGCCTCCACCCCTTGCCCTGCGGACAATGTCAAAGTGTGATACGTCTCCGTCGTATCTATAATTTTTGATTGTTCCAAGTCAATATTCTACAACTTTCATATACTTTTGGCAACTTTTTATACTATTTTTGGGACTAACATATTGATCCAGTGCCCAGTGCCAGTTCTTGTCCATTGCATGTTTTTGGTTTCACAGAATATCCATATCAAACGGAGTCCAAACGGGATAAAAACGGACGGAGATACTTTTTGGAATATTTGGAAAATTCTGGAAGAAAAATCCATGCGAGACGGTGCCCGAGGTGGTCACGGGGCAGGGGGCACGCCTGCCCCCCCTAAGCGCGCCCCTACCCTCGTGAGCCACCCGTAAGGCGGTTGACGCTCTTCTTTTGCCGCAAGAAAGCTAATTTTCAGAAAAAAAATCGCGGCGAAGGTTTCAGGCCAATCGGAGTTACGGATCTCCATATATACACGAAACGGTGAAACAGAGCCAGGAGAGAATGCAGAAACAGAGAGAGACAGAGAGACAGATCCAATCTCGGAGGGGCTCTCGCCCCTCCCGTGCCATGGAGGCCATGGACCAGAGGGGAAACCATTATCCCATCTAGGGAGGAGGACAAGGAAGAAGATGAAGGAGGGGGGCTCTCTCTCCCCCTCGCTTCCGGTGGCACCAGAGTGCCACCGGGGGCCATCTTCATCATTACGATCTAAAGCAACACCTCCGCCATCTTCACCAACATCTCCATCACCTTCCCCCCTCTATCTACAGCGTCCCACTCTCCCGCAACCCGCTGTACCATCTACTTGAACATGGTGCTTTATGCTTCATATTATTATCCAATGATGTGTTGCCATCCTATGATGTCTGAGTAGATTTTCGTTGTCCTATCGGTGGTTGATGAATTGCTATGATTGATTTAATTTGCTTGTGGTTATGTTGCTGTCCTTTGGTGCCCATCAAACCATAGGGTTAGTTGTATGTTGATAGGACTATGTATTGGAGGGCAAGAGCGACAGAAGCTTCAACCTAGCGTAGAAATTGATGCATATGGGATTGAAGGGGGACCAATATATCTTAATGCTATGGTTGGGTTTTACCCTAATGAACATTAGTAGTTGCGGATGCTTGCTAATAGTTCTAATCATAAGTGCATAGAATTCCAAGTCAGGGAGGACACGCTAGCAGTGGGCTCTCCCACATAATTCTTGCTATCGGTCTAGTAAAGTAGTCAATTGCTTAGGGGAAATTTCGCAACTCCTACCACCACTTTTCCACACTCGCTATATTTACTTTATTGTTTCTTTATCTAAACAGCCCCTACTTTTTATTTACGTACTCTTTATTATCTTGCAAACCTATCCAACAACACCTACAAAGTACTTCTAGTTTCATACTTGTTCTATGTAAAGCGAATGTCAAGCATGCATAGAGTTGTAACGGTGGTCGATAGAACTTGAGGGACTATTTGTTCTACCTTTAGCTCCTCGTTGGGTTTGACACTCTTACTTATCAAAAACTGTTGCGATCCCCTATACTTGTGGGTTATCAAGACCTTTTTCAGGCGCCGTTGCCGGGGAGCAATAGCGTGGGGTGAATATTCTCATGTGTGCTTGTTTGCTTTATCGCTAAGTAATTTTTATTTTTTGTTCTTAGTTGTTCTCTATATTTAGTTCTGGATATGGAACACGAAATACCAAAAAAAATTAGGTGTACTTGCTACTCATGGAGATGAGGAACCTCCTAAAACCCTCGATGCTCAATATGTGAAAAATATTATGTATCACTTTGATAATCCTGAGAAAACCACATTCAATCTGGTAATGGGAGTAACGTTGGATCAACGTGAATACTTTAGGGATTATCTCTTGACACAAAAAGAGAAACTATTAGGGGATCAAATTTATATATTGAAGTGGTATGCTCGGCAAGTATGCTTGAGTTATGATATTACTTGTTGCTCTAGGATGAAGGCTCCACACCTTCCCTTTTCATGTGAATTTAATGATAATGAAACCTTGGCTTCTTATGCTAGAGGTATATATGATTACTATGATGTGGAACAAATAGAAGAATTTGTTGCTTTTAAGGGTGCTTATGAAATTGAATCTTTCTTTGAAAAGAATGAAGCTTATGATGATGATGTTTATAGGCCTGAAAATTTAGCTATCTTAAAATATTGCTATGATAATTATGAATATAATTCCTATATTAATGCTCTTATTGAGAAAGTCTCCGCTGTCCAAGAAGAGACTAATATTTGCAGGAATCTATGGAAGAAGAAGTTGATGAAACTGTGAGCTCATTGGATGAAAAAGATGATCAGGAGAGCGAAGAACAAAAGGAGGAAGAGCGGATTGATCACCCGTGCCCACCTTCTAATGAGAGTAACTCTTCAACTCATACATTGTTTAATTCCCCTTCGTGCTTACCGAAGGATGATTGCTATGATGACTGTTATGATCCCTTTGATTCTTTTGAAATATCCCTTTTTGATTATGCTTGTGGCCAAGATGCCAATATGAATTATGCTTATGGAGATGAACTTGCTATAGTTCCTTATGTTAAATATGAAATTGTTGCTATCGCACCCACGCATGATAGTCCTATTATCTTTTTGAATTCTCCAAACTACACTATATCGGAGAAGTTTGCCCTTATTAAGGATTATATTGATGGGTTGCCTTCTACTACTACACATGATGATTTTGATAGATATAATATGCATGTGCTCGCTGCTCCTACTTGCAATTATTATGAAAGAGGAACTATATCTCCACCTCTCTATGTTTCCAATACAACAAAATTGCAAGAAACTATTTATACTATGCATTGGCCTTTACTATGTGTGCATGAATTGTTCTTTTATGACATGCCGATGCATAGGAAGAGAGTTAGACTTCGTTGTTACATGATATATGTTACTTTGTGCTCACTACTAAATTATAAGTCATTGTTAATTAAAATTGGCTTTGATATACCTTGGGATCCGGGTGGATTCATTACTTGAGCACTATATGCCTAGCTTAATGGCTTTAAAGAAAGCGCTGCCAGGGAGACAACCTAGAAGTTTTAGAGAGTCATTTATTTCTGCTGAGTGCTTTCCTATAGTTTAAAAACAATAAAATAAAGAGGGGAACCCAAAAGTTTTTCAAAAAGGAAAGTGAAAGTGAGAAAGACAAGCATTGTTGAAGTGGGAGAGCTCCTTGAACTTTGTTCATGCACACTGAAACTTTGTGAATCTTTATTACAGAAACTTTTCAATAAAAATAATTATCCCCTTGTACAATTCCATTGTATTATAAAAATAATGTGCCAAGGTTTGCCTTTAGGATGTTTACATTTGCTTGATGGTTTGTACGGTGCAGGACAGAAACTTTGGCTGTAGTGCGCGATTTTACATTTTTAGCTGTAACGTCAAATGGTTCTGATTATTTTTGCACTATCTTCCTATACAAATTGTTTATTTTTCCTAATTTTGGTAGAACTTTTCAAGTATTAGAAGTATGGTGAATGTTCAGATTATTACAGACTGTTCTGTTTTAGACAGATTCTGTTTTAGATGCATAGTTTTCTTGTTTTGATGAAACTATCAATTAATATTAGTGGATTAAGCCATGAAAAAGTTATATTACAGTATACACAATGAAAAACCAAAATATGATTTGGTTTGCAACAGTACTTAGAGTAGTGATTTGCATTATTATACTAATGGATCTTACCGAGTTTTCTGTTGAAGTTTTGTGTAGATGAAGTGTTCGATGATTGAGAAGGTTTCGATGTGAGAAGAAGGAAGAGAGGCAAGAGGTCAAGCTTGGGGATTCCCGAGGCACCCCAAGTAAATATTCAAGGAGACTCAAGCATCTCAGCTTGGGGATGCTGGGAAGGCATCCCCTCTTTCTTCAACAAGTATCGGTATGTTTTCGGATTCATTTCGCTCATGCAATATGTGCAATCTTGGAGCGTCTTTTGCATTTAGTTTTCATTTTTCTTTTATGCACCATTGTCGGTGTCAAAACCGGAGGATCTCGGGTAGGGCATCCCGAACTGTGCGTCTAGGCGGATGGTAACAGGAGGCAGGGTACACGATGTTTTACCCAGGTTTGGGCCCTCTTGATGGAGGTAAAACCCTACGTCCTGCTTGATTTATTGTTGATGATATGGGTATTACAAGAGTTGATCTACCACGAGATCGGAGAGGCTAAACCCTAGAAGCTAGCCTATCGTATGATTGTATGTTATCCTACGGACTAAAACCCTTCGGTTTATATAGACACCGGAAAGGGCTAGGGTTACACAAGGTCGGTTACAAAGGAGGAGATATACATATCCGTATTGCCTAGCTTGCCTTCCACGCCAAGTAGAGTCCCATCCGGACACGAGACAAAGTCTTAAATCTTGTATCTTCATAGTCCAACAGTCCGGCCAAAGGATATAGTCCGCCTGTCCGGAGACCCCCTAATCTGGGAGTGCCGCTTTGTTTCTCCCCTTTATCACGTGTGACACGTTTACTGTTTTGACTTCTGGTGGAAATTTCTTCTGTTCCCCAGTGCTTTGCTTGCGAGGCTCATCATCATCTTCGCTTGGTGTATCCTGCCCCTTATGTTTGGCGTTGAGCTTGCCGGACTGCTTGAAGACCCAACATTCTTTGTGGGTATGATTTGCAGGTTTATCGAGGGTGCTATGGATCTGACATATTTGGTCCAGAATTTTGTTTAGGATGGACAGTTAATCTCTGGCGCCTTTAGAGGGCAGCTTTTGCTGACCTGGCCGAGAGCTTCTGAATCCCGCGTTTACCGCCGTGCTCTTCGGGCTGTCTTATTTATTCCGGCGCTTATTATTTTTGCTGCGTCGTGATTTCCCGTTTCCATCTCTAACTTCGGATGTACTTGGGTCGCTGGTCCTGCATCGAGCTAGCCAGCTGTCCTCGCCCGCGCAAAAGCGGGTCATGAGGCTTGTTAATGCTGCCATTGTTCTCGGCTTTTCTTGGCCGACGTGTCTGGCAAGCCATTCGTCTCCGACGCTGTGTTTAAAAGCTGCCATGGCTTCGGCGTCCGGACAGCCGACTATTTGGTGTTTTTTAGTAAGAAACCTATTGCAAAGCTTTTGGGCTGACTCTCCGGGCTGTTGAGTTATATGACTTAAATCATCTGCATCCGGAGGTCGGACATAAGTCCCTTGAAAATTTGCCCGAAAAGCGTCTTCGAGCTCTTCCCAATTTCCAATGGAGCTTTCAGGGAGGCTTTTAAGCCAGTGCCGAGCTGGCCCTTTGAGTTTGTGGGGTAAATACTTAATGGTGTGGAGATCATCTCCTCGAGCCATATGGATATGGAGGATATAGTCCTCAATCCAGACCCCAGGGTTTGTTGTTCTGTTGTATGTCTTTATGTTTACGGGTTTGAATCCCTCTGGAAATTCATGGTCCAGCACCTCGTCGGTGAAACATAGGGGGTGTGCGGCACCCCTATATCTGGGTGTACCGCGTTGTTCGGATGTTTGTTGTGTTGCATCGTATGCTGGAGCGCGCTTGCGTGGTCCATAGATGGATCGGGTTGCGCCGTCCTTTTGATGCGAGCCCTCGCGTGGGTCGTGTATTGGCTTATGTGCGGCATTGTTTGCCGCTCTATGTTGGCCATGAGGTCGTCTATCCGGCCAGATGGCCGTTTTAATTTTTGGTTGCGGGGGATCTAAGGCCTCCTCATCGAATTCAGGTAGCAACTTCCGCTTCGGGTAGCTCTTGGTGGGGCGATTACCACCGTACTTCGCTGCTGTGTTGAGTACTTGACTCCATCTGATTCTGAGTGTGTCTTGCGCAGCCTTGAGCCTTTGCTTCTGCTTTTTTAGACTCCTCGCGGTGGCAACAAGCCTTCGACGGGGATTCTGTTGCTCCGGGTGTCTGTCCGGTGTGATGTCGTCCGGACTATTATCTTTGACAGAGTCGGGTTGTTCGGTTTGATTCTCCGTGTTGCCGTAGTTCGGCGATGGTTCACCCTGCTCTAACACTGGGTCTATATGATTGTTGTTTCTGCCGAGGCGGGATTTGGAGCGGCGCTTATGCCGTTGCTTTGACTACTTCTTGAGGGGACAACCCTTCGTTGCGTCCTTCCGTTCCTCGTCATCGCTTTCTTTTGGTGTGTCCACCATGTATACGTCATGTGATGAAGTGGGCGTCTAGTGCCGTGTGGGCAGTGGTTCCTGTTCGTCTCCTGCATCGTCGTCCATACCGTCGATGTCTTCAGAGTCGAAGTCGAGCATGTCGGTTAAGTCATCGACAGTGGCTACTAAGTGGGTGGTGGGTGGGCAGCGAATTTCTTCGTCATCTCCATCCCAATCCTGCTGGACATAGTTCGGCCAGGACTCTCCTGACAAGGAGAGAGACTTTAATGAATTCAGTATGTCGCCGAAGGGCGAGTGCTAAAAGATATCCGCGGAGGTAAACTCCATGATTGGCACCCAGTTGGATTTGATAGGCGCGGGCGCAGGCGGTTCGGAGTTCGTGGCCGGGGAAGGATCCGACAGTTTGGCAACATGGCTCTCGTGAAGGGTAAGAACGATATTCGATTCGATCGCCGCTGAGGATACGACCTCCGTGACGGGGTCCATCCACCCGTCCATGGATGGCGCAACTGGCTCCGAATTGAGGCTCGGAGCGGCTGCCGGTGCGATCTCCTGAATACGGTCCGATGGTAGAGCTAAATCGTACTCATCGTGACCGCGTGGCGCACAAGGCAGGGGCTCAAATCCATCGAAGATCAAGTCTCCGCGGATATCGGCCGTGTAATTTAAGCTTCCAAACCTAACCTGATGGCCAGGGGCGTAGCTTTCAATCTGCTCCAGATGGCCAAGCGAGTTGGCCCGCAGGGCGAAGCCGCCGAACACAAAGATCTGTCCGGGGAGAAAAGTCTCACCTTGGACTGCATCGCTATCAATGATAGAAGGAGCCATCAAGCCTAATGGCGATGACACAGAGGAACTCTCAATGAAAGCACCAATGTCGGTGTCAAAACCGGTGGATCTCGGGTAGGGGGTCCCGAACTATGCGTATAGGCGGATGGTAACAGGAGGCAGGGGACACGATGTTTTACCCAGGTTCGGGCCCTCTTGATGGATGTAAAACCCTACGCCCTGCTTGATTTATTCTTGATGATATGGGTATTACAAGAGTTGATCTACCACGAGATCGGAGAGGCTAAACCCTAGAAGCTAGCCTATGGTATGATTGTATGTTGTCCTACGGACTAAAACCCTCCGGTTTATATAGACACCGGAAAGGGCTAGGGTTACACAAGGTCGGTTACAAAGGAGGAGATATACATATCCGTGTTGCCTAGCTTGCATTCCACGCCAAGTAGAGTCCCATCCGGACACGAGACAAACTCTTCAATCTTGTATCTTCATAGTCCAACAGGCCGGCCAAAGGATATAGTCCGGCTGTCCGGAGACCCCCTAATCTAAGACTCCCTCAACCATGCTGGTATGAGATAGTCCTTGGTTGATTTATAGAATGCTCTTTGCACCTCACTTATATTCTTTGAGTAAGGCTTTATAGAATGCTTCATGTGCTTCACTTATATCATTTGAAGTTTGGATTGCCTGTTTCTCTTTACATAGACAACCGCCATTTGTAGAATGCTCTTTTGCTTCACTTATATTTGTTAGAGCATGGGCATATCTTTTGTAGAAAGAATTAAACTCTCTTGCTTCACTTATATCTATTTAGAGAGATGACAGGAATTGGTCATTCACATGGTTAGTCATAAAATCCTACATAAAACTTGTAAGATCACTGAATATGATATGTTTGATTCCTTGCAATAGTTTTGTGATATAAAGATGGTGATATTAGAGTCATGCTAGTGGGTGGTTGTGAATTGTAGAAATACTTGTGTTGAGGTTTGTGATTCCCGTAGCATGGACGTATGGCGAACCGTTATGTAACGAAGTTTGAGCATGAGGTATTTATTGATTCTCTTCCTTATGAGTGGTGGTCGGGGATGAGCGATGGTCTTTTCGTACCAATCTGTCCCCCTAGGGGCATGCGTAGTAGTACTTTGCTTCAAGGGCTAATAAGCTTTTGCAATAAGTATGTAAGTTCTTTATGACTAATGTTGAGTCCATGGATTATACGCACTCTCACACTTCCACCATTGCTAGCCTCTCTAGTATCACGCAACTTCGCCGGTACCATAAACCCACCATATACCTTCCTCAAAACAGCCACCATACCTACCTATCATGGCATTTCCATAGCCATTCCGAGATATATTGCCATGCAACTCTCATCATCAGCATATGCATGACTTGAGCATTCATTGTCATATTGCTTTGCATGATCGTAAGATAGGTAGCATGATGTTTTCATGGCTTCTTTGTTTTTTGATGTCATTGCTATACTAGATCATTGCACATCCCGATACACTGCCGGAGGCATTCATATAGAGTCATATCTTTGTTCTAGATATCGAGTTGTAATATTGAGTTGTAAGTAAATAAAAGTGTGATGATCATCATTATTAGAACATTGTCCCATGTAAGGTTATCAAAACAAAAGTGGCCAAAGAAGCCCAAAAAGAGAGAGAGAGAGGCCAAAGAAGCCTACAAAAAATGAGAGAAAAAGAGAGAAGGGGCAATGTTACTATCCTTTTACCACACTTGTGCTTCAAAGTAGCACCATGTTCTTCATATAGAGAGTCTCTTGAGTTATCACTTTCATATACTAGTGGGAATTTTCATTATAGAACTTGGCTTGTATATTCCAACGATGGGCTTCCTCAAATGCCCTAGGTCTTCATGAGCAAGCAAGTTGGATGCACACCCACTTAGTTTCAATTTGAGCTTTCATATACTTATAGCTCTAGTGCATCCGTTGCATGGCAATCCCTACTCACTCACATTGATATCTATTGATGGGCATCTCCATAGCCCGTTGATACGCCTAGTTGATGTGAGACTATCTTCTCCTTTTTGTCCTCTCCACAACCACCATTCTATTCCACCTATAGTTCTATGTCCATGGCTCACGCTCATGTATTGCGTGAAGGTTGAAAATGCTGAAGCGCGTTAAAAGGTATGAAACAATTGCTTGGCTTGTCATCGGGGTTGTGCATGACGTGAGTATTTTGTGTGGTCAAGCTGGAGCATAGCCAAACTATATGATTTTGTAGGGATAACTTTCTTTGGCCTTGTTATTTTGAAAAGACATGATTGATTTATTGGTAGGCTTGAAGTATTATTGTTTTTATGTCAAATGATAGACTATTGCTTTGAATCACTCATGTCTTAATATTCATGCCATGATTAGATATGTGATCAAGATTATGCTAGGTAGCATTCCACATCAAAAATTATCTTTTTTATCATTTACCTACTCGAGGACGGGCAGGAATTAAGCTTGGGGATGCTGATAAGTCTCCGTCATATCTATAATTTTTGATTGTTCCATGCCAATATTCTACAACTTTCATATACGTTTGGCAACTTTTTATACTATTTTTGGGACTAACATATTGATCTAGTCCCCAGTGCTAGTTCCTGTCTATGGGAGTCCTGGATTAGGGGGTCTCCGGATAGCCGGACTATCTCCATTGGCCGGATTGTTAGACTATGAAGATACAAGATTGAAGACTTCGTTTCGTGTCCGGATGGGACTCTACTTGGCGTGGAAGGTAAGCTAGGCAATGCGTATATGGATTCTCCTCCTTTGTAACTGACCTTGTGTAACCCTAACCCTCTTCGGTGTCTATATAAACCGAAGGGTTTTAGTCCGTAGGACAACAATCACAACATACAATCATACCATAGGCTAGCTTCTAGGGTTTAGCCTCTCTGATCGAGTGGTAGATCTACTCTTGTAACACCCATATCATCAATATCAATCAAGCAGGACGTAGGGTTTTACCTCCATCAAGAGGGCCCGAACCTGGGTAAAACTTCGTGTCCCTTGCCTCCTGTTACCATCCGGCCTAGACGCACAGTTCGGGACCCCCTACTCGAGATCCGCCGGTTTTAACACCGACATTGGTGCTTTCATTGAGAGTTCTGCTGTGCCGTCGCCACCAGGAAAGATGTATTGTCCCGTCTTTAAAGATGGCGCTATCGCTGAGGGAGCCCTGGCTATCGGCCAAACTCTCCGGCTAGGTGGTTTTCTTATGACCGCCTGTTCGGCTGCCGCGCCGACGATGACTTCTCGGGTCATCGAAAGCAATCTTCACGTCAACTCGGAACTCGCCGAGCAGTTAGATCCAATGGAGCTCTCTTCCCTGAACGAGCTCTTGGATCGCATCGCCACCCTGGGAGTCGCTACAGACTACGATCAGATTGGGCCTCAACTCGATCTGAGAGAAATTAACTCTCCCCAGGTCACCCATCACGTTGCAGTGGTGGAATAACAATGCGGCAACCCTTCATCCATCTTAAGGAATAGCTACGTCCGGATTCCCGATCCCTCCAAGCCGGATACCTGCGGAGGGAAGGATGTCACTCAAAGCCTGGACCTAGAATCAGGCAGTGGGCTAGATTTACCGAAAAACATCCATGAATCCAAACTTTCGAGTTCGGAAACTCCTTGGCCATTGAGCCTTAGATTGGGTGAGGATTCGGATTCAATTCCACCCACCCACCCAAACATACGCGATCTATCCCAAATTAGGAAAGAGCACGAAGAAACAGTACACCATTACTGGGCCAGATTCCTCCTGGTCAAGAACAGGATAAAGGACTGTCGCGAGGAAGACGCAATCTCATTCTTCTGCAATATTTGCACGGACAAGGGAATCCTCAACGCCATAAGTCGTCGCGAAATTACATGCTTTGCCGACTTGGTGTCCATAGTACGAAAGTACTGTGAGATGGAAAGCGCCTGGAAAACCGAAATAAAATTTTGGGATATTCCGGCCCTGAATACAAACCCAGTCCGAAATAAAAGGGTGCACTATCACAATACACTTGGGTTAACTACCAAAAAGCAAAAGCCCTCTATGGGGCAAGGAACCGTACTGGAGGGATGGCTCAACGGACCCTGCAAAATTCATAGTACAGCGGATGCGACACCAACGCACAGCCTTAGAGCATGCTAGATACTCCCCAAAGAGTACGACACATATTCAAACTGGATCATGCACTTCGACGGCTCCAAAATGTTGGCTGGTCTGGGGGCTGGCGTCGTTTTGACATCCCCAACAGGAGACACCATTCAATACGTATTACAGATAATGTATACGGACTCCAACAATGCAGCCGAATATGAGGCCCTTCTACATGGTCTTTGGATGGCAGTATCCATGGGCATTCAACGCCTAGAGGTGCGCGGGGATTCAAACCTCGCGATATCCCAAATAAATGGAGACTTTGATGCCAAGGATCCAAAAGTGACCGCTTATCGCAATGTTGTCCTAAAAATGTTAGCTCGGTTCGAAGGGCTTGAATTTCACCATGTGGCCCGGGAAAACAATCAAGCGGCGGATATCCTCGCTCGCATTGGCGCCAAATGTGACGCGGTCCCTCCCAACATTCTTTTGGAAAGGCTTTTCAAGCCATCCATATCATGGGAAGGGGACACCGGTAACAACAGTCCGGACCTGGCCAAAATACCTGATACCAAACTCTCTGACACAATCAGAGGCTCCGCCACCGAAATAACACAATCAGCCCACGAAATAATGGCCATTATTGCCCCGTGGACAGAACCATTCCTGGCCTACTTAACTCGACAGGAACTCCCGGAGGACCAAAATGAGGCGTGCTGCATAGTGCGGTGATCAAAGGCCTACAGGGTCCACGAGGGAGAATTGTACAAAAAAAGCGCTACCGGAGTCCTTCAACGGTGCATCTTCGAAGAGGAAGGACGGAACCTTTTGGCAGAAATTCATGCCAGACTCGGCGGTCATCACGCCGCAGCCCGGGCTCTTGTGAGCAAGGCCTTCCGTACAGGATTCGATTGGCCAACGGCCCGGTCAGACGCACAGGACTTAGTCCAGCATTGCACCGGTTGCCAGCTCTTTGCAAATCAAAGCCATATGCCACCCACCGCCCTCCGAACAATCCCCATTACATGACCCTTTGCGGTATGGTGGCTTGACATGGTTGGACCCCTTAAAGGTGGGACCCACAAGAAAAAAAATACTTATTGGTTATGGTGGATAAATTCACCAAATGGATAGAAGCCAAACCGGTTATAGATTTCATATCCGGGGTTGTACATCGCTACGACATCCCCGACAGCATCATCACTAACAATGGCACGAACTTCACGGCCGACGAGGTAAAACTCTGGTGCAGCAAAATGGGCATCAAGCTCGATTATGCTTCCGTTTACCACCCACAAACCAACGGTCAAGTAGAACGAGCAAACGGTCTTATAATGAGCGGCATTAAATCCAGACTAGTGCGCTCCTTAACAAAGTCTGACACGCACTGGGTAGAGGAGCTCGACTCCATACTCTCGAGGCTGTGGACCACGCCGAATCGTAGTACCAGATACACACCATTTTTCATGGTGTACGGTGCATAGGCAGTCTTGCCCTATGACATAATTCATGACTCACCTCGAGTGCGCATGTACGAAGAAAGAGAAGCCGAGCTCGATCGACAGGACAGTCTGGACACCTTAGAGGAAGAGCGCAACGTAGACAAAGCCCGTTCCGCATTTTACCAGCAACAGGCTCGCAGATACCAAATCAGAGAAGTACGAGCCAAAACTTATAACATTGGTGAACTAGTTCTCCGGCTGCCGGATAAGAAAAAGAACAAGCTAGAGCCCAAATGGGAAGGTCCCTTCATCATCGATCAAGTTCTGACCGGCAGAGCGTACCGACTACGGGATGCATCGACTAGTCGACTCGAGTCGAACCCATGGAACGCAGCCAGGCTCCGAAGATTCTACGCCTAGCACCGGACTTTATGTTAGTCCCCTTCCTTTGTCCATTTTCTGCATATGCGTCTTCTGTCTTGTTTCCCTTTCTTTCTTTTATTCCTCTAGGCCTTCAAGGGTCACCTTGTGCCTCACTTGTACATAACAGATGTGCTAGCCGCACTCTCTACACCTGGGGGCTTCTTTCACAGAAGCTTAAATTATTTACCTAGGCGTCACGCCCAACACATGCATTATACTTCCGCATGTACCTTTTTTCACCATTATATGCATCGATATGACTTAAGTTTTGGCCAAACTGGGTTGCCCGGCTCTTGTATTTATGCCCTACGTTCCCGTTAATTCGGCTACGGCATAAGGGGAGCACCTCTACGATTGTTACCGCCGGGTCAGCCGGACGTGTACCTCAGACTGGGTGAAGCCGAAAGCTAGCGTTCTTAAGAGATTATTCGATCGGTGAACAAAAGATGACTTTTATTTATTATCCATATCTGCCCCCAGATGTTTTTTCCGCGCCTCTCGTCGCAGGCCAGACATGCACTTTAGGGCATGCCTACCCAGGGAAAGGAACCCTTAACGGAACTATTCTCTCTGGAAGATGTTTCTTACTACCCATGTAATATAACATAACTAGTTGGGCACTTGTCTGATAAAGCACTAGTGACCCCTACGCCTGGTCTCCACGCATGGCCCGGTTCTTACATAACAACGAGGGTATTCGGATGCACTCCGGACTGTCGGGTCCCGAGGTTGAAGCGAAAAGGTCTGCCACGATAAACGATCTACAATCCAGCTAGAAGGCATCATACATGTCACTTTAAAATTACATAGTCAATTTGACTGGTTGAATTCCTCCTCAATGCCATCTAATAGGCTGTCTAGTCTATAGTCCTATTGGGAATACTTTGTGGCCAATTCTACTCGTCCGTACACTAAATTCACAGGGATCTCCTTGCCGTCAGGCCCCACAGGTCTGACTTCAGCCATGTGGTTCGGGTCAGCCTTCGTGTACCGTGTCTTCACCATTGCCCAAGCCTCCCTGGCGCCCTGACGGCAGACCGATATCTTCCATAATCGGAAATGCCTCCGTGCCCCCTTCAGCTTTTCTGCAAGCTCTCCAAGGCCTTCGGGCATGGAGACGGACGGCCACAAGGCCGGGGCAATGCCTTGCATCACCTGCCGAACTCGTTCGTGCAATTGTGCGAGCTCGGGAAGAAGATCACCCGTCGAACTAGGCAGCTCCTTGGCAGGACGTCCTGTTAGCATACCTATAGACATAACTCTGTTAGCCAGCTTCCTCGCCGAACTCTTTTTCAAAAGTTCATTCAAGCACTTACTAAATATGCCATGTCGAAGCCGCCGATTCTCCTTAACAAAGTCCGACAGTTGGGCACGAACATCTTTTAGTTCCACGCCCAGCTTGGCGTTGGCAACTTGAAGATCATTCTTCTCCTGCCTCACCCTTGTTAGCACGCTCTCACCAGCCTTTAGCTGGTGTTTGAGATGCTGCTTATCCGGATTCACTCCAGGTCATCTGCAATTTTATTGTCAGATTTGAATATAAAGCCGCACTCTAATTTGATACTTATCATTTGACGGATATGTTACCAGCGGGGGTCTCTTTGGGCTCCCCTGCGGCGGATAGTGCGGTCTGAAGTTGGGCTTTGCACTCTTCCAGCTCCTGGGCCAGTTGAGTATTCTTTTCTGTAAGAACCTACATAACAAATGATCCTTAAATCAATTATCCTAACTGTTTCAAGTCTCAGGGGCTACTAATATATATAATCATCAAATTTTCTCACCCGTATGTCTTTTACATATTGCTCCGTGGCTCTGGCTAAACCATTTTGAGTGGCACGGAGGTGCGCATCTCCCGAGTTGAAAGCATCCAAAGCCTCTTGGGAGAAACAAGCGTCACGAAGAACAGTCCGGCGACACCTATGGTTCATAGCACTTTCCACCTCGGAGTGGGTGGCGGATAGTCTATCTGTATCCTTTGTCGGAGGAGCACCTGGTGCACGCCTTGTACTCGTTCCCACCGCCGAGTCCGGCCTTGGAGCCTGGCTTGTGGAGGCGCGGTTGGTAGCCTCTCCGGGTATAGTCTGGCGAGCGCTCTTTCTCCTTAAAAGAAGGCCTGGGCGTTAATATGCCTTTGTAAATAATGTCTTGCAATAAAGACAGCATGATATACCGCTGCGCCGGTGCCTCAATCCGGACTGCGGATCTTTTCAGCTTGCCTGGCCCAGCGGCCCCTTGTTGGCTAGTTTCCACAGGCTCGGCCTTCTGCCCCGAGGGCCTCCCTTGCAAAACACGGCTGTTATACGGAAATAAAAAAGAACACAAGGACGGATCCCTTGTTATATGCTGGGACTTTGGTCTCAGTCACCTGTGAGGCTGGAACTAGCCCAGGGTAATCGGCTGTAATGGCCACCAAGGTATTGTCATTACTCCCTTGGTAAAATACCCTGTCAATCAACTCCATGGATATGTTCGGATCCTCCTGGGAGGCCGGATCAAGGGATCGTCCAGGGTCCTCAGGCTATGGAGGAGGGCTGGTTATCTCCTTTACTTCATGGCGCAGCTCCTGTGATGAAATCGCTAGAATAAATACTTAAACTACAGGAATACGAAACGGATGGGCGAGAAAAAAATCTCTGCTTACCCAGCTCGGAGGATTGTACATGGAGAATCCGCCCTGCGGGTTGACACGGAGGAACTCCTCCTCTTCTCGCTTTGTCAAGATCTTTGTCAAGATCTTTGTCAAGTCCGCAGTCGATCCCGGCCCTTTTCGGCCGTGGCGGGTGGCGTCATCCTCCCCGTTGAAGTCCCACATGGGGTGGCCTCTATACTGGAGCGGCTGCACCCCCCGCATAATGCATATAGCCATAACCTCGATCATGGTCAATCCGGATCGAGCTAAAGAGCTTATCCGGCTCATCAGATAAAGAATGTCCCAGTCGTCTTCCTCCAGGGGGCTCCGTGGACGCCAGCTCTGGCGCTTCTTCAAAGGGGCGTTGTCAAACTCAGGAAGGCCGATCCGAATGGGGTCTGGGAGGGGGACATCTTCTATGTAAAACCATTCTGAAGGCCAGTCTTCGGACGTCTTCTTCGGGGTCCCGGATAGGTATCCGGTCCCCGCAATACCCCACACTTTGGCTCCGCCCACTTGATATATTGATCCCTTCTTAGAACGGGGCACAAGGAAGAACAACTTCTTCCACAAGGCGAAATGAGCCTCACAGCCCAAAAATAACTCCCAAAGGGCTACGAATCCCGCGATATGCAGCAGGGAGGCAGGCGTAAGGTTGTGGAGCTGGAGGCCATAAAACTCCAGAAGCCCCCGGAGAAACGGATGGATTGGGAATCCAAGCCCTCTTACTAGATAAGAGATAAGGCATACCCTCTCTCCCTTGGAGGGATTGGGACAGCTCTCCGCCATTATAGGTGGCAACCCCGGCTCGAACCGGGACCAGGTACGCTGGGGGAAGAAATCCCTTGGACTGAAGCATGACCAATTTGTTGTGCGGGATGGAACATCTCTCCCAATCTCCAGGCTTGGAACTAGGGGTGCGAGAGGAGGAGCCGCGTCGACCGGCCATGGTGGAATGGATCTCTGTCGGGCACGCTATGATGAAGACTCGGCAGGAGAGGGTGAGGTGATTTGGATCTGAATCCTCATCTTTTTAAATAGGCGGCTCATTTACATAGCTAGGGGGTAAATGTGAAAACACCCTGGCTCTTCACATTCGCTCGACATGTGGAAGGTGGCCATTATTGGGCGTAGAAGCCAAGAAGTATGAACCATCACAAGGAACCGGCCATTATTTCGACAGGTACACAAAATTTGAAGCGGAACCCGCCTTACAATGCCGAAGATAATACTGCGCCGGACTCGTCGTCATTGAAGCCTGGTTCGGGGGCTACTGTGGGAGTCCTGGATTAGGGGGTCTCCGGACAGCCGGACTATCTCCATTGGCCGGACTGTTAGACTATGAAGATACAAGATTGAAGACTTCGTCTCGTGTCTGGATGGGACTCTACTTGGCGTGGAAGGCAAGCTAGGCAATGCATATATGGATATCTCCTCCTTTGTAACCGACCTTGTGTAACCCTAACCCTCTCCGGTGTCTATATAAACCGAAGGGTTTTAGTCCGTAGGACAACAATCACAACATACAATCATACCATAGGCTAGCTTCTAGGGTTTAGCCTCTCTGATCGAGTGGTAGATCTACTCTTGTAACACCCATATCATCAATATCAGTCAAGCAGGACGTAGGGCCCGAACCTGGGTAAAACTTCGTGTCCCTTGCCTCCTGTTACCATCCGGCCTAGACGCATAGTTCGGGACCCCTACCCGAGATCTGCCGGTTTTGACACCGACACTGTCTGTTGCATGTTTTTGGTTTCGCAGAATATCCATATCAAACGGAGTCCAAACGGGATAAAAACGGACAGAGATAGTTTTTGGAATATTTGGAAAATTCCGGAAGAAAAATCCACGCGAGACGTTGCCTGAGGTGGTCACGAGGCAGGGGGGCGCGCCTGCCCCCTTGGCGCACCCCTACCCTCGTGAGCCACCCATAAGGCGGTTGACGCTCTTCTTTTGCCGCAAGAAAGCTAATTTTCGGAAAAAATCGCGGCGAAGGTTTCAGGCCAATCGGAGTTACGGATCTCCATATATAGACGAAATGGTGAAACAGAGCCAGGAGAGAACGCAGAAACAGAGAGAGACAGAGAGACATATCCAATCTCGGAGGGGCTCTCGCCCCTCCCGTGCCATGGAGGCCATGGACTAGAGGGTAAACCCTTCTCCCATCTAGGGAGGAGGTCAAGGAAGAATAAGAAGGAGGGGGGCTCTCTCTCCCCCTCGCTTCCGGTGGCACCGGAGTGCCACCGGGGGCCATCATCATCACTGCGATCTACATCAACACCTCCGCCATCTTCACCAACATCTCCATCACCTTCCCCCCTCTATCTACAGCGGTCCACTCTCCCGCAACCCGCTTTACCCTCTACTTGAACATGGTGCTTTATGCTTCATATTATTATCCAATGATGTGTTGCCATCCTATGATGTCTGAGTAGATTTTCGTTGTCCTATCGGTGGTTGATGAATTGCTATGATTGATTTAATTTGCTTGTGGTTATGTTGCTGTCCTCTGGTGCCCATCATATGATTGCGCGTGTGGATCACACCATAGGGTTAGTTGTATGTTGATAGGACTATGTATTGGAGGGCAAGAGTGACAGAAGCTTCAACCTAGCATAGAAATTGATGCATACAAGATTGAAGGGGGACCAATATATCTTAATGCTATGGTTAAGTTTTACCTTAATGAACATTAGTAGTTGCGGATGCTAGCAGTGGCCTCTCCCACATAATACTTGCTATCGGTCTAGTAAATAGTCAATTGCTTAGGGGCAATTTCGCAACTCCTACCACAACTTTTCCACACTCGCTATATTTACTTTATTGTTTCTTTATCTAAACATCCCCTACTTTTTATTTATGTACTCTTTATTATCTTGCAAACCTATCCAACAACACGTACAAAGTACTTCTAGTTTCATACTTGTTCTAGGTAAAGCGAACGTCAAGCGTGCGTAGAGTTGTATCGGTGGTCGATAGAACTTGAGGGAATATTTGTTCTACCTTTAGCTCCTCGTTGGATTCGACACTCTTACTTATCGAAAACTATTGCGATCCCCTATACTTGTGGGTTATCAAGAAAGTGTTGTCTCAACAGGCACCGGGCCAAGGGGAGGTAGTCCTGGGGGCGCCTCGAGGCGATCTTCCAGACCCTGGGCGCAAAGGGAGCAAAAACCCCTTGGGCTCCAAGTTTGGCACCCAGCCGAACACTGCGCCGGAACCTTTGATGGTTCCGGACTCCGGCAGGCGACCCCTCGTGAAGAGGGGAAAGCCGCCCGTGCTGGTGGCCTCTGTCCAGCCACATGATATGGTGCAGCAAAGTAGCGTAAGTATTTCCCTCAGTTTATGAGAACCAAGGTATCAATCCATTAGGAGGCTACGTGCGAGTCCCTCGTACCTGTACAAAACAAATAAATCCTCGCAACCAACGCGAATAGGGGTTGTCAATCCCTATAACGCCACTTACGAGAGTGAGATCTGATAGATATGATAAGATAATATTTTTGGTATTTTTATGATAAAGATGCAAAGTATAATAAAGGCAAAGTAAATAGCAATGGAAATAACTAAGTAGTAGGAGATCAATATGATAAAGATAGACTCGGGGGCCATAGGTTTCAGTAGTGGCTTCTCTTGAGAGCATACATATTCTACGGTGGGTGAACAAATTACTGTTGAGCAATGGACGGAATTGAGCATAGTTATGAGAATATCTAGGTATGATCATGTATATAGGCATCACGTCTGAGACAAGTAGACCGACTCCTGCCTGCATCTACTACTATTACTCCACTCATCGACCGCTATCCAGCATGCATCTAGAGTATTAAGTTAAAAACAGAGTAACGCCTTAAGCAAGATGACATGATGTAGAGGGATAGACTCATGCAATATGAAGAAAACCCCATCTTGTTATCCTCGATGGCAACAATACATTACGTGCCTTGCTGCCCTTACTGTCACCGGGAAAGGACACCGCAAGATTGAACCCAAAGCTAAGCACTTCTCCCATTGCAAGAAAGATCAATCTAGTAGGCCAATCCAAAATGATAATTCGAAGAGACTTGCAAAGATAACCAATCATACATAAAAGAATCCAGAGAAGATTCAAACATTATTCATATATAGACTCAATCATAAACCCACAATTCATCGGTCTCAACAAACACACCGCAAAAATAAGATTACATCGAATAGTTCTCCACAAGAGAGGGGGAGAACATTGTATTGAGATACAAAAAGAGAGAAGAAGCCATCTAGCTACTAACTATGGACCCGTAGGTCTGAAGTAAATTACTCACACTTCACCGGAGAGGCTATGGTGTTGATGTAGAAGCCCTCGTGATCGATGCCCCCTCCGAAGGAGCTCCGAAACAGGCCCCAAGATGGGATCTCATGGATAAAGAAAGTTACGGCGGTGGAATTAGGTTTTTGTATCCGTATCTGCTCGTGTGGGGTACATGGATATATATAGGAGGAAGGAGTACGTCGGTGGAGCAACAGGGGGCCCACGAGGGTGGAGGGCGCGCATAGGGTAAGCAGCCGCGCCCCCTACCTCGTGGCCTCCTGTTTCTTTTCTTGACGTAGGGTCCAAGTCCCTCTGGTCTTATTCGTTGAGAAAATCACGTTCCCGAAGGTTTCATTCCGCTTGGACTCCGTTTGATATTCCTTTTCTTCGAAACCCTAAAACAGGCAAAAACAGCAAATCTGGGCTGGGCCTCCGGTTAATAGGTTAGTCCCAAAAATAATATAGAAGTGGATAATGAAGCCCAATAATGTCCAAAACAGTAGATAATATAGCATGGAGCAATCAAAAATTATAGATACGTTGGAGACGTATCACATTTTCCTAAACATATTCCTTCCTCAAAGAACAATCCCCCAAAGCAGTTTTGTGAATGGAGCTTTGAGCTAGGAGATAGAAAATGGCAGCAAGGTGAACTAGAACTCAGGTTTGAGCTGGCTAGTGATTTTTTTGGGAGCTAGAAGGAGTGTGTGGTGGCTGGAATAAGTGGAGGGGAGCCACCATGGGCCCATGAGGCAGGGGGCGCGTCCAGGGGGGTGGGCGCACCCTGGACCCTCATGGCCAGGTGCTTGCTCCCCCTGGTGTGTTCTCAGTGCCAGATATTCTCAAATATTCTATAAAAAATCATATTTAAATTTCAGGGCATCTGGAGAACTTTTATTTTTGGGGTATTTTCTTATTGCATGGATCATTCAAAAAATAGACAGAAAATACTAATTTTTCTTTATTTGATATAAATAATAGAAAGTAAAAAGGAGGGTACAGAAGGTTGTGCTTTCTGAATTCACCCATCTCATGCTCATCAAAAGGAATCCACTGACAAGGTTGATCAGGTCTTGTTAACAAACTCATTCCGAATAATGAAACTGGAGAATTTGCGAATAACACTAGGTTACCTCAACGGGGATATGCACATCCCCAACAATAAGAATGTCATATTTCTTCTTGACAGTAGGAAGAGGGAATTCAAAACTTCCAATCGTGATTGTTGAAATTTTTCCAATAGAATTGATACTGTGGACTTGAGGTTGTTACCTCGGGAAGTGTACAGTATGCTCATTACCATTAACATGAAAAGTGGCATTGCCTTTGGTGCAATCAATAACACCCCCTGCAGTATTCAAAAAGGGTCTTCCAAGTAGATATACTATCATCCTCGGGAATATCAAGAATAACAAAGTCCGTTAAAATAGTAACGTTTGCAACCACAACAGGCACATCCTCACAAATACCGACATGTATAGCAGTTTATTTATCAGCCATTTGCAAAGATATTTCAGTAGGTGTCAACTTATTAAAATCAAGTATACGATATAAAGAGAGAGGCATGACACTAACACCGGCTCCAAGATTACATAAATCAGTTTTAACATAATTTCTTTTAATGGAGCATGGTATAGTTGGTACTCCTGGATCTCCAAGTTTCTTTGGTATTCCACCTATAAAAGTATAATTATCAAGCATGGTGGAAATTTCAGCTTCTGGTATCTTTCTCTTATTAGTAACAATTTCCTTCATATATTTAGCAAAAAGATAGGCCTAATCATTTCAGCAAAGCACTCAAAATCCTCATCATCCTTTTTCTTGGATGGTTTAGGAGGAAAAGGCATGCGTTTCTGAACCCATGGTTCTCTTTCTTTACCGTGCTTCCTAGCAACAAAGTCTCTCTTATCATAACGTCGATTCTTTGATTGTGGGTTATCAAGATCAACATCAGGTTCAATCTCTACATCATTATTATTGCTAGGTTGAGCATCAACATGAACATCATCATTAACATTATCACTAGGTTCATGTTCATTACCAGATTGTGTTTCAGAATCAGAAGTAGAAATATCATTGGGATTCTCAGGTGTGTCTACAATAGGTTCACTAGAAGCATGGAAAGTCCTATCATTTTTCTTTTTCTTCCTGTTAGAAGGACTAGGTGCATCAATGTTATTTCTCTGAGAATCTTGCTCAATTCTCTTAGGGTGGCCGTCAGGATACAAAGGTTCCTGAGTCACTTTACCTCCTCTAGTTGCAACTCTAACAACAAAGTCATTATTCTTACCATTCAATTCATTGAGCAAATCATTCTGAGCATAGAAGCATGTTTGCTTTAGTGGTAACCATAGAAGCATGTTTACTAATAAGTTTAAGTTCACCTTTAACATTGGCCATATAATTACTCAAGTGTTCAATCATATAAGCATTATGTTTCAATTGTCTACCAACATAAGCATTAAAATTTTCTTGCTTAACCATAAAGTTATCAAATTCATCCAAACATTGGCTAGCAAACTTAGCAGGAGGGATTTCATCTTTATCATATGTATAGAGAGAGTTACCTTTACTACCTGTGTCGGGTTATGAAGACCATGTATTTCTTCAATAGGCGGCAAATTAAGACAATGTATTTCTTCAATAGGTGGTAAATTCTTAACATCTTCAACTTTAATACCTTTTTCCTTCATAGATTTCTTTGCCTCTTGCATATCTTCAGGACTGAGAAATAGAATACCCCTTTTCTTCGGAGTTGGCTTAGGTGTTGGTTCAGGAAGTGTCCAATTGTTTTCATTAGTCAACATATTATTCAATAGCAATTCAGCTTGATCAATAGTTCTTTCCCTGAAAACACAACCAACACAACTATCCAGGTAATCTTTGGAAGCATCGGTTAGTCCATTATAAAAGATATCAAGTATTTCATTTTTCTTGAGAGGATGATCAGGCAAAGCATTGAGGGAGCATCTTTGGAAGCATCTTTGGAAGCCTCCCCAAGCTTGTGGGAGACTCTCTTCTTCAATTTGCACAAAATTATATATTTCCCTTAAAGCAGCTTGTTTCTTATGAGTGAGGAAATATTTAGCAGAGAAGTAGTAAATCATATCCTGGGGACTACGCACACAACCAGGATCAAGAGAATTAAACCATATCTTAGCATCACCCTTTAATGAGAACGGGAATAATTTAAGGATATAATAGTAGTGAGTTTTCTCATCATTGGTGAATAGGGTAGCTATATCATTTAATTTCGTAAGATGTGCCAGAACAGTTGCAGATTCATAGCCATAAAAAGGATCAGATTCAACCAAAGTAATTATCTCAGGATCAACAAAGAAATCATAATCCTTATCAGTAATAAAGATAGGTGAAGTAGCATAAGCAGGATCATATTTCATTCTATCATTTAGAGATTTTTCTTTAAGCTTAGCTAATAGTTTCTTAAGATCACTTCTATCATTGCACGCAAGAAAGTCTCTAGCAGTTTCTTCATCCATAACACAACCCACATGAACAATAGGTAATTCATATCTAGGGGGAGAATCTTCATCATCACTTTCTTCAATATTATCAGTTTCAATAATTTCATTCTCTCTAGCCCTAGAAAGTTGTTCATCAAGAAATTCACCTAGTGGCACAGTAGTATCAAGCATAGAAGTTGTTTCATCATAAGTATCATGCAAAGTAGAAGTGGCATCATCAATAACATGCGACATATCAGAATGAATAGCAGGTGTAGGTGTCGCAAGTTTACTCATAACAGAAGGTGAATCAAGTGCAGAGCTAGATGGAAGTTCCTTACCTCCCCTCGTAGTTGAGGGAAAGATCTTGGTTCTTTGATCTTTCAAGTTCTTCATAATGATAAGCAGATATAAATCCCAAGTGACTCAAAGAGTAGAGCTATGCTCCCTGGCAACGGCGCCAGAAAATAGTCTTGATAACCCACAAGTATAGGGGACCGCAACAATTTTCGAGGGTAGAGTATTCAACCCAAATTTATTGATTCGACACAAGGGGAGCCAAAGAATATTCTCAAGTATTAGCAGTTGAGTTGTCAATTCAACCACACCTGGAAATTTAATATCTACAACAAAGTATTTAGTAGCAAAGTAATATGATAATAGTGGTAACGATAGAAAAAGTAATATTTTTGGTTTTATAGTGATTGTAACAGTAGCAACGGAAAAGTAAATAAGCGAAGAACAATATATGAAAAGCTCATAGGCATTGGATCGGTGATGGAGAATTATGCCGGATGCGATTATTCATGCAACAGTTATAACATAGGGTGACACAGAACTAGCTCCAATTCATCAATGTAATGTAGGCATGTATTCCGAATATTGTCATACGTGCTTATGGAAAAGAACTTGCATGACATCTTTTGTCCTACCCTCCTGTGGCAGCGGGGTCCTATTGGAAACTAAGGGATATTAAGGCATCCTTTTAATAGAGTACCGGACCAAAGCATTAACACATAGTGAATACAGGAACTCCTCAAACTATGGTCATCACTGGTAAGTATCCCAATTATTGTCACTTCAGGGATAACAGATCATAACACATAATAGGTGACTATAGACTTGCAAGATAGGATCAAGAACTCACATATATTCATGAAAACATAATAGGTTCAGATCTGAAATCATGGCACTTGGGCCCTAGTGACAAGCATTAAGCATAGCAAAGTCATAGCAATATCAACCTTAGAACATAGTGGATAGTAGGGATCAAACCCTAACAAAACTAACTCGATTACATGATAAATCTCATCCAACCATCACCGTCCAGCAAGCCAACGATGGAATTACTCACGCACGGCGGTGAGCATCATGAAATTGGTGATGGAGGAAGGTTGATGATGATGATGGCGACGGATTCCCCTCTCCGGAGCCCCGAACGGACTCCAGATCAGCCCTCCCGACAGAGTTTAGGGCTTGGCGGCGGCTCTGTATCATAAAACGCGATGAATCCTTCTCTTTGATTTTTTTCTCCGTGAACACGAATATATAGAGTTGGAGTTGAGGTCGGTGGAGCATTAGTGGGCCCACGAGGCAAGGGGCTCGCCCAGGGGGTAGGGCACGCCCCCTACCCTCATGGACAGGATGTGGGCCCCCTGACGTGGATTCTTCTTCTAGTATTTTTTATATATTCCAAAAAAATCTTCATTGATTTTCAGGTCATTCCGATAACTTTTATTTCCGCACAAAAATAACACCATGGCAATTCTGCTGAAAACAGCGTCAGTCTGGGTTAGTTCCATTCAAATCATGCAAGTTAGAGTCCAAGACAAGGGCAAAATTGTTTGGAAAAGTAGATACGATGGAGACGTATCATACCCGTGGTAGCATGTTAGAGCATCTACAGTCAAACTTAGCAAATACACCTCTAAATATCTGTGGATGTGTTCGGTTAGTGACCCGACGTGTTTGTTTTGAGTCCCTATTTATCTGTTCATACAGTCATATTGTTCATTTTCTTCCTTATATGTTCAGTCAATTGCATGTGATTGATGAAGATGAAGAAAGAAAATGATTAATAAAAGGAGAAAAGATGATCCGGGGTGGCGGCGTCCTATGTGACGGGTTTATCGGGCACGTCAATGAACCCCTCATACATTTGTCCTCAATATGAGGGTTCACGGACAACCTGAATGTGTAGGGGATGGTATGAGGGGTCTGGTTGGATTTTTTTCTTCTCTTTCCTGTCTGATCACTGACCGGTGTGTCCACGAATGTTCAACGGGATTTGTGAAGCTGGCTGTAGATGAATTCTGAACGTTCTGATTTTAAGAATGGCAACCCGAACATTTTTATGGCAACTTTAGTTCACGCGAGGTTGACAAACATGACAATTTTTTGACAAAAAAACAAACTGAGACAAAGTTCACATGTTATAACAAATAAAGTTACCATCTCGCGTCATATAAAGTTGTCATGAAAAAAATATTCAGGATGATAATTCTTAAAATCTGAACATATAGGATTTATGAGGGTACTTATCATTATGTTATTTATCGACAGCATCGAGTTGCCGAACTCATTACAATGTGAGTCTAGCAACTTCCGGCGGACGTTTTACGGTGATATGCTTGGTTGGGGGTGGCCGAATGGACGTGTACTTGTGTAGGGTCTAGGGTGATCATTCACCATTGGAGGGTGAGTTGTGTTGACAAGTATTGAGCTGGATGGTCGTGATGAGAGCATCTACAGCCGGACTTGACAAATTCGATCCCTCAAACGCTCGCGGACGTGCCCGTGGGCACTAACAGGGCACCCTTTAAATGTTGCGCCACATACTTACATACCATAAATTTTGACCCTCAAATTACTCTCATTCATGCACATCGATCATATGATATAAATTTTCCAAATTTCAAAGTTTCAAACAAAGCAAAGCAAATCATAGTTCATCGAACTGGACATTTCAAAATGAAATCAATGTCCAAGCATGACGGGTGGCCTCAGATCACTGGTCGGGCGCCTGCTCCGAGCAGAATGCGTCGTGCTCCAGGAGGAACGTGTCCTGCTCGTCCCGCTTTGCCTGCATCCAGGCTGCCTTCCGTGCTTGCATCCGGGCCGCAGCCTCCCTCACTGTCTCGTACTTCCTACGGCCATTGATCTCCATCTTCTTGTCCGCAAACCACTTCTTCGCATACTCATCCAAGAGGGTTTCGTTCGCCAACATGATCCTCACATCTTCCGCGTCCCGTGCGAATTGCATCCTCTCCTTCTCAAGCTCTATGTCGCCAAATGTCTTGGCCTCCTCGAGTCCCATTTGATCGTCGCTTGTTACTTCTCCAACTCGATCTTCTCCCTCTCAATTTTGAGCTTCTTCTCTGGCCTCTTTCGGTCCCACTCCATTCTTCCCTTTTACGCATCCACCATGAGCTTGTACCTCTCCTCCTTGTTCTCCCTCACTGAAAAAATGCCTGTCCATGCGGACGACATTTTGGTAGCCGCGGCATCACAGGCGGCACGGGTGAGGGAGTCCTGGTTTAAGGGGTCCACGGGTGTCCGGACTATGTAACATGGGCCAGACTAATGGACTATGAAGATACAAGACAGAAGACTTCTCTCCGTGTCCGGATGGGACTCTCCTTTGCGTGGATGGCAAGCTTGGCATTCGGATATGTAGATTCCTTCCTTTGTAAACTGACTCTGTACAACCCTAGCCCCCCCGGTGTCTATATAACCCGGAGGGTTTAGTCCGTAGAAGCAATCACAATCACTAAAAAAATACACTTTCATGATGATACGTGTTTGTCACAGTAGGTCATGTTTTCTGTCATGGATGTACATCCATGGCAATTTTATGACATAATCAAGATAGTCATACCTGTGCTGTCGTAGAAGTGTTCCATGACATTACCAAAATTATCATCACGGAAGTGTCCACTTCCATGACGATAAATCGCGCGTCACAGAAGTGCTTTCGTCAAGGGTGACCAACACGTGGTGTCCATCGTAACAGAACGCCGTTAAGCTATCGGGTCCAGTTTTGGATCCGATAACCCGTTAACATCCCCGACCAATGGGGATTTTCCACGTGTAAAATCATCATTGGCTGGAGGGAACACGTGTCGGCTCGCCGTTGGGACAGATGTCATCCACTCATTGGACCCAAAGCGCCTATGATACATCGACACGTGGCACTGCCCCAACAGAGGCCCATTCCTGTGAAAAGGCCGGCCCGTTTGACTTGGTCAAAAGGTGGCGGGTCGGCCCACGGCAAGCCTGTTAACGGCCTGTTCGCATATAGCCCATTTATAGCCCGCTAACCCAGGGCCCGTTTACGGCCTATCCGAATTAGGCCCAGTAGCATCGTCTGGGCCGTCCTATATAATTCCAGCCCATTTTAACTTCCGGCCCATGTATGGCCCATGACGTCTTTTGGCCCATATGAGGCCCTTAGTAACCCTCGGCCCATTAACGGCCCGTGGTAAAACTGGCCCGTAATAAACAATGTATCACTTTATACCCATTAATGGCCCATTATTCCGTTGGGCCGTTTCCAGCCCATGTTATCTTCCGGCCATCTCAAGGCCCATTTATTCTTGGGCTCATTTCCAGCATTCGTTTACTTTCGACCCGTTATTGTCATTTTCTTCTTGTGGGCAAAATTCAGCCCATGGTTACAGTCGGCCCGTTTGTGGCCCGTTAATACGTTGGGCCATTTTCATAGCGTCATCAAATACGGCTGATTAACGACGGCCCGTTATGGTCGGCCCATGAATGGATGATTTCAACTCTAGCCCTTTTACGACCCCTTATACGGCCCGTATAAGGCCCATAAATGAGACGACCCGTAGAAGGCCCATGGATCCTACGGGACGTAGAAGTCCCATTGACCCGACGGCCCATAGAAGGCCCATTGATCCAACGGCCCATAGAAGGCCCATGGATCCGACTGCCCATAGAAGGCCCACGGATCCGACAGCCCATAGAAGGCCATGGATCGTCCGTCAAGTAGATGGCCCATGGATCGTACGGCCTATGGACGGCCATGGTCACTACAACATTTGGGCGAGTTGGCCCTCGTTTGAACGACATAGCATATTCAAAGAATTATCCTACTCTATACTATCACCTCTAAAAAACATACACTATACAATAAAGAGACTAAGCCATAGAAACGTAGAATAATCATACACTATACAATAAAGAAATTATAGCCGATTATACCCACTTGGCATTATGGTTCGGCACGAGTGATGATAAATCATACGCAAACAACAAATTACATACACTAGGAAAATACAGCTCATACATCATGGACGCACATAAACATAACTTACCATTTGAACTATAATCTCTTAAGAAAATAGTATTGGCCGGATTTAGATAGCACAAATTTCTGTTTGCAAAATCTCCAATTCCTTCGTTGTTACCTCAGTGTCTTGTTTCATTTTTTGACTCCTGCATCTAATACCTGCATATCCAGTGTCAGGTGGTTGGTGCGACATATGCCAACGGGTGGCTTATCATTGTGGGAGCCAATAAAACATCGCCGGTGCCTGGAAATGGGATAAGGCGACGACATGCACGCCGGTGAATCTTACCTAGCTTCAGGGCTCTCCGTGTAGATAACACCCCTACTGCTGCTCTGCGGGGTCTCCGCATGGTCACATGATTGGCAAGTAGCTACAAGAGGCTCCTTGAGCTATTTGGTGAAAGGATGAAGAGGGGCAAGGCTTGCCTGCTCCTCCTCTTGTTGCGGTGTCTAAAAACTATCCAAAGAGAGATCCCCCTACATGGGTGCCCTGGGGGGTTTATATAGGCCTAACCCCCAGGGGTACAATGGTAATCCAGCTGGGCACGGGCCCCAGCCGTCTGTGTCTACGCTGGCTGGCTTCTTCGCCGACCAATGGGCCCGCCGCCTGGTAAGCCCCGCCGGCTGCCGGCCCTCTGGTCGACAGGCCGGCCCCACCGCTCGGGAGTTTTGTCGGAGGCTGGTTACTGTTGCCTTTCCTCTGGTGACGAGCTCTTTGTCGTGGTAAGCATGGCTACAGTGCCGTCGCGAGGCGGCTCATCACTGTAGCCTAACCTTGTCTTATCTCCTTAATGAGGCACCTCCTTTGAGGGAGAGAGCCGGCCAGCTATTGGGAGCCGGCCATACCCTAGGCCGACTGCGGGAAGCCTGGCCGCCTTTGGGGTCTCCCTGACTGAGGGGGCCCGCCACCCATGGGTCGTACTGACCGCTTGCCGTGGGTGACGTCATGATAAGCGTGGCAACAGTGCCGCGCCGGACGGGTGATGGCCGCCCCGTACGATGCACTGTGGCCATGCGTGCCTCGGGATTCGGGGGTGGCAGGCTTCACTATAGCCGGCTGGGGGAAGGCGGCCCCACGTCTAGCATGCTTGGAGGCTCAATCGGCCTATAATTTTTCTGAAGAGCCAGGGGAAGCCGGCTAGGCTACCCGTGGTCGTTTACTCCAACAGTAGTCCCCGAAGCTGGTTGGGCTCCAAGGCAGAAAAAAAACTAGGAGCTCAGTCAGCTTCCTATCTTGAGGGGCCGGGAACTGGGAGCCGGCTTTGACTAGGTGTGCCGTCTTCTAGAGATTTCGAAGCTTGAAGGCGGGTTCCAGTCGGCGCGCGAGTCAGGCTGCGAGCTGACCATTCGTTGCCTGCGCGCCACGTGGCACCCCATGGCTGGAGGGGCCTGCCAGCCCACGCGCGCGACAGGACGCCGCCGCAGTCCGGGGGTGCCACTACAGGGCCTCAGCCCAGATCTTCTGCGGCTCAGATAGACTGCGCGCCTCCCAGCGGCGGTTTCCGCATGTCGTGAAGGCGCAATAATCGCGGGGCGTGGGAGTGTGGGTGCAGTTAATCCCACGTCCCCCCACGCCCTGCCTCCTCGGCTTTGCCGCACGAGGCTATAAGTAGGGGGAGAGGAGGGGAGCGCCAGACGCTCGCGCGCTCTCCCTCGCTGTGCCCCTTCCTTCTTCTTCCTCCTCTCCGCCGCCACAGCCACCCGCCGCCGCTCAGCCTTCCCGCCAATCTCCTTGGCTTGCCATTGCTTCATCGTAGCAGGGTCGCACGCCTTTCTTCTGCCACACCTTTCTCATCGCCGCGCCGTTCCCATGGCGTTGTCGAGCTCCTGGGACGGCTCCAACGTCAACGATGACCTGGGCGCGGATTTCGTGAGGGTCTGCCTTGCGCCGGAGAGGGAGATCTCGCCGGCATCGGAGGAGGACGAGCGGGTAATCTTCCGCTCGCACTGCCTGCGCGGCTTCGGCATGCCGGCGAGCGGGTTCCTCTGCTCCTTCCTCGAATTTTATCTTCTCCAGCCGCATCACCTTACTCCGAACGCGGTGATGCTGCTGTCGGCCTTCGTCGTCCTGTGCGAGGGTTTTCTCGACGTCCTCCCCACCCTCGAACTGTGGGGAGAATTCTTCCAGTGCAAGCTTGGCACTGTCGTCATGGGCGTGCCCGCCCCATGCGGCGCCCTCATCGCCATGCAGAGGATGAGCGACAACAACCCATTTTCGCCCATCCCGCTGATCTAGTCGGTGAAGCTCTGGCAGAAATCCTACTTCTACGTGAAGAACATCGCTCCCCAAGGCGACTTTGTCAATCTGCCGCCTTACGTAGCTGGCCCAGCGGCTGGGAGGCAGCCCTCATGGTCCTTCCGGGCCAGGTCGCTGTCTCAGGGTGGGGCCGCCTCCATCGCACGGCTCCGGGTGAAGATCCAGTCGGAGGGCCTGATTGGGTCTGACCTGGTGGCCATCTTCGTGGAGCGCCGGGTGCTCCCGCTTCAGGGCCAACCTCATATGATCTGTCAGATGAGCGGCCTCTTCGACCCGTGCCAGCTAAGCACCAAGGAGATGCCTCACGTCAAGGTGTCTTACATGGTGAACTATATTTCCAACTGCAAGCTCACCGAGGAGTGGCAGTACGGCAAGGTGCCGTACTCTCATGCCAATCCTCCGCCGGTAGTAAGTTTCTCTTCTTTTCTTCTTTTCTTGTCGCCGGGTTCATGATGGCCGACTCCTGACAAGTCGGCTTTTTTGGCAGAATCCCATGCTTCCGCCGGCAACCGGGGCTGTGGGGGTGGAATGCCAGTTCCTCCCTAACCGCATGATGGACGACGTTGACGACCCGGACTTGGGGGCGGCCGCCATGGAAGAAGGCGTCGCTGGGGAGGGCGGCGAGGCCGGCGGCTCTGGGCTCGGGGCCACCATCGAGGATTGGTCGGATGACGCAGAGGCCGAAGTCGTTCTGTGCCGTCAGCCGGCGCCCGATCATCAAGGCGCGGGCCCATCCGCCATGCCGGCTCCCCATGGTGGCGCGCAGAAACGCCGGGCCGCGTCGACCCACTTCGGCAACCGGCCGAAGAAGCCCAAGAGTATTGCGGCACTGACCAGGCAGGATGAGGCGGCCGCGATGGCGGCCCGCTTCCGTAAGGTGGTGAAGCAGCCGCAGTCGGTTTCAGCGTAGGTGTTATCGTTCTTACGCCTTTCTTTTTCTTCTTCGGTTGATATCTTTCTAAGCCTTCTTCTTGACTTATCAAACAGGGCCCCACTTTCTCTTTAATGGGCCCCTGCCGCCTCTGTAGTCAAACCCGCGGAAGGGTCCTCAAGCTCCCGCCGTGTGGACCCCCGTGCCGATCTCCTAGCGGCAACGGAGCGAAACGCGCGGGAAGCGCGGGAGGAGCGGGAGGCGGAGGAGCGGAAGGCGGCTTGGGAGGGGAGGGAGAAGTCGGCGGAGGCACGGGCCGATGCGGCTGCCAAGGCCCAGGCGGAGGCCGAGGCCTTGGAGGAGGAGGCGGAGGCCCAGCGGAACCAACCTCCGCTGCTCGTCATCCCCCTTCGCGCCGCGGCACCTGACATTCCGGTTCCCCTGACGGAGGAGACCAGCTCCAGACAGCTGGCGAAGGGGAAGGAGGCAGAACCGACGCCGCCGGCTGGAAAGGACCAAGGTAGCCGGCCCGACGCGCCGCCCGTGCAGCCGGCTGGAGGTGAGACGACTGTCGGGGCGGACCTTGTGGTCTTGTCGCCGTCCTGTCGGCGCACGGAGAAGGCGACTTCAGCGCTAGATCCGCACAACACCGCTGGTGCCGTCCAGTCGGCCCAGGACCTGGAAGCGACTAGCGATAGCTCGTCCGGGTGGACGCCGGGCGGTGGGACGGCTGTGCTGAACGTGGCAGCGCAGGACGTCCGGAACCGGCTTCTGGCCCAAACTACCGCGCTGAAGCAGTACACCCAAGAATTTCTCACGACGCGAACGGTGATCCGGGTGAGTCCTTCCATTTTTATTGATTGCTCCTGATTTCTTCCGTGGGGGCGCGTCAGCGCACCCACTGGGTGTAGTTCCCGAGTTTCGAGTCGGCTGCTGAGCAGGCAGCTTGGAACTTCTTGGTAGACTCTAATTGTCGTCTTGTTCTTACTAGTATCACTTATCTTGTCTGCAGGAGTATCATAACCTCCGTGCGGCTGCCTTCAACTACCAGGCCCAGGAGTTGAATCAGAAAACCACCAATCTGACCGAGAGCCGGAGTAAGTGCTTCATCTTTTGTCTCAAGTGGGGGCACGTGAGCACACCCACTGGGTGTAGTCCCCGAGATTCGGGCCGACTGCTGAGTAGTCGGGTCGGATCTTTTCCTGACAACTTCTTTCTTCATATCTGTAGGGGCCAATGCTGACTTGAGGAGCCAGCTGAGCAGAGCCCAGACCGCCCTTCGTGCCAAGGAGGCCGAGTGCGTCGCCCTGGCTCAAGAGCGTGACCGCGTGGCCAAGAAGCTGGCCGACCAGGAGGAGAGCCACAAGGCGGCCCTGAAGGCGGCGCGGGACAGCGAGGCCGCCCTCAAAGCCGTATACGAGACCGAGGCGGTGAACTGGGCCGAGGCCAGGCAGGCGCTGAGTCAAGGCTACAGTCGGGTAGAAGATTTGATCGACGGTGAGCCGCCTTCTTCGTCGTTTCTTTGCCTGTCTCCTACTATCTGGTTCGTCTTTTGACTTTGTGCCACTGCTTTCTTCTTTGTGCAAATTACTTTCCCGGTTACTCTGCTGCCGCTACTCAAGCCATCGAGGCCTACCGCCACGCGCGACGGCAGCCGGGGGCCGAGGTCGCACCGGGTGCCAGCCGGTCGCTTGAGGAGCAGCTTCTGGCGCTTCAAGCCGGCCTGCAGCCGGCCCACTGCATGCTCCGCCGTCTTCAGCGCACCAGGGCACAAGTGCTGGCTGCCCTCTGGCCCGGCGAGGTGATCCCGTGCACCTCAAGTTAGACCGCCGACTGGCTGGAGGTCACAGTCGGCCGCTTCAAGGATTGGAAGGCGTCAGCGGCCCGGTCCGGCGCTGGGCGGGCACTGGAGTTCGTCCGAGCTTGGTATCCTAGGTTGAACTTGGACCAGCTGAGCACCTGGCAGCAGGAGGCTGACGAGGAGCTGGAGGTAGTGCGGCCGGCTATCATATAGCGTGCCTTGGTGATCGCCGAGTACACTGACACCAGCGCCTTTGCCCCTGAGGTGGATGACGCTGGCGTCGCTCAGCCGGAGGAGTGGTTCGGGCTGAACCCGTTCGAAGGTGAGGACTTGGCGGAGGAGATTGCCTCCAGTGATGAGGGCGAAGGAGAAGAGGGAGAGGATGGTGAAGACGCTGCACCGGACGGTGAAGCGACCAACCCGCCTCAGCCTGATCATGCCTCTAGCAATGATGCCGAGACTCGCCAGCCGGTCACTCCTCCAGCCGGCACCACCGACTCCACCAACCTTCCCAACTCGCCCGTCGTTCCCCTTGGTTGATCCGCCGTCCTTGCTTTCCTGCTTGTTACTCTTTTAAACAATCTTTAAATTTGCGCAATTCCACCCACTGGGGGTGTATTCAGACTATGTTGAATGCTGGCCTTTCGAAGGTCTTTTGTGTAAATATTATGTTTGGCTTCCGTTCATGTTTGCTTTTCATCCTTTGGCTTTTTCCTTTGCCGCCTTTCCTTAGCCGCTGCCTTCCCAGCCAGACAGCTGCTCAGCAGTCTATGGCTGGAGAAGGACTTGGTTGTTTTGGGACGGCAAGTACTCGAGCTTTCTTAGATTGCAGCAAGGTGAACGGGAAGCCGGCCAGCTGACTGCTCTAGTAGCCGGCTGGCGGGGCGGGAGGCCGGCTCGCGTTATATAGGTTCGTTGGTCCTTAGCCATTTTTCGTGTGGGCATCCTTTCCTGCCCTTGGCTCTTGCCAGTCGGACAGTTGATTATTCGAGCTGCAACTTTTGGCAAGAGGGGGCTTGGGTGCCGACACACTACTTGTCTGACTGCAGGCAGAACTTTATATATAACTTAAGGCGGCGAGTCCCCGGGCCGACTGGTCAGGCCTGGTGCCGGACGAAAATACAAATGTAGTAACATATTTATAGGCATGATACCCATTATCCATAGATAAAAAAGGGTAGTCCCCGAATGCTCCTCGGGGGACCCTTTGTCTCGTACGTAGTACAAAAGTTAGCGTGATACATACTGCTTTTTAACTGTAAAATCTTCGGAGGAGATTGGCGTTCCATGGTCGTTCCGACTCCTTGCCGGAATCATCTCTCTTGCATGCCTTCGGCTTCTGCGCGTTGATTTGGTAGTAGGAGTCATTGCCTAGAGCTCTGCTGATGACGAAGGGGCCCTCCCAAGGGGCCGAGAGCTTGTGCTGGCCGGCTATTCGCTGGATCAGTCGGAGCACAAGATCGCCCTCTTGGAAGGATCTTGGCTTGACTTTCCGGCTGTGGTAGCGGTGCAGACCCTGCTGATAGATGGCGGACCCGCTGAGGGCTAACAGACGGCCCTCTTCCAGCAGGTCGACGACGTCTTCACGTGCTTCCTTGGCCTCCGCCTCCGTTTACATGGTGACCCGAGGTGAGTCGAACTCGATGTCAGTTGGGATGACCGCCTCGGCGCCATATACAAGGAAGAAAGGGGGGAAGCCGGTTGACTTGTTTGGGTTAGTGCGCAAACTCCAAAGGATGGCCGACAGCTCGTCGAGCCAACAGCCGGCCGAATGCTCCAGAGGCACGACCAGTCGGGGCTTGATGCCGGAGAGGATGAGGCCGTTTGCTCGCTCGACCTGGCCGTTTGAGTGTGGGTGGGCGACGGATGCTAGGTCCAGCCGGATGCTGTGTGTTGCGCAGAAACGTGCCAGTGCTCCCTTTGCAAAATTTGTACCATTGTCGGTGGTGATGCTGTGCGGTATGCCATACCGGGTTGTGATATCTGCGATGAACATTACGGCAGTCGGCCCATTCAGCTTCTTGATCGGCTTTGCTTCGATCCACTTGGTAAATTTGTCCACAGCGATGAGCAGATGTGTCTTGCCGCCGCGTGCTGTCTTGAATGGGCCTACCATGTCCAGCCCCCAGACGGCCAAAGGCCAGGTGAGGGGGATGGTCTTGAGTGCGGAAGCCGGCAGATGTTGCTTGGAACTGAAAAGTTGGCACCCTTTGCAATGTTTGACTAGCTCCTTGGTGTCATCCAAAGCAGTCGGCTAGAAGAATCCATGGCGGAAAGCTTTGGCCATGAGTGATCATGAGGCCGCGTGGTGGCCGCATTCATCTTGGTGGATGTCTTTGAGGTTTTCTCTGCCCTTCTCTGGCTCGACGAAGCGCTGGAAGACTCCAGTGACACTGCGCCTAACAAGCTCTCAGTTTACTATTGTGTATGCTCCGGCTCGGCGTTGAACTTGTCTTGCCGAGATTTCGTCGGTTGGCAACTCTTTGTTTACTAAGAAGTTGATGATGGGCTGGGCCCATGATGGAGCTGTGACTTCTTCTATTGTCAGAACTGCTATTGTGACCCGGGCGTGTGGGCTGGGTGGTGAATGGTTGGAGTCGGCCACCGCCTGCTGCGTCGATCCAGTCCCCGCGCCGGCTGTAGTAGTCCCCGGGCCGAGTTCCGAAGTCCCCGAGCCAGGTGCGACTACGGCAGTCCCCGGGCTGCCTGTCAAAGTCCCCGAGCCACCTGCTTGGTTCCCCAAGTCGGATCCAGCTTCGTTGGGGTCAGGCGGCACGAAGATAGAATCAGATTCTAGAGATGGCTTGATAGATGGCTTGAGGAGCCGGTGGAGAGAAACGCCGGCTGGAATGGCTTGCCGGGTGGAGCCTACTCGTGCCAGGGCATCTGCTTGCATGTTGTCGGCGCGTGGTACATGAAGGAACTCGCATCCTTCAAAATATCCACTGATTTGCTGAACGAGGAAGCGGTAGCTCGCCATGTTCGCGTCCTTGGCGTCCCAGTCGCCAGATGACCGCTGGACCACCAAATCTGAGTCGCCATAGCACAGGATCCGGCGGATGCCGAGATCCTTGGCTAGCGGGAGCCCGTGTATGAGAGCCTCGTACTCGGCCACATTGTTGGAGGCGGCAAAATGAATTTGCAACGCGTACTTGAGCTTGTCGCCTTTGGGGGAGGTGAGGATGATGCCGGCTCCCAAGCCAGTGTGCATCTTGGACCCATCGAAGTGCATCCGCCAATGAGTGGAGTCGGGGGCCGGTGGCAGGTATTGGGTTTCGGCCCAGTCGACGAGGAAGTCGGCCAGTGCTTGGGATTTAATGGCGGTGCGAGGTTGGTAGAAGATCGTGTAGGGAGCCAACTCAATGGCCCATTTTGCCACTCGGCCGGATGCATCCCTCCTGCCTATGATCTCGGCGAGCGGGGCAGTACATACGACCGTGATGGGGTGCTCTTGGAAGTAGGGCTTGAGCTTCTTGGCAGTGAAGTACACACCGTAGCACATCTTCTGGTAGTGTGGGTAGTTCTGCTTCGAGGTGGATAACACTTCGCTTAAATAATACACCGGCCTCTGGACCAGCTGAGCTCGGCCTTCTGCTGGGCGCTGGAGCATGATGACTGTGCTGACCACCCGGCTAGTAGTGGCAATGTAAAGGAGCATGGGCTCGTGGAAGGCTTGGTCCGCCTTGTCGTTCCACTCGAAATGAGCGGACTTCTTCATCAGTCGGTAGAGGGGGAGAGCTTTCTCCCCGAGCCAGCTGATGAAGCGGTTCAGGGAAGCCAAGCTTGGTGGGAATCTCCATTCTCTCTATGGCCTTGATCTTCATCGGGTTGCACTCGATGCCGCGTTCGGAGACCAGGAAGCCTAGGAGCTGGCCGGCTGGTACTCCGAACACGCATTTCTCAGGGTTGAGCTTGATTTGAAATCGGCGCATGTTTTCAAATGTCTCTCTGAGGTCTTCCAGCAAGGTGCCGCGCTTCTCCGTCTTCACCACAATATCATCTACATAGACGTGGGCATTTCTCCCGAGCTGCTTGAGGAGGCATTTCTGCATGCAACGCTGAAAAGTGGCACCAGCATTTCTCAAGCCGAATGTCATAGTCAGGTAGCAGAAGGCTCCGAATGGTGTGATGAAAGCGGTTTTTAGGCAGTCAGCTAGATCCAACTTTATCTGGTGGTAGCCTGAGTAAGCATCCAAGAAGCTCAACAGCCCGCATCCAGCTATGGAGTCTATTACTTGATCAATCCTTGCCAAGGTGAAGGGATCTTTGGGGCAGGCTTTGTTGAGGCTGGTGTAGTCTATACACATGCGCCATTTGTTATTTTTCTTCAGCATGAGGACCGGGTTGGCAAGCCATTCTGGAAAGAAAACTTCCATAATGAAGCCGGCTGCCAAAAGTTGGGCCATCTCTTCTCCTACAATCCTTCTCTTCTCTTCTTAGAGTCGGCGGAGGGGCTGTTTGACTAGTTTTGCACCTTCTTGGACATGTAGCTTATGCTCGACGAATTCCTTCGGAACACCCGACATGTCCTTGGGGGACCATGCGAATATGTCCTGATTCTCACGAAGGAAATCGACGAGCTCACCTTCCTATTTGTTGCCCAGGTTTGCCCCAATGGTGGCAAACCTTTCTGGGTGCTCCGGGTCCAGAGGTACCTTCTTTGTTTCTTTGGCCGGCTGGAAAGAACCTTGGGCATCACACTCCTTGGGGTTGGGGGATAGGGCCGGTTGTTTGCCGGCCATAGCCACAACTCAGTCCAGTATCCTCTTCTCCACAGCAATCACGAGGGACTCGGCCAGCCGGCTGCTGGCTGCCGCACACTCGGAGGACTTCTTGTAGTCTCCATCTATGGTGATTATGCCCTTGGAACTCGGTATCTTCATCTTGAGGTAGGCATAGTGGGGTACCGCCATGAACTTGGCCAGGGCATGTCGGCCAAGCAAGGCGTGGTAAGGGCTCGCCAGATCCACTACCTCAAACCACACCGCCTCTCGGCGGAAATGATCCTTGTCCTTGAAGAGGACATCTATCTTGATCTTGCCGATTGGGAGCTGGACAGGCCGGGCACGTTGCCATGGAACACATTCCGACTAGGCATGAGCTACTTCGTCTTGATGCTCAGCTTCTCCATGGTGTCACGGTATAGGATGTTGATGCTGCTCCCGCCATCTATCAGCACGCGGGAGAAACGGGCAGCCCGCCTTTCTGTTGGGAGGGTGGCATCCAAAACCAATGTGTAAGAGCAGGGAGACGGCATCACCTCCTGGTGATCAGTCCGGCTCCAGCTGATAGGCCTTTCTGACCAGTGCATGAACTCAGGGTTGTTGGAGGCAACTGCGTTGACTTCTTGATGTTGTCGGTGCCAGCTACGCCGATCTTCTGATAGGCTCGTAAAGATGACGTAGGCGGCATGCTCGTCGGGGAATTCGTCTTGGACGGCCCCGTCTGCCGGTCGAGCAGCCGACTGTGGAGGGGCCGGAGGTGGCTGACCGGCAGGCGGAGGCGGCGCTATCCCCTCGCCCTTGGAGATCCGCGTGAGCCAGTGGCACTTTCGGGTTGTGTGGTTTGAAGGCTTCGCGCCGCTGTGAAACTTGTAGGGGGCATCAAGTGCTTGCTCGTAGGAGAAAGCCGGCTGCCACGCTGGCCTGCTACCCCTCTGCTTCTTGGGTGTGGGCTGCCCTTCTGGTTGTTCATCTTCGGCGGTGGCCACCAGCCGACTAATGGGAGGCGGCGGGGGAGCCTTGCGCTTGTGGTCGTTCGGGTATGGGCGTCGGCTGGAGTCTCATGCCGGCGTCTTGGGACTCAGAGCGAGTACCTTCCCGGAGGCGTCTACTCGGAGCTCGGTCTTCATTGAGGAATCGGCCGTGGCGTTTTTGTCAGCTATGATCAGTAGCTCATCGAGGGTAGTCAGCTCGTTGTAGAGGAGTCGGTGCTTGAGGAGGGAGCCTTCTCGGCACCCGGCGGTGAAGTACTCTATAGCTTGAACCTCGTGCACCCCTTGGAAGGAGTCACGAAGTTCGGCCAACGCGTGAGGTAGTCGCGAGTTGACTCACTGGGCCCTTGCACACAAAGGAGAGCTGTCGGGGTTTAGGAGGCCGCTTGTAGGTGCTGGTGAAGTTGCGGATGAAAGCTTCTGTGAAGTCCAGCCATCTGTTGACGCTGTAAGGCTTGAGGCTGTTGAGCCAGGTACGCGCCGTGCCTTGGAGCATGAGGGGAACATACTTCACAGCAACACGCCTGTTGCCGTTCGCGATGCTAACCGCACTGGAGTAGTCGATCAGCCAGTCCTCCTGCTTTACGGAGCCATTGTACTTGGGCGTGTCTCTTTGGAGCGAGAACCCGTTGGGGAAGGGTTCTTCACAGATGCGGGGGCCAAAGCAGGACGGGCCGACATCATCTTCTTCTTCCAGAGCCAGGGATCGCGCTAGGCGGTCGATCCGGTGGCGGGCGTCATTCTCGCCGACTCCTTCGCGGCGACCCAGCCGACCGCTGAGAGTTGGATGCATGACAGGCGGCGGAGTGGGGTATCTCTCCCCATGAGGCAGAGGAAGGGGCGGATCACCCCGCCATTCCACAGCTCGGGGACGGCCTTCCACGTCACGCTCGATGGAGATTCGAGTCCGGCTGCGGCTGGCAGCCGGCTCCTTTTCTTTCCTAGCGCGGGTGTCGCCCGCCGTCGTCGTTCGGGACATCGCACCATGTTCTCCGCGCGGGAGGGGGGGGGGGACTTTCGGCGTGGACACCGACTCCATGCCGCTCTGTGGCCGCGTTGATAAGCTGCTGGATGCGTCTGGTCATGTAGGGGAGCTCGTCGGCCCTCAGTCCGTCCAGCTCGTCTACAGCCGCCTGGGCGGCGCGTAGGTTCTCGAGAGGTGTGGCATAGACTGGGCGATCTGCTCCCAGCGCAATAGCGATAGCTACACCATGTTTCTTGATGATACCGGCACGGCTCAGGCCGTCGGGAGGCGGAGTGCCGAAGGCGGTACGGTCGACTTCGCGCTGGTGAGCCTCGGTGAGGCGTCTCATGGAGGCTAGCTTCTGGCCCTCCGTGATGAGGGCGAGGCGGCGTCAACCGGGATGGGGGCGGATAGGTCGTGCAGTGCCGCCTGCAGGGCATCATGGGCGTTTTCGCCAGAGGCGGCGCCGTGGCTGATGACCAGTACCTCGGTGATGGTGCTGTCGCTGCTATCGGCTCGAGGAAGAGGGTCATTGATGATTACCACGTTGGAGGGGAAGGCGTCAAGTGATGCCATGTCGGAATTGACAAGCATCGGGTCGGTGGAGCCAACCGACTCCAAGTCTGCAGCCAGCTCGCCGGAGACGTGGAGTTGGTCGAGGAGGCTGACGAGGTGGCTTTCGGGGCAGCATGTGCCCCGTTGGATGCGGGCTCGTCAGAGATGCGAGCCTTGCCAAGAAGATCGGCGAGGCAGCTCGCCGCGCATGCGTCCGTGACGCCTTGCTATGCATCGGGGCAAGAGCCATCGGGCGAGTCGGGCTGGCTACGCACGCTGGGGAGGAAAAGGGTTCCCATCCAGAGCAGGTCTCCGAACGACGGTGCACCTGGCCTCACGTTGGGCGCCAAATGTCGGGTGGTTGGTGCGACATATGCCAATGGGTGGCTTATCATTGTGGGAGCCAATAAAACATCACTGGTGCCTGGAAACGGGATAAGGAGAAGACATGCATGCCGGTGAATCTTACCCAGCTTCAGGGCTCTCCGTGGAGATAACACCCCTACTGCTGCTCTGCGGGGTCTCCGCATGGTCACTAGATTGGCAAGTAGCTACAAGATGCTCCTTGAGCTGTTTGGTGAAAGGATGAAGAGGGTCAAGGCATGCCTACTCCTCCTCTCATTGCGGTGTCTAAAAACTATCCAAAGAGAGTTCCCCCTGCATGGGTGCCCTGGGGGGTTTATATAGGCCTACCCCCCAGGGGTACAATGATAATCCAACTGGGCGCGGGCCCTAGCCGTCTGTATCTATGCTGGCCGGCTTCTCCACTGACCGATAGGCCCGCCGCCTGGTAGGCCCCGCCGGCTGCCGGCCCTCTGGTCGACAGGCCGGCCCCACTGCTCAGGAGTTTTGTCGGAGGCTAGTTACTGTTGCCTTGCCTCTGGTGACAAGGGCTTTATCATGGTAAGCATGGCTACAGTGCCGTCGCGAGGCGGCTCATCACTGTAGCCTTACCTTGTCTTATCTCCTTAATGAGGCACCTCCTTCGAGGGAGAGAGCCGGCCGGCTATTGGGAGCCGGCCGTACCCCAGGCCGACTGCGTGAAGCCTGGCCGCCTTTGGGGTCTCCCTGACTGAGGGGGCCCGCCACCCACGGGTCGTATTGATCGCTCGCCGTGGGTGACGTCATGATCACCGTGGCAACAGTGCCACGCCGGACAGGTGATGGCGGCCCCGTACGATGCACTGTGGCCATGCGTGCCCCGGGATTCGGGGGTGGCAGGCTTCACTATAGCCAAGCCCCGTCTTGTCGCTGTTATGTGGGGCGCAGACTCTGAGGGCACGATCTTGGCCGCCTGCTGAGGGGCCGGCTCCTGGGAGTTGGCCTTCGCATGGCCGACTTCTTGGAGTCGGCCTTCTCGTGGTCTTGTTTCTCAAGGATTTCAGGGCCGGGCCAGCTTTGCGCAGCCGTCCTGAGAGGTAGCCAGCTGGGGGAAGGCGGCCCCACGTCTTGGACGCTTGGAGGCTCAATCGGCCAATAATTTTTCTGAAGAGCCAGGGGAAGCCGGCTAGGCTACCCGTGGTCGTTTACTCCGACATCCAGTCTCAACTTGTTGATTGTATGTTCAGAATCATGTACACGTTGTCTTGCCACCTCTAGTTGATGCTCGAGAACATTAGACCATGCCACACCGCTCGCAGATCTTTGTGTTGATGTCACTTCATCCTGAAATGTTTCTATAAGTACACATGACTAGGGCAAAAATATAGTTACAACAGTGAAGCGAGCAAGACAGACTATTTTGTACATGGCAAAACAGGACTAACAATAATGTTCCACGTCATGAAGCATAAGCAGGTGATATTTTAAAAATTATAAAAAGGTAGTTTGTGTAGCCTGCGTACAGAAATCTCTCTTGGCTCACCAGAGGAGCATGATGTTGGGACCCAATCCAAAACACATACAAGTTACAAATTTAGACAGCACGTTGCATAGAAGTAAGCAAGCAGTTGGCCATTCTGTAGCTGAATTAAAGTCTTAGGGAGCATAATGAACATCAGAGGATTTCATACAAACATACTACAGCAAGCAAAACTATGCAATCATTAGCCTAGTATAAACTAGATTGTGAGCCTCATTCAATAGTAGTTAGTTAATAGACTTCCAAGCTTCAGGCACACTTCGGCAGAGTAATTTAATGGTAAGGCCTTTAATTATGTCAACTAATAGTTATACAAGTACCCAACATCAAGCATCATTCTTTCGGCATCTCATTAACTGAGGAAAAATAAAGCAATTAAAAAGAGCAAATTAACTATGCCTGAAACAAACAAGGAATTGAACTATTGAGTTGGATATAGTGACTTACCTTAACAGGTTGAAGAGGCTCAGCGCAGCTCCTACTTCTCTTGCAAGGCTCCTTCCTAATATCTTGTACTTGGAAATCCTCAATCTTATCTTCATTGCACCCCCTCTGCAAGGTGACACAAACTAGTTACTCGTCTCCTTGGAACATAAATATGCATACTTTCCAGTCTGTGAACACAAAAGGATGAGATTATAACAAAACAACACCACATAATGAAACATGCTCCATCTCTTGCACTTGCACACAATGAAATGAGCATTTACTATGTCTGCACTATGTCAAAACTAGGCATACCTTCGAACTGGATCTCCAGGTACTCTTGGAGAGCCTACTTTAGTGTACAGCTAAACCTTTATGTCACCTATGAGTTAGAAAAGGCCCCACTACAGCAGCCCTTAGTGTTTAAATCGTTGACAAGCTCTGTGATACGTCCATTTTGCATCATGCTTTTATATCAATATTTATTGCATTATGGGCTGATATTACACATTATGTCACAATACTTATGCCTATTCTCTCTTATTTTGCAAGGTTTACATAAAGAGGGAGAATGTCGGCAGCTGGGATTCTGGCTGGAAAAGGAGCAAATATTAGAGACCTATTCTGCACAGCTCCAAAAGTCCTGAAACTTCACGGATGTTGTTTTCCAAATATATAAAATACATTGAGCTCAAGAACTTCACCAGGGGGCCACACCCTACCCATGAGGGTGGGGGGCGCGCCCTACCCCCTGGGTGCGCTCCCTACCTCGTGGGCCCCCTAGTGGCCCTCCGGTGACCATCTTTTGCTATATGGACTCTTTTGATGGGAAAAAATCGTAAGCCATCTTCTCGGACGAAACTCCGCCGCCACGAGGCAGAACCTTGGCGGAACCAATCTAGTGTTCTGGCGAGGATGTTTTGCTGGGAAATTAACTTCCCTCCCTGAGGGGGAAATCATCGCCATCGTCATCACCAACGCTCCTCTCATCGGGAGAGGGAAATCTCCATCAACATCTTCATCAGCACCATCTCATCTCAAAACCCTAGTTCATCTCTTGTATCCAATTCTTGTCTCCAAGTCCGGGATTGGTGCTAGTAGGTTACTAGTAGTGTTAATTACTCCTTGTAGTTGATGCTAGTTGGTTTAATTGGTGGAAGGTCATATGTTCAGATCCTATATGCATATTAATACCCCTCTCATTATGAACATGTTTATGCTTTGTGAGTAGTTACTTTTGTTCCTGAGGACATGGGAGAAGTCTTGCTATTAGTAGTCATGTGAATTTGGTATTCGTTCGATATTTTGATGAGATGTATGTTGTCTCACCTCTAGTGGAGAGCGGGCTGCGAGGCGACATGGCGGTGTTTGAGTGGTGGAGGGCGGCGCTCAGGTGGCGGCTGACCAAACAAGGCGCGCCAAGTGGCGATGGAGGGGTGGCCGGCGCCGAAAATTGAGGTGGTAGGCAGCGGTTGGAAGGTTGAGGTGGCAGCTGCGGGTTGGGGCACGGATTTTGAGGAAGATGCGACGGTGGTGGGAGGAAGCTAGGAGGGGTAGGTTTAGGGGCTAGGGATGCCCAAAATCGCAAGGGTGGCTGCTTAAATAGGAAGAGCTAGGGTTTTGGTGGGTTTTGGGGGTTTTCGGACCCTCGGATCGCGATCGTGCGGCTCCGGACAAAGAGGGACTAGATGGACTGCAGGTGGGCTGTGCAGAGTGCGATGAGCTGAGAGGAGATAAGGGAAGGCAGCCCGGCAACATTTTTCGAAGACCGAAAATGTCCGACGTATGCCCGGCTATATCGCCGCTATAGTTATCCGTTGGGGCGTCAAACGGACTCCTAATGCGATGAAACTTGGCAGGCGGCCTATCGACAACATAACAAGACCGCACACCAACTCTCATCCCATTCCGAGAACATTTTCCGGCCACTTATAAAATAATATTTCGGGTGTGCCGCAGGCGCGTGCAAGTGTGTCTGGGCTCAAACGGACAAGGAGAGAACGGGGAGACCTGGATGGATGCAAGTTTTGAAAACATGATGATGCAATGCACATGATGACATGGCAAGATGCAACACACAAGCGAATGACATAGCAACAACAACGAATAACTGGAAGACACCTGGCTCATCAGTCTCGGGGCGTTACAACACTCCACCACTACAAGAGGATCTCGTCCCGAGACCTGGGATGGCACCGTAGGGAAACGGAAAGAGAAGAGGTAAAACTAAGTTGCTTCTTGGACAAACAAGTGAAACCCCGAACCTTGAGAGGTTGAACAAATTGAAAGAAAGAATACAGCGAAGATGAACAAAGTTGAAAACACTCCATTAGAAAAGAGTAACAAGGACATAACGAGAACCTTGTAGGTTGAGAGCTATAAGAAAAGTGTTACAATGGACAAGAAGTACATGCAAGCACTCCGGATGAAACGAGATGTACAAGGAGTGATAAATATCAATTACGACAACACTCCGGTTGGATGGATAAGCAAAAGGAAAGAACATGACCTTTGACAAAAATGGGCTGATGGGTGAAGAGAGCAACTTCACTATGCCTCCAGAACGAAAGAATAAAAGTTGAATCATTGGAAAACAAAGAATTAAGAAGAAACTGACAACTTCTGCCACAAATGAGCTTGGAAAACACTCTTACAAGAAGGTTATAATGGAGTTGTTGGAAAACCAACAATGAAAAGAACAAGCTTGTAGTGGGCTTATGGAGAACATCTCAAAACTATGAGGTGAAATTCTGCCACTAACGGAAACAATAGATTGGATTGATATCAACAAGGAGACGAGAAACTTATTTCACCAGGAGGATAAATAAAGAACTTGGGTCATTTATAAGCACCATAGATAGCAACAATCCTTAGGGAAGGCTTTAGGTGAAATATAACCCAAGATAATTCCAATGAAGAGATTGATTGGTCGCAAAGGCTCTCATGAACGAATTGAAAATGATGGGTTTAAAAAAATAGGTCATTCCGGACAACTTGTGAATCATGAAACATGAAGGAAATTGTCAAAAGTGACATAACACCACCTCAAAAGATGAGATATGAAAGAATTGCACTTCGGTTGCAAATTGAAGAATGCTAAAACTCCTAAAAACAAGACATGTGTTGAACACCATGTTTATTTTAGAGTATAGCTTGGCGGATCTTAGCTTCGAGAAAAAAACTTGACGAACAACTGAAGAATGAAAGGAATCCTTGATGAACCACCATGTAGCCTCCATGAAGAACTCCGGTAATAAAAGAATGATCAAAAGAAGTGAAGGATGAAAAGAATAAGATTGAAAACACGTTGGTTGAATTAAATAGCTTGTATGAGATAGCATCCTCGAAATAGATTCAACGGATTAGGAGTGAAAACATGAATCTTCTGAAGAATGAATAGTGAGAGGTGAATGATAAAGAGGTGCACCGGCATGAGAAAACGTTTGAAATGAGGAAAATGGATATGATCAACACCAAAATCTTGAATTGGCTCCACCGTAGAAGAAAAAAGAACGAAGAATGATGAACTTGAAGCTTCCTTAGTATCTTCCTTAGAATCACCGGATAAGAACATTGACGGAAAAAGAATGAAGAGACTTCCCATCCATAAACAAATATACCTGATTAAGAAATCTGAGTCCTTGAACAAAAGGGTGGGAGGGCGGGAAAACAAAGGCAACTTGGGACGGATGAAACAAATAATGTTGAGAAGACTTTGGGTTGATCTTGCGGATGGGAAAAATTGATAGGATCCACTTGAAGAGAAACATGCCGGATGAAAAAGGATCTACACGACAATCTCAATTATCATGAAGGATTAATATTCACATAGAAATATGAGAACACTGCTTAGGCAAGGTATGGAATCAACATTTGACTTCGAAGCAACTCGAATACCACAAACCAAAACAAAACAAAGGATTGGCATGCAAAATAAGCATGAAACAAACATATGATAGATCCCATATCGTATCATGTGTCTGTTGGAAGGATATCCTACATGATACTTGAATTCCCACTTATAAACTCCTGAAACTTTCTGGTTATGCAATCAGATGTTGGGGATACAGGGGAAGCATAATATCTCACCCAAACTAACAATTCCTACATCCAGCTGGATCCATCCTTCAACACATAACCAAGAAACATTCGGAAATCATGTACCTCAACCTTCGAAAAGCATATGTTATACGAGTTATGGCAATATTCCCGAACTCCCGCCCCAGTACTGGGTGGCGTCGAGGTTATCTCACCAACAACTGTATAAAAGAGATTTTCGATGTCAGCGAACTCAGGTATTCCACAACTGCAACGATAAAATTGTGACGACAACACCTCGGAGCTCAACTCCTCGGGACACTGCCACAACTCCAAAATGTCAGGAGGCACAAAGAACAATGTTCTCATAACAAGACTATCAGAACGATTCCAAGATACCCGCCTGATACTAAGAAATTTTTTCGTGAAATTTGAGGAGAGATAAGTCAAAACTTCTACCTTAGGAGGCCTCACTAGAGTGACGAAGGGACTGAGGAGTAAAAAGAATCCTACTCTCCGATATATATAATCCTAAGACTCAAAACATTTGTTCTAGACTCAACAACGTCTGCGATTTGATCAAGCAGGGGCTCCTAAGTCGGGGATGGCTCTGATACCAACTTGAAACACCCACAATGCGGCTATATCTCCCATGTTTCGGGCCACGACTTAGAGGTATAGCCGCATGGTAGGTTCGTCGCAAGAGAGGTAATCTTCACACCATCCCATGTACTGAATAAGAAAGGGATAAAGAGTTGGCTTACAATCGCCACTTCACACAGTACATAAGTAAATCATACATCAACCAAAATACAATCAAGGTCCGACTACGGAACCAAAATAAAAGGAAGACAACCCCAAATGCTAGATCCCCGATCGTCCCAACTGGGCTCCACTACTTATCATCAAGAAAGGAAACATAATAGTGAAAAGATCTTCATCGAGCTCCCATTTGAGCTGAGTTGCATCACCTACAGTGGTATCATCGGCACCTGCAACTGTTTGGAAGTATCTGTTAGTCACGAAGACTCAGCAATCTCACACCCGCGAGATCAAGACTATTTAAGCTTATGGGTAGGAGAAGGTAGTGAGGTGGAGCTACAAGAAGCACTAAGCATATATGGTGGCTAACATACGCAAATAAGAGCGAGAAGAGAAGCAACACAACGGTCGTGGACTAGAAGTGATCAAGAAGTGATCCTGAAACTACTTATGTTCAAGCATAACACAAGAATTGTGCTCACTTCCCGGACTCCGCCAGAAAGAGACCATCATGGCTACACATGCGGTTGATTCATTTTAAATTAAGTTAAGTGTGAAGTTCTCTACAACTGGATATTAACAAATTCCCATCTGTGACATAACCGCGGGCACGGCTTTCGAAAGTTCAAACACCGCAAGGGTGTCCCAACTTAGCCCATCACAAGCTCTCACGGTCAACGAAGGATATTCCTTCTCCCGGGAAGACCTGATCAGTCTCGGAATCCCGGTTACAAGACATTTCGACAATGGTAAAACAAGACCAGCAAGACTGCCTGAATGTGCCGACAAATCCCGATAGGAGCTGCACATATCTCGTTCTCAGGGCACACCGGATGGGCAAGATGTCGGGTTGGCATAGACCCTGGTTGCCCAGGGGCGCTGGACAACGCCTAGTTCAGACCAACACTTAGAGAAGCACTGGCCAAGGGGGGGGGAGGGTTAAAATAAAGATGACCCTCGGGAGTGCGACCCCAAGGGAAAAGTAGGTGGTAGTGAGGAAAATGTAAAACCAAGGTTGGGCCTTGCTGGAGGAGTTTTATTCAAAGAAAACTGTCAAGGGGTTCCCATAACACCCAACCGCGTAAGGAATGCACAATCAAGGAACAGAACACCGGTATGACGGAAACTAGGGCGGCAAGATGGGAGCAAAACACCAGGCATAAGGCCGAGCCTTCCACCCTTTGCCAAGTATATAGATGCATTAAAGTGAATACGATATAATAATGATATCGCAACATATCCATCTTCCAACATGGAACAAACTTCATCTTCACCTGCAACTAACAACGCTATAAGAGGGGCTGAGCAGAAGCGGTAACATAGCCAAACAACGGTTTGCTAGGAAAGGTGGGTTAGAGACTTGACATGGAAATATGGGAGGCATGATGTAGCAAGTGGTAGGTAGCGCGGCATAGAGATAGAACGAACAACTAGAAAGCAAAGATAAAAGTGATTTTGAGGGTATGGTCATCATGCCTGAGATCCCGCAAGGAAGAAGAACGAGTCCATGAAGAAGACAAACGGACGTAGTCGAACGGATCCTCACAACTCCGAAACCGAAGCTAACGAGAGAAGCAACACGGAAAGAAGGAAACAACATAGTAAACAACCACCACATAAACGTGGCGTGATGCACAATCAAGTATGATGCATGTACGGTTTAATTAGGCATGGCATGGAAAAGTACACAAACAACACTACAAGTTAAGTGGCGCTCAATATGCAACGAGTTGCATATTGATGAAACACCACACGACTTATTTAGTTCTCTCTCGTTTAGGTACCCAACAATATTAAATGTTGTTAAACATGGCAAGAGGTGAAGCATATAAAAACTATCTATCTAAGCAAATTTAAATGAGGCCGGAACAACAAGCAATAAGTCCGGAAAAATCCTCATGTGCATATTTTAGGTTTGGTGTTGTTCTGCCCTAAAACATATTTTAGAGTTGTAAAACATGCAAAGTAATGTCACCATGATAACCTATGCACTTTTCTACCCCATTCACATATAAAGTTTATTTAAATCCGGGCTACGATTATTTAGTTATGAAATAAAGCATTTTAGCATGGCATATGGGCAAAATTACACAAACAACATTTTAAACATTTTAAACATGGATGAAAGTTGCAAATTATTAATCTACACAAAATTCTAAGCATTTTACATCTAAAGTTTGTTTTAATATGATGCACCATTGGTGAGTTATTAAATGCATGAAACTTAGGGGGTTTTCTTCAAAAGTGTAAATCCCTGGAAATAGACAAATCGTAGATCTGAAAAAATAGTGACGGGCTGAATCAGACTGGGCCAAAAGTGCACAGGCGGGGGGGGGGGGGGTTGGTGTGGCTGCTCACATTGGGCCATGGGCCTGGTCGGTGGAGTAGCGGCTCGAGCGCTGGGCCTCACGTAGGGCGCGGCTGGGCTGGATTTGATGAACGGAAGGGCGTTGGTCAATGCGGTGGGTGTACGTGTGCTCTCACGCACGCACAGGCGACGATGGGACGCCGGCGGCGATTGTGACTCCGGCGAGCCGAGGCGAGGCCGAGAACGGATCAACGACCCTACATCCAGTAGGGTCAGGACAGATCCGATGAAGATGAGGCCGGCGTTGGAGCTTCCTGCAGCGCCTGTGAGAGAGAGGGAGGCGGACCGGGTGAGGGGGAGAGAGGGAAGAATGGTAGCATGGGGAACATGGTGCGGGCGACCTGGGAGGAGGCGGTCGTCCCCAACGGCACGAGGTTTGACTCCGGCTAGGTCGTCGTGGTGCAGGCAGTGGAAGAGGCCGGTGGCGGCGGTGTTCGATCTGGATCGGGAGCTCCTCTCCCGATCTGGATCGGTTGAGCGAGCGGGTACGGGCGGCGGCGCGGTCGGGCCTGCTTGGACCCGGCGGGCCAGATCCGGACCCCAGCGGGCCGCACGGTGGAGAGGGGGCTGCGGGGCGACGTGGCGGCATTGGAGTGGTGGAGGGTGGCCCTCAGGTGGCGGCTGACCAAACAGGGCACGCCAAGTGGCGATGGAGGGGTGGCCGGTGCCGGAAATTGAGGTGGGAGGCGGCGACTGGAAGGTGGAGGTGGCGGCTGCGGGTTGGGGCACAGATTTCGAGGAAGATGCGATGGCTGGAGGTGGGAGGTGGCTAGGAGGGGTAGGTTTTATGGGCTAGGGATGCCCAAAATGGCAAGGGTGGCTGCTTAAATAGGAAGGGCTAGGGTTTTGGTGGGTTTTGGGGGTTTTCGGACCTTCGGATCGCGATCGTGCGGCTCCGGACAGAGATGGACTAGATGGACTGCAGGTGGGCTGTGTAGAGTGCGATGAGCTGAGAGGAGAGAAGAGAAGGCAGCCCAGCAATGGTTTTCGAAGACCGAAAACGTCTGACGTATGAACAACTATATTGCCGCTATAGTTATCTGTTGGGGTGTCAAACGGACTCCGAATGCGACGAAACTTGGTAGGCGGCCTACCGACAACATAACAAGACCGCAAGCCAAATCTCATCCCAATCCGAGAACATTTTCCGACCACTTATAAAATAATATTTCGGGCGTGCCGTGGGTGCGTGCAAGGGTGTCTGGGCTCATAACGGACAATGGAGAGAACGGGGAGACCCGGACGGATGCAAGTTTTGAAAACATGATGATGCAATGCACATGATGACATGGAAAGATGCAACAGGCAAGCGAATGACATGGCAACAACAACAAATAACTGGAAGACACCTGGCGCATCGGTCTCGGGGCGTTACACCGGCGCCGTCCATCCCCATGCCTCCGCCCAGTCCGACCACCAGTCACCACCACGCCCCACTCCTCCTCACCTTGTCTCTCATCTTTCTCCCTCCATTTTAATATACAAGGGGCCACTATCAAAATTACAATTTGCAGATATACAAGGCCACTAACACTAATCGATGCAATATTAATGGTGTTTGCCTCATGGTACTAGCAAAGGAGGACATTAATTATCCCTTGCATGCATGCGGGAGTTTGTAAAAAAAATGCATCTTGATGTTCCGTGCAATGCACGTGCATCTTGCTAGTCCATGAAAACAACACATAGCAAAATTCCACGGTGAACGAGGGATTTGAATCTATTGGGAGGGGCTGTTTGGATCTTGCCCGGGGTAGCCAAAATATTGGCGACCCTTTTGTCCACCCGTGCCTTTGCCATCGATGAACGAGGAATGGCTCGGGTGCTCATGCAGTCATGCATCCTCCAGCGCGCACGTTGGAGACGAGCTCGCACGAGCTGTGTTTTTTTGTCCCACAACACCGCCCGACCCGCCCGCAGACCGACCGGCGACCCGCAAATTACGCCATCCAACCATAGTCGCACACATTATGACAGCAACTCAACCAACCGGACGAAATGCACACAAACACGTAGACAAACTGATATTTCATATAAACAACGACGGAAATCAGATAAAATACCGGATTTTCATACAAACATGACGAATTTCATTACATTCAAATGAACTACGCGGTGCTAGTTCTGGACAGCACACGTATATAATACCTGGCCTAAATGGTCGCCCGCCGATCGATTTGTGTTCCTCATGTCCAGCAGCACGATCACCGGACTGCCGGGAGCCCTGGAGGTATATGCTTCAGCGCAAAGACGGATCGCTTCCCCACTGCCCAACTGATATCATTGGCTGGTTCCAAAGATGATGGTGGCCGGCACCGGTTCAAGTTCATCACCGGCCACTACTTCGCCATGGCTGGCACCGACTCGAGTTCATCCTAACATTCCCCTCTTCCATGGAGCCCATGCAGGGTCGACAAAGGTCCTCACAAAAAAGGATCCGGCAAGACACCTGCTGTGTACGCCGGCATCGCCTCCGCGGTGGCCTTCATGGGACCCAAGCAGCAGGGCCTCCCGTGTTCTGCTCCTCCTTGATGATGGCGGCAGACACGGAGGCGCTGGCCACCGACTCATCGCTCTCTGCGCACCCGGCTTCTGTCGCTGCTTGCATGGCACGACCGCCGGCATGGGAGTCTCGGCCACAGAAACGGGAGACGCGGTACGAGGCGGCGGCGTGGACGGCAGGAACGACGCCCGTGCGCCGCTCCTCGTCGAGCTGGCCTGGAGCGGTGAGTTGCTGAACCGCGCGCCGGCTTGGGGCGGCAACTGGCTCCGTCGGGCGAGGGGAGGGAGGTGGATCAGCGAGCTGCATAGCTCATATCCGGGGGGCTACCCAGCCGGCTTGGATGCGGAATAACTACTCTTCGTAAGACATTGTAAGAGTGGACAAAATGGTGGAGGAGATAGGGGAGCGGTGGAGGTGTGCGATTCTTGGCCGGCGTTCGGCCTCGTTTAAATAGGAGATTAAATAGACGGCGGACGGGAGGAACTTGGCCAGCGTTGCGTTTAACGCAGGTGTTGGGGATATTACTACTGGAGGTAAACCGGCCTTATGTAGCCGAGTTGACTCTTTGAAGATTACAAGCCCATGAAGGTGTAAAGATGATGGCACTTTACGGAGGGCCCAAAGGCGGGTTACAGTCTGTGAATGTAAACTGGCTTAGTCATGTAACTTGTATAGTAAGATAGAAAGAGAGAGGCCGAACCGGATACGTTTATAAACCGGCTTCAGGACTCTGTAGCCCGGCGGGCGTCAACCTATGTATATAAAGGGACGACCTGGCCACGGTTTAGAGATAGACAACAACAACTCGAGAGCCAGACAAAGCGGATTCGCTCCCTGGCCTTCGAAACCCTAGTAATACCAATCACAACTAGACGTAGGCTTTTACCTTCATCGAAGGGGCCGAACTAGTATAAATTCCCATGTCCCCTTGTCTAGTTTAACCCCTTTAAGTTAACCTGTTGCGATGGCTCCATGACTAAGTCCATTCACGAGGACATCTGCCGTGACAAACCCACGACAGTTCGATGCTCTGGCAACATTGATGTCCGCGGAGGTAGACGCAGTAGCCAGGGATCAGCACGATGCGGAGATTGTAAAAGTAAAAGATCAGATAGCCCAGGCTAAAGTGGACCTGGCAGCAGAGAATGCCAGGATGGCTACGGAGCAGGCCGAGTTGGAAGCACATGCTTATCGGATTAGACTAGATCAGAATGCTTCAGAGGAAGTCATGAGAAGAAGGTACCGATCACGTCTCCCGTCGATTTATGAGCCGCATAATCTTTTCAACATGCCAGGTGCAAGAGCTGGTAACCAACCCACGCTAAACCGGGCGGGGGCGCCGGGAGCAGGAGCGCCGGTTCAGCCGCGCACGACGGACCTGCCTCGCCAGAACAACGTTGTACCATCAACGCCACCTGGGCATTATTCCAACCCGTTGGACAACATTGTGGCCGCCGGTTCACGCCTGGCGGCCCTCCCAACCGACGGCGAGTCACCAGTTGCAGTGGAAGCGTGTCGGGCCAGGGATCTCCTTCAGACAACACTAAATCAACAACAAGCATATTCACACAGCCGTGAGAGGATTCATTCGACTCCCCGTCCAAGCCGGAGTTATAGCAGACACGTGGAAGACGAACCGGCCGTGTCTAGTAGTGCACGTCGCCGAAATTCGCCACGAGGGAACAACCCGGCTGGGGGAGGTGCTAATACCCAAGATGTTGTAAAACCATGGTCGCGCATGTCGAGAGGCCGAGTTGATAGCTCGACACAAAGCATGACAGCATACTCCGGTTCACCCCACCGACTTCGTGTAGCCAGGGGCAATGTTCAGTTCCTTAGGGGTACCGTGTTTAACTCCCGCTTTGCCTAATGTGCGACTACCCAAGGATTTCAAGGGACCTCGTAAGGTACCAAATTACACTGCCGATTTGCAGCCAGAGGTGTGGGTGGAGAGTTATGAGATGGCAATGGAGATGTTAGATGTGGACGAGGCAGTGTGTGCTAAATATTTCACCATGATGTTGTAAGGAACATCTCGCACTTGGTTGAAGAGCTTGCCGACCAACTCTATGGGATCATGGGCCGAACTGAAGCACCGGTTTAACCAAAACTTCAAGGATACGTGTAAGCAGCCAATGTCAATTGTAGATCTGGCCGCTTGTGTCCAAGAGGAAGGGGAGTCTATGACCCATTGGGTCAAATGCAGACACCGCAGTGCGAGATTTTGCATTCATCAGATCATATCAATGCAGACACCGCAGTGTTAACGTTAGAGGGAAATTGCCGTTTCAAACCATTGAAACAGAAGTTGGGAAGGCTCAAATGTCACTGCAACGACATGTCAACACTCATGGCCGCTTTGGTTAAATATGCCGATTCAGATAATACCAAGGACCCGGATTCAGAGGAGGACAAACCGGAGAAGGGTAAGAAGAACGACAATGCCAAAGGCCAACAACACAATCCGGCAGGCCATGGAAACGCTGGTAAGCGCAAGGCCGACAGTGGTTTGGACTTTGTCGCAAATACCAATACGCAGGAGAATGGCCAGCGCCGTAAAGGCAAGCAGCCCTAGAGGGGTGGAGGTCCAGGCAACAATTTGGAGCGTTTGTTAAATCAACCCTGTCCAAAGCATGGATCGAAGGAGAAACCGGCATCACATCTCTAGAAAAATTGTTATATCATGCGGGATTTCAAGAATTCCAATATGTTCCAATACGACAGCGGCCCGCCCGGCGGTTCAGGAGGGGGTTTCCACGGGCCGGGTTACGGAGGTGGTGGTTCCGGTTCAGGGTTTCCAGGCAATCAAACCGGACACATCAATCAGGGACACCAAGGCAACCAGGGAGGTTACAACCATCAGGGGAGTCAGCAGCAACAGCAGCAGTCAGGTTATCAGAGCAATCCCAAACAGCTGAACAACGTGCAATATCATGTCTTCACTACTAGTTTGTGCAAACGTGATCAGATGCTTCACAAAAGGGCAGTCAACTTTGTTGACCCGGCAGTACCTCAGTATTTACGCAGGTCGGAGCAACCTATTTTGTGGAGCAGAGAGGATCACCCGCCCCGGGTTGATAATCCAGGTCATTTGGCCTTGGTGGTAGCCCCTCAAGTTGGGGAAGTAGTATCAATATTTTGTATTATGATACATTCCGCCGTATGTGGTTGACAGATAAGGATCTTAAACCGTCGAATACGATATTTCATGGTGTGGTGCCTGGTAAGTCTGCATATCCTGTTGGTAAGACAGCTTTGGAGGTAGCTTTTGGAGATGACTACGATTCAAGGTTAGAAACATTGACATTTGAGGTGGTGAATATCAAAAGTCCATACCACGCCTTGTTTGGGCGGCCGTTTTATGCTAAGTTTATGGCAAGGCCATGTTATGTTTACCTACAGCTTAAAATGCCCGGTCATAAGGGGACTATCACAGTACATGGAAGTAGAAAGATTGCTTTGGAGTGTGAAGAAGGCGATGCGGCTTATGCTGAGTCGGTTTGTGCCACAGAGGAGTTAAAATTCTATAAGGAGCAAGTTGATCCGGCAGACATGACCTCCTTAAAAAAGCCAACTACAGAACATGATCCAGCATTGAAGTTCGAATCAGCTACAGACACTAAGATGGTTGACTTTGTCCCTGGCGATTCATCCAAACAGTTCAGCATCAGCGCTAACGTGGATCCCAAATAGGAAAGCGCGCTCATCGATTTCATCCGTGAGAATCGGGACATCTTTGCATGGAAACCTTCCGACATGCCAGGTGTACCGAGAGAACTCGCTGAGCACACACTCAACATTGATCCTAAATTCAAACCGGTCCGACAGTTCCTCCGCCGTTTCAACGAGGAAAGACGTAAGGCTATAGGTGAAGAGGTAGCCCGTTTGTTGGCTGCTGGGTTTATTGTTGAAGTTTTTCATCCAGAGTGGTTAGCCAATCCGGTGCTGGTTCTTAAGAAAAACGGCACTTGGCGCATGTGTGTGGACTACACAGATTTAAACAAGGCTTGCCCTGCAGACCCCTTTGCTCTCCCTCGCATTGATCAGATAATTGATGCTACGGCGGGTTGTGACCGTTTGTGTTTTTTGGATGCTTACTCTGGTTATCATCAGATCAAAATGGCAGTTAAGGACCAGGAGAAGACAGCCTTTATAACTCCCTTGGAGCCTTCTGCTATGTTTCCATGCCCTTTGGACTCAAGAGTGCCCAGGCAACTTACCAGCGATGTGTTCAGAATTGCCTTCATAAGCAAATTGGGCGCAATGTTCATGCGTATGTGGATGATATTGTGGTCAAATCCAGAAAGGAGGGGACATTGATAGATGATCTACGGGAAACCTTTGACAATCTCCGGGTTTACAAGATGATGCTCAATCCGGAGAAGTGTGTTTTCGGTGTCCCGGCAGGCAAGCTCTTAGGCTTTCTGGTTTCAAACAGAGGCATTGAGGCTAATCCGGAAAAGATTGCAGCAATTACGTCCTTGGCTAAACCGGCGTGTATTAACGATGTGCAACGTCTGGCCGGCCGGATTACAGCCTTGAGCCGGTTTATCAGCCGCCTTGGAGAGAAGGCCATCCCCTTATATCAGATGCTCAAGAAAACAGATAACTTTGTCTGGAGTGAGGCAGCTGATAAGGCGTTTGAAGATCTGAAGAGGCAGCTAGTGGAACCGCCCGTGCTGGCAGCACCGATCGATAAAGAGCCATTATTATTATATGTGGCTGCTAATGCCCGGGCTGTCAGCGTAGCCATTGTGGTAGAGCGCAAGGAGCCTGGCAAAGAGTATCCGGTTCAACGGCCGGTTTATTATATCAGTGAGGTGCTCATTGAGTCAAAGCAGAGGTATCCACATTGGCAGAAACTGGTGTATGGGGTGTTTATGGCAAGCCGGAAGCTCAAACACTATTTTCAGGGCCATCCTATCACAGTGGTCAGTTCAGCTCCTCTGGGCGACATCATTCAAAACAGAGAGGCAACTGGCCGGATTGCCAAGTGGGCCATTGAGCTTGGACCTCACGGGCTCAAATATATACCCCGCACGGCGATCAAGTCCCAGGCACTCGTAGATTTCATCAACGATTGGACGGAGTTACAGGCACCTGAGGAGAAACCAGATAATACATATTGGACTATTCATTTTGATGGGTCCAGACAGTTAGAGGGTTCGGGGGCTGGAGTCGTATTAACTTCCCCACGAGGTGACAAGTTTTGTTATGTCCTCCGTTTAATGTTCCCTTGTACTAACAATGCAGCTGAATATGAGGCTTTACTCCACGGTCTTCGGATGGCTAAAGAGATGAATTTGAGCCGGGTTAAGTGCTTCGGCGATTCAGATCTAGTGGCTCAGCAAGTGTCTGGCACTTGGGATTCTAAGGACCCACTCATGGCTGCATATCGGCGAGAGGTGGACGCAGTGGCTGGTCACTTTAAAGGTTATCAGGTGGACCATATAGACCGGCGGAAGAATGAAGCGGCGGACGCTTTAAGTCGTCTTGGTTCCCAACGTAAACCGGTTCCGCCCAATGTCTTTCTTGATGTATTGCACAATCCGTCAGTCAAAATACCAACCGAAGAAGATTTGGCTATTCCTGATCCGGAGGCTCAGTTGGTGGCAGCTCTGCATGCCATACCGGATTGGACGATCCCATATCTGGATTACATGAACCGGGGCGAGTTACCAGCTGAGGAAACATTGGCTCGACAGATAATCCGGCGGTCCAAGTCCATGACCATACTCAACGGGGAGTTACATCGTTACAGTGTTTCAGGAGCAATTCAGCGATGCGTTTCTCCTCAAGAAGGTTGTGAGATTTTGCGAGAAATTCATGAAGGGGATTGCGGTCACCACGCCGGTTCAAAGTCGTTGGTTGCCAAAGCTTTTCGCCACGGTTTTTACTGGTTGACGGCGCATGCTGATGCGGAGGATTTAGTCAAAAGATGTGATGGATGTCAAAAGTTTGCCCGCCGTGCGCACGTTCCGGCTCAAGAGTTGCGGATGATTCCAATTACGTGGCCGTTTGCAACTTGGGGGCTGGATATGGTTGGACCCTTCAAGCGCTCCAAGGACAAGAAGACCCATCTGTTAGTAGCAGTTGATAAATTCACTAAATGGGTAGAGGCAGAGCCAGTCAGCAAGTGTGATGCAGCCACGGCGGTTCAATTCATCAAAAAGGTGATATTCCGGTTTGGCTTTCCACATAGCATTATAACAGATAATGGTACTAACTTATCAAAAGGAGAGATGGAAGAATTCTGTCAACGTGAGCACATCCGGCTTGATCTAGCATCAGTGGCTCACCCCCAATCTAATGGTCAAGCGGAAAGGGCAAATCAAGAAATTCTACGGGGTATCAAACCAAGGCTTATGGTTCCCTTAAAGCGGACGCCGGGTTGTTGGGTCGAGGAGCTACCTTCTGTGTTATGGAGCATCAACACCACACCCAATAGGTCTACGGGTTACACGCCTTTCTTCATGGTTTATGGAGCGGAGGCGGTTCTTCCTAGTGACATCCGTCACGATTCGCCCCGTGTGGCAGCTTATGTTGAAGCTGATAATGAGAAGGCACGTCAGGATTCTCTGGACCTGTTGGATGAAGAGCGGGATCTTGCAGCAGCACGTTCGGCGATTTATCAACAAGATCTTCGACGTTATCACAGCCGCCGGGTTAAAACTAGAACCTTTCAAGAAGGTGATTTGGTGCTCCGGCTCATCCAGGATCAGACTGATATGCACAAGTTATCCCCCCCTTGGGAAGGACCCTTTGTGGTCAGCAAAAATCTGCACAACGGATCCTACTACCTCATTGATGTTCGAGAGCATGAAGACTCACGTCAATCGGAGGAGGAGACAAAGCGGCCATGGAACATAGCTCTCCTTCGGCCTTACTATACTTGAAGCCATAGGCTCTTCACCTGTACATATTTATGACAGTGTATATACCATATAATAAACCGGAGCCTCCGTTATAAGCGGGGTATCTGTTCTTTCTTATATCATATGTGTGCTTTTACAAGTTAACGGTCAAAGCGGAGTCTTTGTTAAACCGGCTTTAGCAGCTGCATAAAGATAAAGAAAATCACTAGGGGGCTTGGTCATGTTTGAACCACAGCTACACCTCTTGATAGGCATTTCAGCCACACAAGGAAAAATTTGTGGAGCCAAAGAGAGTATTGTACACAGTACAAACTCAAACATAGGCACACGCTGAGCATCGCTCACAAAGTTACTTGGGGGCTCTTTTTTGCAAAGCAACAAAGAGTTTGAAAGGACCCTCGTAATTGGCTATCAAGCCACGGCTTGGAAGCCTGGTGTATTCACCTAAAACCCCGGGTTAACCTGCCTTCATCAAGTAAGCCACTCCTATCCAGGTAATCCTGGCATGACCCATCGAACGTTTGACAAGTCAATCTTTTACAGACCCTGAACTTGTCACAGTTAAAACGATGATTGGTTAATTGGAGGCCCATCTTAAAAGGCTTTGTTAAATGGTTTAACTCAGAGGCCTGGCAGCCCATGAAAAGCCTCGATTTGGAGCCTGGCAGCTCGTAAAAAGCCTCGCATATTTTCCTATTTGAATTTTGTTTGTTGACAATCATAAGTATTTTTTGATAAACCGGCGTCCTTGACCCGGCTTGCTTTCCAACCACCAGTTGTTGGCACATGATCAATTATAAACCGGTGGTCATTGACCCGGTCTGGTTTGACTAAATCACCAGTGTTATAAAGAAAATCCGGTAGTTATACCGGTCCGGTTTAATAGATAGACCAGCATTATGAAGATGAAATTATCAAACGTATCGGGTTGGTGTTAAACACCTTTGCTGTATACACGTTTGGTCAATCAATGAGGTATGTTCTGTACATTATTTTTTGTACAAACACTTGATTATTCAGCTAAAGTACTATATACTTCTTGGATATTATGACATGTTTAGCGGTAAACCGCTAGACACTTTTAAGTTTTTTGGACCCAGGAAGGCAAGTCATCATAGGCTATGCATAAAATATATCCTGAAGGGCGGCACAGATTGTCACAAAGCGTTATGAAACATGCTCGATGGCATGGCAGATAAACAAAGTTTCAGCTATCCTATTACATGAAGCTTCAAAGCGGTTCAAACAGTGCCATTGTTTTTCACAGTAGCCATATAAACCGGCGACCGGATCAGGACTCTTCATCACGACGGTTTGACGGTTGCGGATCAGTTGGTGTCGGCACTTCTTCATCCCTCCCCAGCCGCTGGAAATCAGTCGTTGACCAATCGATTCCGGTTAAAGCTTGGAACACTGCTTCCTCATGGATACGATGAGAAGGGTTAATATCAGGGGCATAAGTGTGCTTACGAATCGGAGGCACAAGTTCTTCAACTTCATGGATATCGGCCGGCTGTCTTTTCCCTTCTGCATCATAAAACGGTTGAAAATGGGACAAATCGGTGTCCTCAGCCAATTTGCTGGCCGCTGGCCGCATCTGTTTGGTCAGCCGCCGAAGATCATCATTGTCAAAGTTTGAACCGTCTTCTTTAACGCCTGGATATCCTTTAATGATATCCTCCGCTTCAAGGTCTGGAATCCAGGCCTTGGCTCGAATAAGGGCGGTTAATGCTCCTGCTCTCGCAGCGGCTCTTTTCAACTCGACAATACACGCCGGTAACATGCTCAACTTCTCAAGGGTCTCCTTAATCAACGTTGGCGCCGGTTTGTTATAAGCCGCTGTACTAATGGCTCGCTGAGATCCAGAGTATAGCTGCTCAACCAATGTATATGCCGCTTTGAGCTTCATCCGCATATCTGCACCAAGATGAGTGATCCGAGTTCCTGCCAAAGATTTTATCAACATTTTGGTCAGTTTTAAGATTCATTGACTGGTGCAACATACATAAGCAGACACTTACCAAAGATAGCAGAGGTCATAGCGTTGATTTGGCGCTTCAAACCGGCTAGTTCTTCAACCACCGGTTTCAGGGCTTCCTCGGCATCTACAGCTCTTTTGGTCAAACCGGCTTTTTCGGTTTCCCATTCAGCACGATCTTGGTTGAAGGATTCTTTCAATTTTTCCATTCCGGCCAGGGCCTGCGTCAGCTCCTCTTTGGCTTTTGCAGCTTCGGCTTGTTGAGACTTCACATTTTCTTGCAAGTCAGAGTTTTGGGCATCTTTGCTTCTCAGTTCAGCCTGCAACATTGAAGGTATATTCAACAAAACAACATATTTATGCACTAAGTATAAAGCATATAACAAGTTATCCACTTCATACTTGGGGGCTAATGCCTATTTGCTCTCAAATACTACCCTCTATACAAGTTTCCAGAACAATGCAAGCATTATCCTTGACACTTGGGGGCTAATGTATGTTTGTTCTAAACCGGCGGTGTGGATTAAAAACGGGATTAACTTGCCAAGTTAAACCGGCCTTTGGGGGCTATGCTGCAGTACGTTATCTAATTTTTTCAAACATGAGTCTTATCTATGATTGAGGACACGCCTTTGCAAGGATCAATGATGGGATGCTGGAAGTGTTACAAAGACCCGGTTTATGATTAACAATCATAAAACGGCTCTTGGAGGCTACTTGGAATAGTATTTCAGCTATAAATCAATATACAAGGGAGAAGCATTTACCTCATATCGTTCTTTCATCAAATTTACCAAACCGGCTTCATAATCCAGGTTTGAGTGCAGACGGTTCAAGAAGCTGGAATGGAGCTCATCAGCGTTAAGATGAGCATAGGTTGATAAGTCACTACTCCATTTACCTTTATCCTTGGCAATTTGCTCTTCTTGGGCACTGTGCTGAGCCAAAATGACGGGATGACCAGGAGAGCTGTGGCTTGTTCCAGTAATAATAACGTCATCACCTTGGCCTTCAGGATTTTTGCTGGATGATGGTGGAATTTCAGTGTTTTTCATTGGATTAGCCCGGTTTGGTTCTGCCGGTTCAGTATCAGGGGTGGCAGGATCGACATCTGTTGGTTCGTCAGTATGTTGGCCGTCAAGGGGCAGATCATCAAGAGTTGTTTCAGGATGGAGGCCTTCCGGTTCACCAGTCTGCTCCAGTTCACCTCTTGGTTCTTCTTCTTCGGCAACAGGGTCTTCTGGTTGATTGGTGACCCGAGCTTTCTTGTTGGGTCTGGCTTTGGCCCTGCAAACAGAATAAAAAAGGATTAACATCATGTTCAAAAGATGTGGGGTGCATTGAAGGGAAAGGTTTTTCATAACTCACCCGGCCACAGTTTTCAAAGGGGGGAGTTGACTTGGTGTCGATTCACTGGAAGAGGAAGGAGGTGTCACCTGATAATTTGAATCGAACGGATTAAGAGGCTGTCTGAAATAACCTGCCTTGGGGTAAGAATGATCAGAAGTAGGAGAGACCTCAGACCGGCGCTTCCGAACCAGAGTATCAGGTAAACCGGTAGAGGTGACCTGTTGGCCATGTGCCGGGTCGTCCGGCGAGCTTCATGCTGTTGAGTCTTCAAAATAAATGTTGGATCCAAGTGAGCAAGAGGATGAGAAAAGCTTACTTACCGGATTGCTTGGCGAGTTCTTTTGTGTTGGCATAGAGTCTGAACCGGAGGAAAGGGTAATTACCTCTACGTCATCAGCCTGGCTAGCTTCTGCCTCCTCATGAGGAAGATCATTGTTAACAAGATGCATAAAAAGAGAGCCAAGTGAGTCAAGTTCTACCTCAACTTCTGGGTCATCAGTATCATCATCAAGTTCCATATTAATCCGGTCAGCCGTTTTCCGCTTTGACGTCCGTCTTACAGCTTTGGTCTTCGGGCGGGTTGGATTGACCACTTTGTCTCTAGTTGGCTTTGCTGCTTTCTCTATGGATTTCCGTTTCGAGAAAGGGTCATCACACTATATATATATAAAGAAGAAGGGTTACAACTTGTATAAGTTAAAGATATTAGAGATGAAGAGGAAGTGTAATGCTTACAGTAGGCGGTTTGTTCTTGGTATAGAAGGGACTCAGGACAGTTTGACTACAGACCAGTTCCGATTCATTCAGAATTTTCTTTACACCTTCAGTAACTTCTTCCTTAGATAATTGGATGTTGTAGTGGCGTTGAGGATCGTCAACTTCACCGGTATATTCGCACATTAAACCGGGACGCCAGCTTAGCCGCAAGATACTCCAGGATATCCAACAGCGTACAAAATCCACACCTGTTAAACCATTTGCCATAAAGGCCTAGAGCTTGGCAATTTGAGGAGCGTATTTGCCCTTTCTAAAGAGCTCATGCGTTTTGGCATTGGGTGAGTATTGGATAATCTATGATCACGGAAGCCGAGGAGGGGATTTTCATCCTCAGGCGAAGTTTCTCTGCAATAGAACCATGTTTGGTTCCATTCCTTTGGGTGGCTATGGTGTTTGGCATGAGGAAATTCCACTTCTTTCTGCTTTTGAATCGAGACACCACCAAGCTCTGTGTTCGGGCCATTCACAAACTCTGTGCGCCGGTTTAAGTGAAAGAAATCCCGGAACAATTCTGCAGTTGGTTCTTCTTGTAAATAGACTTCACAGAAGACTTGGAAATTAGCATAAGTTGGAGACTGAGTTGGGACCAATATCTTGTGGATGCAGTTGGAAGCTGGCAAGCACATCTCGATAAAATTTTGACCCTGGCGGTTTGAAACCACGGCCTATATGGTCAACAAAGATTACCACCTCGCCTTGTCTTGGGGTTGGAGGATTCTCTGTTCCTGGAACTCGCCATTTGATCTCAGTTTTCTTAGGCAGAGAGCCGATGCTAACCATCTCATTCAATTGAGCCTCAGTAACCCGGGAACGAGCCCAGTTGCAGGCAGTGAATTGTTTGGCCATTGCAAAGCGAACAAACTGAAAATGAAAGGCCGGTTTATAAATTACGCATGATTATACACAAGAGACAAGGGAGTAAGAAACATGCTGATATGATAAATGGTACAACCCGGAGACTAGTATAATGAGAGAGAAAGGTAATGCTAGCACAGGGTTGATCAGACACTGTTAAACCGGAGCATAATTATGAAGGTAACATGCTCTTCCGGTTTATCAGAGGGCTAATGGCATAGACTATTTATACAATGTTAAACCGCTTATATTGGTGCGAGGAGAAACGGATCTCACAGGAACATAGAAACAGATCTCACAGTGATGTATAAAACTTTCGGATCTAAAGATAAGACAAGAAAGCAAAAATAATTGGATCTTGAAGGGGTGCAGAACTGAAGCAATTTTTGACAGACTAGATCAGTTCTTTGCGCATAAGGATTTGTGATGACCATGGTAGGTAAGCTACGGCAAGAGATGCATCAAGCATGAAGTGTCCATCTATTAAAGGAAGAACAGGGAAGAATGGCACTGATGAACTTCGGAAGAACTGTGAAGAATGTCGAAACCCTAGAACAGATCTATTATGAAAAAAGCAGAGAACTTACCGGAGCTGGTGAGGAAGCGGAAGGGCGCCGCAGTATTCTGGTGCGTTCAGGGTGATGCAGCGGCCAAGGTCGGAGCAGAGGCGACGGTCGATGGTGGCGGCGGAGCTCCAGAGGCTGAGCGGTGTGAGGAAGACGATGCGAAGAGGCACGGGGGGAAACGGTGAAAATGACCCCTCGGTCCTATTTATAAGGCGAAGTAATAAAGTGGCAAGTACGGGAATCGAGGAGCCCAAAAATGGATAAGTTAATAAAGGTGTCGCCTCGACGACTAGATATATATGAAATGAAGGAAATCTCCGACATCAACGGATGGATGACGTCAGGGCGGTTTATCGTAATTTTGAAGTATGACGTCACGGCGGTTTACAAGATCAAAAATGAAGATAAGAGAGAAGATTTTTTCTGAAGTGTGGAAGATTGACATGAACAAGTTCAAACCAATCTAGGGCCTAATGTTGGGGATATTACTACTAGAGGTAAACCGGCCTTATGTAGCCGGGTTGACTCTTTGAAGATTAGAAGCCCATGAAGATGTAAAGATGATGGCGCTTTACGGAGGGCCCAAAGGCGGGTTACAGTCTGTAAATGTAAACCGGCTTAGTCATGTAACTTGTATAGTAAGATATAAAGAGAGAGGCCGAACCGGATACGTTTATAAACCGGCTTCGGGACTCTGTAGCCCGACGGGCGTCAACCTATGTATATAAAGGGACGACCCGGCTGCAGTTTAGAGATATACAACAACAACTCGAGAGCTAGACAAAGTGGATTCGCTCCCTGGCCTTCGAAACCCTAGCAATACCAATCACAACTAGACGTAGGCTTTTACCTTCATCGAAGGGGCCGAACTAGTATAAATTCCCGTGTCCCCTTGTCCGATTTAACCCCTTTAAGCTAACCCGTTGTGATGGCTCCAGGACTAAGTCCTTTCACAAGGACATCTGCCGTGACAAACCCACGACAGCCGGCCCGGTCATGAATGGACGTGTGTCTAGAGTGGGTTTCTCGGCTTCCACACAGGCGGGTTTCATGGAGGAGTTTGAATGCGGCACGGAGGCGTGTCCAGCCGGGCGTGCCGCGAGTGGCGCCCTCGATTCTGACCTAGGACACCGCGCTGTTCTTCCATTGACGTGTGGGCTCTTTGGGTGCATGGCATGCATGTCAGGGACCCAACGCAGGCAGCACACAGCCGAGGAACCTTTGGTGGGCCAGGGCGGTCAGAAGCGGGCATTTGATAAACCGATGATTGTTCATTGAGTGTGACGTCATCTTTTTCATGTAGATAAGCCTACGATGTTGATAGCCCGTTCGATACGTTGTGATTCATAAAGACCACTGTAAACATCAATGTTCTGCTTATCACAGATAATATTTATTAATACCCGTAACAATCCATGTCCTTAACAAAGGGTGCATGCACGTATAGGTTGAACATGTCTTGCGTCGTGTGCTGTGTGCATGCAGGCATGCGAGTGTTGCGTGCGTGCAAGGGCACGTTTCAGTGTTGCATGCATGGGTGCGTATGTGCGTGTGTTCGTGAGTGCATGTGTACATGTCAGTGTTTCACGCCAGCATGCGTGCATGTTTACGTGTCAATGTTGCATGCCTACATGCGTGCGTGTCTTGCGTGCATGCATGTGTACGTGCGGGGTGAGGCTACACGTCAGTCAACTGACTTTTTCATCTCTGGTCATTAGATTTTCCAGCCGTTGGATACGAAATCAAGGGCCTCCAGTTTATCATCAAACTCCACCCCCCTAAGCCGCAAGTCACCACCGGCCGAACTGCCAGCCCCCGCCGCCCGCGGCCAGCCCGCCCTCCCCGAAAACACTCCCGACCGCCGGTCCGCCGCCGCACCGACCATCCCTCTAGCCCCCCCTCCCGCTGAGCTTTTTCTCCGAGGATCCCCACCCCACCGCCCAATGAACGCCCCCAACCGCCGGTGACTACCAACCAGAGGTCTCACGACTTCGAATACCCACCGACCACTAATTTATTACCATTTCTGTCCTTCATATACACGCTGACGGGTGGGCCCTATGGTAATGTGCGCTGCTGAATGTGGACCGTTTAACTGGTCAATTGATCATGTTATCAACAAATTACGGAGCTGTATGGTGAGCCAGTGACCATATGATCACCCTAAAATATACTCCTATTTTATTAACACGGTACAGACTCAAACTGCCATTTCTTTCTTTCATATACGGGCTGACAGGTGGGCCCCACGGTTACGCGCCCGAATGGTACAACACTAGTTGCACCGCGTGGAACGTTAGACTGGTCAATTGATTGTGTCATCAACAAAATACAAAGTTGTACGGGTGAGCCAGTGATCGTATAATCATGATATGTATTTGTTTAACATGGTACAGACACAAGGGCTCATATATACGCGCAAGCACTCACCGCTATAAGCGCACACACGCAAACCCTACCCCTATGAGCGCCTTCGAGAGAGTGGGCCAGCATATATGATCTTGAGATTTTACGAAGTCACCATAGGTGCCTCGTAGTCGAGTGGAACGTCTCCTCCCACTGAACGTACGTCGCCGGAAAATACTGAAATTAACACAAGATAAATGCGAGCACCGGGACTTTAACCTTGGTGGGCTCGAGAAACCACTATGCTCTAACCATCCAACCAAATGTTGGTTAGCACGACAAAAATGTATGTGGTGACCGTGATGAGCTTATTCTAAAGTCCAGTGACCATATCGTGCTTTCGCTTCAAATACAATGACCGTAAGTGTCGTCAAAAAAATACGGAGCACGCATCAAATGCAAAGTCCGTCAGTGTCATCAACCAAATATGGAGACGTATCGTGAGCTAGATACCGTTGTACTATTGTATATGCTTATTTTCTTAGTGGCCGATTGCGTTTGTGGTGTGGTGGGCAGATCATTTCTAGTTGTGGTGGGTCAACATGAAGACTCATGGGTCGGTTCCATCCTGCGCCACATATAGGTTGGACCGAGACGTGTTATACGAAGACCCATGTGGAGGACTCGGCATACAACACGAAGCTACCATAGTCGCGGAGGACTCAATCCCCACTAGTGATAAGCCGACTATATATGATTTGTAACCCTAGGCCCTTAGTATGTTATACAAGCTTGGGGGCTAGTTCGTCGATAGTATACACACACGCACAATGCCTAGTATTCACGTTTACTTTGTACACACCCCTATCACTAATATACAGTACCAGGAGTAGGCTCTTTCTTCAATTGCAATTGAATTCTAGCATGTGCATGTATTTATTTTATATTATTGATCCATAGAGTGAGAGCGGTTTGAAATACAGGCAATGGATGCTTTTGCAATTCATATATAAACATTAATTAGTGCACTCCATGTTGTTAGTGTGAAGCACTTTATACATTTGTCACTTGCATGTATACATTACAAATTGCTAGCTACGAAATAGAATACATGTCAAATTCAACATAAAGGGGTTTCGAAGATTCGAATTCATAGGAAGTGTATTCATCTATTTGAACCCGAGATAATGGCATTTGTAAATCAGATGTAAAAGGGGGCATGAATCTTAATTTTTAGTTTGAACATGCTATATATATTCATACGCATATCTAACTTTTTTTGCAACCAAGGAGATTATATCTGGAACCATGCATGAACTGAGGTAAGTTGCATATTTTTTAATATATACTCATGTACAATGTATTTTCAAATGTACCCCCTCCATTCCAAAATAATCGTAGCTTTAGGATTTTCAAGAGTAAAGATTTGTGAAGTTTGACAAATCCTGAAAGTTCAATTCAAGAGAACCGAAAACGTTAATGCTTCTGCTCCCAAATATTGAACGAAGCGCCAAATAGGCCTCTGGTCACCCAAAACTGCGTGAGACTAATGTTTTGGTGGTAGGCAATTACTGTCCCGACTTTGGCCCGTGTAGCCTATCCGCTCGATGTCCAAAGGTCTAAACCGGGGTAGGTTTGTAACTTCACCAAGACGCTAGAGAAGCATTCATGCGCTGTGGGCGCCTACCCATGCGCTCGGCCGAAATCTATCCCGCCCACATTTGGGACACCTGACATGACTATCCTACCCCCAACCCACAATATGTCCGAAATTTTAGATGGGGGAAAATTTTGTAACTTTCCCAAAATTCAAACAAGCGCGTCTCATACCGAAACATTGTTCCCCCTTTATTCCCCGCCTCCCTCCGTTTCACCATTCATACTCTGTGGGCGCGAAAACGCCCTCTCCACCAGCCGCTAAACCCTAGCCTCCTCCATCCTCCACCCCATAGCGGCCAATCCACCGCCTCCCTCCTCCATCACGCTGGAGCCGGTTCCCCGACATCGTCGTCCAACGCAACCGCAGCCGCAATGCCCTCAAGGACTTAGCAGCTGAAGCCGAGGCAGAGCTGCCTCCATGATGTCGACGCCAACGTGCGCCGAACCAGAACCACTCCGACCACACCGTCCCGCGCCTCACTGCTGCGACTCCACTGTCGCAACCGTCCACCGCACCAGAGCTATTCATGCTACACCGTCGTTCGCTACCTCGGATCTGCTTCCCTGCCGCCGACAGACGGCCACCGCACCACACTCAACAACTTGGCCATGGGTTCGTCCAAGGCTGCACCGTCCTCACAACTTCTGGTTTCTGGAAAACAACAAGAAGATCATCGGAAAAATAGAAGGAGGACACAACACTGCCAGTAGAAAGAGGTACTCCTCTTCCCTTATTCGTGCAAATCTTACGTCTCTGCTCACACCGTATTCATCCCATGAAAGAAACTAGTTGAGCGCTTCTTACTGCATCTTCTTCGTGATACTAAATGCACAAGGTTTCCTCCCTTTTACTATTTCACCTTTGCTAGAGGTCAGTAGCCCGCCTGGATTTCAATTCAGGGTCAGTCGAATCGCAATTAAAAGAAGCAGCACCCTCTTAGGCGCGCGGAGCACCTAGTCCGCCTGTTCCCCGTGGAACCGGCGCATCGGTGTCTATCATAGGGGTGTGGGGCGCCCGATCTGGAGGTCGGTGGGGCTTGAATGGATGGCCGGGGGGCGGTGCCAAGCACGGCGGTGCGGTGAGGTCGAGGGGAGTGCGCAGGCAGGGGAGGAATACTGGGCCAGTGGACGCTGGCGTTTCGAGGAAGATCGTCAACACTGACTCGCTAGAGGTAGATGAAGGCGATCTGGCCGTTCTTTGTACATCGAATGGTGCATAAAAAATGGACTGACCTATTTGCTTTTGGTCGACTGTTATTTTCATAGAATCCTGTAGTAATTTACTGTGCCATGCATGTTGTAGAGCTATCATATGTCTCCCGTCATTTATTTCTCACCGACCTGCTATCTGCTACCTTTACACTGTACTGATTGTGCACACACTTCACCCAAACTCACACTATTGTTTTTTTATGCATGGGTATTTCAGACTCTGACGCAGTGTTGATGAATGCAGAAAATAAAAGACAGAAGTCGCTCCAGTGTAATTCGAAGATAAGCACTGAGCGTTCCACCGCTCTAACGGGTGCAGTGTCAGCAGTTGGAGACAGTAAATGTAGCTCTGCAGTTGATGATCTCAATTGCCACACACAACCATCCTAGGTGCTTGCTTTAACTTCGCGCTGTCAAATGTGGTTGCATGTTGCATATGGTGGCTAGCTTGTATTGCTTCCAATTTGGTTAAATTGCATCTGCTTACTTTACACATTATACCTTTGATAATGACATGCCTTCTTGTTTTTGATACATACTACATATGTCTATTAACCATGTTCGTACATCAAACTAATGCTCTTTTGTATCCCTCGTCAATCACTTATGATGAGACAGTCACCCAGGTGGGTTTCTGTGAGACGCCATACTCGTTTAAAGAGTGCAGTGTCATCCTCCCCACATGATTCTCAAGAAACAGCAAGGCTAAATGAAGATAGTCAACGTAGCTCTCTAGTTGATCACCGCAATTCCCCCACACTACCATCGCAGGTGCTTGCTCTTACTTTGCAATGTGATATGTAGTGTTCGTCTTACATGAAAGTAGTGTTCATCGGTATCATGCATGTCGGTGGGAACGACACCTATGGGATCACAAGAATCCCTACTACGGTTGCGGGGCGCGGGGTCGTGAGAAGAGCGGATCAAACAGATAGCACACGGTTCGTTTATCCAGGTTCGGGCCGCGGGGATGCGTAAAACCCTACTCCTGCTTTGGTGGATTGTATATCTGTGTTCTTGAGCTAGCTATGAGGCGTGAGGAGCTCCAAAAAGCCCAATCCTACTCCTGGTCGCCTTGGGCCTCCTTTTATAGGAAAGGGGTTGCCATAGTAGTACCAGGAGGTGGAAAGGAAAACGGTGATGCGAGGTTATCCCTCGCATTACATGACAAGGCGCAATTAATGTGTCTTGCCCAGGTGTCCTTGCTTTATCGGGGACGGGGGAGAGCCCTGTCTCGTTCGTCGCTGCTCCCTTTCGCGTCGACACGCTCCCTGGCCAGCGGCGCCCGCGGTGCCATGTAGGCAGGCAGGCAGCTGAGGTGGCGCAGTGGTGGGTCTCCACAAAGATCTGCATGCCGCCACGCAGGTGCCTGCCCAGCTGGTTGGGTCGGCAGCTGCATGCGAAAGGCGGTGGAGGATTGACTGGCGTGGGCCTGATGGTGGCCCAACGGGTGTTCTTGGCAAGGGCCTTGCCGGGGCCCCGGCATGGTTTGCCGTGGCGCCTGCTGTCATCCCCGGCAAGGCTCTTGCCTGGGGCCTTGTGTTCCTCTTTGGCTGGGATCCCGCCAAGGATCATCACCTTCTAAAGGGTGTATCTGATCTCGAATGTCTTCACAAAGATCTGCATGCCACCACGGGGATGTCTCCCGAATCCTTGCCCCATGGGGGTAGTGGACTCAAGGGTGACTCACTCCATAGGTGTGGGGCAAGCTGCCACGGCAAGGGTCTTGCCGGGCTTGCTAAAACCGCCTCCCGGCAAGGATCTTGCCGGGGGGGGGGGGTCTGCTTCGTCCCCTTTGCTCTTTGTGGTCTTGGTCTTGGTGTCGTTCTGCTTCTCCTGAGCTTTGGCCTTACCTTGGCTCACCTCCCTTGCATTGCTCAGTGTGGTGGTGCCCGTGGCTCAGACTACCCGTGCACAGTTATAGGGGTAGAAAAAGCGTACCCCTCTTTTTGTACACCGACAATGCATCAATGAGTTTTGAAGAGCAAATTTTATTCCTTTTTCTTGTGGGTTTGACATGACAAGGCAAAAATCAAGAAAGAGGAAGGAAAAGAGTAAGGAAGGCGATGATGGTGGTCCTCTGCAGCAACGTAAATGGAGCATCTGTACCGATTCTCCTTGTACTGATAGTGCATTCCAAGGTCCAAGTCTCCGCTCCCCTACTCCACCATCCAAGGTGCTTGCTCTAACTTGGCAGTGTGATATCTGGTTGCATGTTGCATATGGTGTCTAGCTCGTATTGCTCCTAATTAGTGTAAACTGCATCTGCTTAGCTTACACATGATACATGTGAATATGACATGCTTTCCTGTTTTTGGTACATACTATATCTTACGATAAGTCACCTTTAAGTCGCCACTGTGATATTGGTTGTGTCTTGCATATGATTTCTAGCATGTACTGCTTCTAATTTGTTGAAACGCCATATAGTTTGAACTTGGCAGAGTGATATTGGTTGCATCTTTCATATGGTGTCTAGCTTGCAGTGCTTCTAATTTGTTGAAATGCCTTCTGCTTAGTTACCACATCATAGGTGTGAATATGTCACACCATCCTGTTTTTCATACATATTCCATCCTCGCATCATGTGTTTGCCTTTCATCCGAGTAGTGTTCGTCACTATCATGCATGAATGAGTTCTGAAGAGCGAATTTTATTCCCTTTTCTTATCAGTTTGACTTCACAATGTAAGATCATTACAGCTAAAGGAAATTAGCCCGACAGTGGATGATGGTGGTCCTTCAGCAACTCAAACAGGGGGTCTCTACAGATTCTACTCCGCCATCCTCCCAACAAGATTCGCAAGACAACACAAGGCTGGACAGTCAACGTAGCTGTGTAGATGATGAGCACATCTCCCCTACTCCACCATCACAGGTGCTTGCTCTAACTTGACACTATTATATGTGGTTGCATGTTGCGTATGATGTCTAGCTTGTATAGCTTCTAACTTGAATTGCATCTGGTTACTTTACACATAATGCATGTGAATATGACACGTGTTCCTGTTTCTAGAACATACGTGTACATGATGAGCACATCTCCCCTACTCCATCACAGGTGCTTGCTCTTACTTGGCACTATTATATGTGGTTCCATGTTGCGTATGATGTCTAGCTTGTATTGCTTCTAACTTTGTTGAATTGCATCTGCTTACTTTACACATAATACCTGTGAATATGACATGTGTTCCTGTTTCTACATCAGACTACTGTTCTTGCATATCTCGCATCAGTCACTTACACATAATGCCTATTAATACGTGTTTGCATTTTCCGTATGATGTCTAGTTTGTATTGCTTATGATTATGTTGAATTGCATCTGCGTAGCTTACAACTTATACCTGCAATGATCACTTACCCGTAAGACACATTTACCTTGGGACTGTGATGTAGGTTGCATCTTGCATTGTCTTCTAGCTTGTACTGCTTCTAATTTCTTGAAATGGCACTTACGACGAGACACTTTTTACCTGATAGAGTGATATTGGTTGCATGTTTATATGGTGCCTAGCTTTCATTTCTTCTAATTTTGTTGAAATGACTTCCGCTTACTATTTTTTCATACATATTCCATCCTCCTATCGTACGTGTGAATATGAAATGTTGTCTTTTTTGTATATATTCCATCCTCCTATCCTGCGCTTGCCTTACATCAAAGTAGTGTTCGTCTGTATCATGCATCAATCGGTTATGCAGAGCTAATTTTATTCATCTTCTTGTTATTTTGACTTCATAAGGCAATATCTGAAAATAGGAAGGAAAATAGTAAGTTACGGGATGTTGGTGGTCCTCCGCACCAACGCAAACAGAGACTCTCTAGATTTGCCACTGCTACTGCTAATGAAGTTGAAGTCCCAAGTCTACATGATGAGATCATCTCCCGTACTCCACCATCGCAGGTTCTTGCTCTAAGTTGATAGTGTGATAATTGGTTTCATGTTGCATATGTTGTCTAGCCTGTATTTCTTCTATTTTGATTAAATTGCACCTAGTGAGTTTATACGTTATACATGTGCATATGACATGGCTTTCTGTGTCTAGAATACACTTCATCTATCTATCATACCATGTTCTTACATCAAAGTACTGCTATTGTGTATCCCGCATCAGTCGCTCATGATTGGACGCTTTTAACATGGCAGTTTGATAGTGGTTGCATCTTGCATTGATTTCTATGTTGTACTTCTTCTAATTTTTCGAATTGCCACTTATGAAAAGACACTTTTAACTTGGCAGAGTAATATTGGTTGCATCTTTCATATGGTGTCTAGCTTGCATTACTTCTATTTTCTTGAAAATCCTTCTGCTTAGTTTGCACATCGTAGCTGTGAATATGTCATGCCATCTTGTTTTTCTTACATATTCCATCCTCATACGGTTGTCTTACATCAAAGTATTGCTTGTCTGTATCATGCATCAATGAGTTCTGAAGAGTGATTTTATTCTTTTGTGTTGTGGGTACAGCTTGACATGGAAAAGTCAAAAAAAGAGCGAGGAAAATAATATAGTAGGGAGTGCTGTTACTCGTCGGGTGAAACGGAAAAGGTTTTGCCGTCGAGATTCTGCTGGTACTTATAGTGCAGTAGAAGGTCCAAGTCCATCGGCTAAATCTACAAACACAGTATCACCTCCTCCACCAGTTGCAGCATCCGCTTCAACTTTACCAGCATCTCAACCAGTTACTCATTCGTTTGCTCCGTAACTGGCCAGTTCCCAAGCTGCCTTCACACCTAACACTACTTTCGAAGCACTGCTGACACAACAGAACTTGGCAAGATCAGATGAACATCATGAGCATCAACACCAAGATGGTACCTAACCGACTCAAGTTGCAGTTGCATGCTCCTTTATATGTACTCTCACAGTTTGATGTACACTAACACTTTCCATATTCGTTGTTGAACTAGCACCACGGCGCAAGCGGAAACAGACATCAGGGATAATGCTTGACAGATTAACAAAATCTAAAGGAGGAAGAATGGAGATCCATTTTGAGGCAGGTTTAAAAAGTCCACGTGATGCTACAGAGTCAGCCAAGTTAGTATCAGAGGCAGTCGTTGCCGTTAGGTGTCATGCATGTATCCTCCCAACGTGGATCCAGTACAGGAATGAGAAAGACAATACCTAGTTTAACACCTTCCTTGACCATTTATTCGTAATTAATGTTATTCATCGCAATTAGTAATATTGTCTTGCTCTGTCCCATACTTTCTAGCTTCCTCCTAATAAGACTCACATTCTTTTTTCAATAGATGAGGTCCAAGTTGGATCCGAAAGATGATGCAAATAGACAAGCATGCACTCATGTTTTTAAGTCTGCTCTGCGACAGTATCGGTACCACCTTAGAAAATCTCACTTTGAAGGCAAGGCTAACAATGAAATCGCCCAAACATCTCCAGTGGAATATATTACAGATAAAGACTGGACAACCCTCGTTAAACACTCGTCTGATCCAAAGTATCAGGTAGGCTATATGTATTTGATCAGACCACATATTGAACTTGTATTTATGTATGTGCCTTACAAGTGTATCTTCTTCTAGGCTAACTATTTGAAGAACAAAACTAGCCATTCTAAAGTGAAATTCCAATAGATCACATGATCTCGTAGCTATATTGCACACTACGAGGCTCTTGTAAATGCCTTCTACTTCCTTCTTTTTTGTGCCATATTATCGTATCTATATTGACTAGTTCCAAATACAGAGGAAATCCCGTGCGGACCAAAAAGAACCTGAACCGAATGCAGTGCAAATCTTCAAAGATTGCCACACTAGCAAGATGAAGGGCATGAGCACACCAGTTCAAGCCGCTGTTGTAAGTCCTTACTCCTCCTGCCTTGAACTGATTGGTACTGTGATGTGTTCATTTAACTATTTGGTTTGCAACCAATGTCAGTTACTCTGTTCACTTTTATTCACATTTGTCTTAACGTATCATTTCACCTTACATGCTTTAAAAGAGATGAAGGATATTCTTTTGGTCTTGATCTGTAATCTAGTTGTTATGTTCACGTGCGCACACAATGATAAAATAGCCTGTTTGTTTTATATCTGTTTGCCCATGATATAAATGATGTCATACTATGTTCATCCTACTTTAAACCATGTCTCTTTATCCTTAGATGTTAACGAATGTGAGGAAATAGACAATACAATAGGCATGCTACATGGACATATGTTCTGAAAGTGATTTTGTTATGTAGTTGGCACTACAAAACATGCTAATGTATTACAATAGTTCACCAAAATAAGTTATGTATAAATGTTTGACCTACTTTGTTTGTTTTTATCTCATAAGTAACTTATCTGGTACACTAATCTACAAGTTCAAACTTTCAGGAAGCTATGGAACAAATGATTGAACATCCACAACCACCTGAAGGTGACGAGGCTACTACAGGCACAATGTCACCTCTTGCCGCAGTGCGTTGGTATCTCTCCACTAACAGTGCAAAAAGCACCTTCCTGCGTAATTCTGGGTTGGTTGTCAAGGTAACCTCGTCCAAATCGCCTACTGAACAAAATCTTCCTGCTAGATAGAGTGATATATCTGTGCTCCAGACACAAGTCCAATCCCTAATGGACGTTGTTTCGGAAACAAGAATAGTGGTTGAGAAATGTCGTCGAGATATGAATGGTTTTGAAACCAGACTATCAGACATTCGCTTCGTTGTTCAAGAGCAATGGCGGAAAAAAGGTGGAGATCATGCCGCTCCATCAGATTCTACAGCCTGAAACATTAGCACTCAGGTTAAATGATCTGTGCTTCTATACATCTGATGGTGCTTTCATCTGGAAGGATTGTAAACTTTATGCCAACATGCCTTTTGTTGTATGGTTGGAATTTATTTTGTTGTGATACAACATTTATGATGCTACCTCAGGCTGCAGTAATTACGATGCTATTTTTGTATAGTGTAGGTTTATCTTAGTAATGTATTCGGCCGAAAGCTTCGTAGGAGCCCAACATGCCAACATTCTTCGGGCCCATTCCAATTGGGCTAAAAATGATTACGGGCCGAAATTTGGATGTAGCCCACTAAAAATATCTGGGCCTAAATCAGCATAAGCTTTCATATTTTTCTGGTAGGCTTGTGGCCATAGTGGGCCTTTAACAGGCCTAAACATAATTTGGGCCCTCAGTAAAAATAGGCCGTTTATAGGTGTAAATATCTCGAGCCCATAAATTACATGGGCGTTTAATAGACCGAAAGTGAGATTGGGCCCTGATTGTGCCAAATAACCCACTGGACTTTAACAGGACGAAATTCGGACGGGCCGTAAATGCGCCGACCTAATACACGGGCCTTTAACAGGCCGGAACTTCGGTCGGGATAGATTCTCGTCATTTATATATGGGCCGTTAATGGGCCTGATATGACGTTGGGCCACATATGGCCCATGGTTTACGTCCAGCGTTAACAGGCCGAAAATGATAACAAGCCGAAAGTGGCCCAAAGCTATAGTGGGCCTCTAACAGGCCGAATGTCAGACATGCCCGAATATGACCCAAATCCTTCACGGTCGTTTATGGGCCGAAAGTTTTGATGGCCTGTAAATGGGACCAAATGAACACGGGCCTTTAACAGGCCGGAAATACACCGGCCCGTAATTCGGCCCAATTACTTAGCGGACTGTTAATGAGCCAGAAGTGACCATGGGTCGCGTTGATGACAACTTTAGGATAGGCCGTTGACGGGCCGATTTGACAGAGAATGCTGGGCCTTTAGCTGGGCCGGCCCATTATGGTCGGCAAAATCTTGTGGGCCTTTAGGTGGGCCGTCCCATTGTGGTCCACAAAATCTTGTGGGCCTTTAGGTGGGCCAGCCAATTATGGTATGCAAAATCGTGTGGGCCTTTAGCTGGGCTGGCCCATTATGGTCCGCTAAATTTTGTGGGCCTTTAGCTGGGCCGGCCCATTATGGTCCGCTAAATCTTATGGGCCTTCGGTTGGGCCGGCGCATTTAATCTTTGTGGGCCACTTTTGGGCCGGTCCATGTGTCAATATATCATAGGCCCATCTCGACCGTTGGATGAGTGACACCTGTGCCAACGTGGAGCTGACGCGTGGATCCGTCAGCCAATGAGAATTTTACATGTGGAAAATCGGCATTGGTCATGGCTGTTAACGGGTTATCGGATCCAAAATCTGACCTGATAGCTTAACGGCGTTCCGTTACGGTGGATGCCACGTGTCGGTCACCCTTGACGAAAGCACTTCTGTGACGCGCGATTTATCATCATGGAAGTGGACACTTCCGTGATGATAATTTTGGCAATGTCATGGAACACTTCTACGACATCACAGGTATGACTATCTTGATTCTGTCATAAATTTGTCATGGATGTACATGCGTGACAGAAAACGCGACCTATTGTGACAAACACGTATCATCACGGAAGTGTATTTTTTTGTAGTGGTAGTAGTAATACAACTGTGGTACACTTGATGGTCAAAATACTATTATTCATCCAGTCCTCACAGTGAAGTGACAAGACCCTGTGCCCGAGATGACACCAGTCCAGGCAGCGTGTTCGGGTTACCAAAGTCAGCCTCACCCTGTGCACTGTGCGGTCACTATCACCGCCGTTGTATAGCATGCCTCGCCATGTCTCCCTCTCCCCTAGCACCACTCCATCTCCATCTCCGTCTCGCTGGAGATCCTGATGTCACCCTTCATTATCTCACTGTGCCCCTGCATACCCTCGCATCGCTCGCCTCCCCAGTACAACTATTCCCTCGCTAGCCAATCCAGCACTGACAGCCTTCTCCCCCGTAAATCAAGCCCCCAAACCCTACCTTCCAAACTCCACCATGGCCGAATGCGAACCGCGCAGGATCCATATGAGCCGCGATTGGAGCAATCTCCCCAGTGACGTCCTCGACCTTTGTTGTTCGTGTATGGATATGTTGAGCGCCTTGCGGCTGGCTGCATGCTCGAGGGGCATGCACACGACCATCATCGAAGCAAGGCCAAAGCTTTTCAAGACACCCTGCTTGCTGCTATCTGGTCTTGCGAGATTGGCACCATGATACAGAGGCGTACATGATGCCCCTCGACTTCAATCCGATCTCCATTAGCCGAAACTTCTTTTTCGGTATGTAGTAGGTCGCCGTACTTCATTTCCCCCGACTTCGATCCGATCACCATCGCCCAAAACTTCTTGGCAAGTATGTACTGGGTCGGCATGAACTCCCACTGGATGGCTGCCTTCAGAGAAGACGGTAAAAAGTTGGTGCTCATGTACTTCCAGACCTCCCATGAGATTATCCTTCCTCCGTTGGATTATATAGAGTTTTACCATCGCGGTCCTAGTCATCTAGATAACCAGGTTAGTTGGACGGACCTTGTTTTGCAGAACATTGTAATCTGCCAAGTGCCCACACGACATGCGAATTACGTAGACTTCAAGCTAATTGCCTTGTTCGACGGCTGACTAGCCTATCTTTATGCCGGTGCCTTCTTTAGCTGGAGACAACCAGCTTGCAGTGGATCATCGTCAAAGCTAATACACACTTGTGTGAAGCTATTCAACACAATGGCATCATCTACGCGATCGACAAAGCAGATGGCACCATGTATTGCTGGGATGACGCGTGTAAGTTGTTTCCGTCTCATGTTAATGATGCCGCCATGACACCGTTTGAACTTTTTGTGATGATTGGCATATCCCTGTTTGAGAAGAATTTGAGTAGAACTATCACAATGTATTGGAGACGCCGAAAATCAGTTATATTTGGAATGAGTTAATTCATGCGATTGTGATCATGTCATTACAGCCAATTTGTACCCCTAAATAATCAAACGGTTAGGAATATATGGATATTCTCCTTATTTTAGAGTAATCTATGTACTACTACTAAATATGAGTGTGTATCAATGGCCATGTTGGTTTCCTCATTTTCATGATGTAGAAACATGCACCACACTGTTGGTTTCATCTAACCATACATTAGGGAAGTAAGTGTGCATACGGAGAACTCTATATTTGGAAGTAGTGAAATCATGTAATGCTTACCATGTGTACATACCTATATTCGCCCTTCAGCAATCAATGGCTAGAATAATATCCTCACAAAAATTTTACCCACATAACACGAGTATATAACAATGCATGGTCTATTAGTTACCTTGAAGAATTTGTTTGTGAGGACAGAACATGATTCCATAACATGCATGACATGGTAGTTTCCTGTGAAGAATCGATTGCGAGATTACATGAGTATAACCATGCATGGCACTTCTATATTTTTGAACCCAGTATATATTTCCCTGTATTTTCCTCCCAGTTCCAACAAGGACATATCAATGTTGTTTCTTGCATTATCCTACCCAAACTCTGAACAATGCTGATCTTACATTAACAATGCTTGTCCTTTTTGATATGATGCAGTGTCCCTACAGTTACTTCCCTTTGTAATCACACCACCTTTGCCAAAAACAGGGAAGCACAACTGGTTCCTCGCTCGATCAGACAACGACAAAAGACTGATGATCATTCGGACACATGAGCCGGAAAAGTTATATTGCAAAAACCCCACTGTATACAAGCACTGTGAAATAAGTGAGCATCTGGACAGTGGCTATTACGTCTATGAGTAGGATACCAGCTTGTTGGGGCCTTCAGGATTTTTTAGTTGGAGGCGGGTAAACAGCCTTGGGTCACACTCTCTGTTTCTCGGACTTAATTATCCGATTAACCAGGAGATCACTGTTGGTAAGGAGGCAGAGAGGCTCTGTTTGCTATGGAAAACTGTGTCTACACGACGAGCCCTAGGAGTTCAGGAGCAAACTCCCCTGATTGTCAACGATATAGCCTGCAGCCAAAAAAAGGTGAGAATGACAAAGGCATCCAGATTAACTTTGATCCTTGGATGTCTCAATTACGACAGGAAGTGATGTGGTTCAAGCCTTCACGTTGATAGGTAATTGGGCTGTTGCGTCGAAAGGGTGGAGTACTGGTGTCTCCGGATCATTGGTCGCTGAAGCGGGGCTGCAAATTACGATTCTAGCTGCAGTGACCGTACAATGTCCATCCAACGGCCGTAGTGCTTCTTCAACCTCTGGTCTTCTTGCTCCAGCCGCCCAAAGCAGTACCGGTCGTGCTGTGTGCTCCTGCCTCTCGTGGCCGGCTGTGATGCCGCCGAGGCCTCATCGCCCCCTACTACTCCCACCGCTGGCCAGACCATCCCTATACTCAACCACACCCCATGTTATTCTGTGGCGACCACAGCCTCGCACCGCAGGCGAACCAGTGAACCCTCGTACTCCTCTCCGCGCGGGCTTCCACTGCCGCGTGTTTCTCGGCTCCGCATCGTCCCCTTCCTACGCCTCGCCATCGTCCAACGCACTGGTGCTCTCAGCGCGACGTGGTTAACGTGGTCAAGGAACAGCTTCCATCGGACGTGGATTGTACATGGAGAGGCTGACAGTTGGGTCCACGACGACAGCAAGGAAGTGCCTCCTTATTACGCGGAAAATAATGATTCCTCCACCTGACAGCAGGGACCCACCAGACGGGCCATCGTATTTCGCAAAAAAACGTCTCCCCCCTGATTATTGGGACCCACTGGATGGGCCACCGCTGTCAGCTTGGACCCACCGGAAGTGCCTCCTTATTGCGCACAAAAAAATGAATACTCCCCCTACTGGTTGGGACCCACCTTAGTGGGAGGCCGACTTGTGGGCCTACTAAGTTGACGCGGATGGAGTGCTTTTTAAACTTAGTCAATATGAACGATTCTAGCTCCAGTGACCGTACGATGTCCATTGAACGGCCGTAGTGCTTCTTCAACCTCTGGTCTTCTTACTCCAGCCGCCCAAAGCAGTGTCGCTCGTGCCACATGCTCCTACCTCCCGTGGCCGGTTGTGCTACCACGGAGGCCTCACCACCCCCTACTATTCCCACCACCGGCCAGGCCCTGCGGCGACGGCAACCTCACACCGCAGCCGAACCAGTGAACCATCGTACTCCTCTCCACATGGGCTTCCACCGCCGCATCTTCCCCAGCTCCGCATCGTCCCCTTCCTAGGCCTCATCGTCGTCCACCGCCCTGGTGCTCTCGGCGCGGTGTGGTCAATGTTGTCAAGAAATGGATTCCATCGGACTTGGACTGTACATGGAGAGGCTGACAGCTGGGTCCACGACCGCAACAAGGAATTGCCTCCTTATTACGCGTAAAATAATTATTCCTCCATCTGACAGCGGGGACCCACCGAACGGGCATTCGTATTTCATGAAAAAAAGGTTTCCCCCTGATTGCTGGGACCCACCAGCTACATCTTCGCAAACAAGGAAGTGTGTCCGGGAAAAAAACGATTCGCCTCCCAGACTGCTGGGACCCACCAGCTACACCTTCGCACGCAAGGAAGTGCCTGACAGTCAGGACCCACCTGGTCGAAGCATACGTAGCGTTGTCATTCTGGTCGCGAACATGTACGTACATACTCGTCGATGTAGAGGCGTGCATGTGTCATAGTAGAGGCGCGCACGTAGCATGTACATGTATGTACAACGACCAGTGTGCAAGAAAGAAAATACGGCCACATACATACATACGGGCAGGGTCTCGAATGCCTACTCGCGCATACGTACGGCTAGGGCTCGTGTACATGGCTGGGTCGGAACGGAGAAACTAGGTCATCATCGTGTTCATGGGGAGCCAACCGGCTATGTCGGAACAGAATGCGTCATCGTGTTCATCGGGAGGGCTTGGACCGAACAGCCGATGGAAACGAGGCCTGGCGTACCGCAGAACGGAGGAAACGGCCTTGTGTTCAACAGGCCACGTTCGAAACGGGATCCTGTTCATCGGGAGGGCCAGCGGCGCCCACGGTGCCATGTAGGCAGGCAGGCAGCTGAGGTGGCACAGTGGTGGGTCTCCACGAAGATCTGCATGCTGCCACGCGGGTGCCTGCCCAGTTGGTTGGGTCGGTAGCTGCATGCGAACGGCGGTGGAGCTTTCACTAGCGTGGGCCTGATGGTGGCCCAATGGGTGTTCTTGGCGAGGGCCTTGCCGGGGCCCCGGGAAGGGTCTTGCCGTGGCGCCTCCTGTCATCCCCGGCAAGGCTCTTGCTGGGGGCCTTGTGGTCCTCTTTGGCTGGGATCCCGCCAAGGATCATCATATTCTAAAGGGTGTATCTGATCTCGAATTCCTTCACAAAGATCTGCATGCCACCACGGGGATGTCTCCCGAATCCTTGCCCCATGGGGGCAGTGGACTCAAGGGTGACTCACTCCGTAGGTGTGGGGCGAGCTGCCACGGCAAGGGTCTTGCCGGGTTTGCTAAAACCGCCTCCCGGCAAGGATCTTGCCGGGGGGGTCTGCTTCATCCCCTTTGCTCTTTGTGGTCTTGGTCTTGGCGTCATTCTGCTTCTCCTGAGCTTCGGCCTTACCTTGGCTCTCCTCCCTTGCCTTGCTCAGTGTGGTGGTGCCCGTGGCTCAGACTGCCCGTGCAGAGTTATAGGGGTACAAAAAGCGTACCCCTCTTTTTGTACACCGACATGAGCCCCCGGTCCTAGGCCACACGTAAGCGCAATCGCGTCATTGGGCTAGGTCCAAAAACGGTGCGCGGGCAGGCGGGGCGGTTTTTACGGCGGTAAGTCTCTTCGCGCACTGCGCTTCCCATGTTTCCCGCGTGTGGCACGGCATGGGGAGGCGTGTGTGACGTGGGCGGCATGCGTGGGGCTGAGCTCCGCATGCTTGCGTCAGATCATAGTAAAGGGGACGGTTCGCGCCTTCCCAATAAATGGAGGGAGGCGTGGAGGCGCGGCCCATTTACTGAATAGGGCCTAGGCGTGGTCTTCAAGGCGTCCACTCCCCACGATCATGGGGTGGGGAGAGGTCGCCTCACCCATAGCCTCGGTCCTGCACGCTTGCCACGTGGCTCTAACGCGCTTGGGGTGGTGAATGGTGGAGGCGGGAAACCAGGCCGCCGCGGGCTGGGGCGGCAGGTCGGTCCCAGTTCCCTGCGCCTTTCGCGTCTTGATTGGCTGAGCGGAGCGGCCGAGCCCCCACCCCGTTCCTTTATAAAGAGCGGGAGGGGGTGGCGTCTCGCATTCCTTCATCTCCTCCTTCCTTCAGCTTCTGCTCCCCCCTTCCATCCGTCATGGAGACAGGGAATCCTGGTCCTTCAACGGTGGCAGCGAGGGTCGCCACTCGACAATGCGTCCCTCCTTATCCTGCACCCGCGGTGGCAGAGCCAGCCGTGACGGGAAGGGGGAGGGGGCGAGGCCGTGGGCGAGGCCGAGGCGCTCGGGGAAGAGGAGTACGGGGCGGCGCGCCAGCCTCGCCTCCGCCAGCAGTTCCTCCTCCCGTGGAGGGCCACGTTGGGGATGACCCTTGCGAGTTCTTCGTCACGCTACGTCGGCCGCCTCGCCGTCGCCTTCGTCTCCCGACTCCATTCGCGCGGGAGATGGAGCAAGATCCGCCGGAGTCTTTGTGGCTACACGTGAGGGGCTGCGCGATCAGTGGCACGCGGGCCCGCGTCGATTTCCCCGCCCCTCACGTGATGTATCTCTGTCGGGGATGGAAGACATTTGGCCATATCCACCGCTTGACGGCGGGGCTCACACTCTATTTTAAGCTGATGGAGGGTGGCCTTCTCTCCGTCAAGGTCTTTGGGTGCTTCGGGACCCGTGCAAGATGCTGCGTGGAGAGCTCTTTTGATAGTGAAGACTCCTCCTCGGGCGGGAGTGATGAGGAGGACAGCGGCAGCGATGATGAGGGTAGTAGGAGGCAGGATGATGGGTCCGATTAGGTGTCGAGTGCCGCTCCGTGTGGCACCGGCGACCCCATCATCCGCGTCGCCGGCTCCCTGAACTTCCCGGGGTCGTCTCCTTGGGCGGCTGGCGTTGGGAGGCTGCGAAATAGGAAGAGGGCGGGCGGCAAGGCCGTGAAATCGGAGTACGCGGGCACCGATGCCTTCGAAGCGTGCTGACGTCCTGCCGCCTCGTCTTCGAGCTCTGCTTCCGGTGCCGCCATCACCATCTAGCCTTCAGATGGCCACCGAGATGTTTTCTTGGTGTCTTATGCCGCCCGTAGCTCGCCTAGGCGCCCCTTTTGCCCTTTTCGCCTCCTTGACCTGCCTCCTGAGGAGAGGGACAAGAACGGGATTACGGGCATCTTACCTCCTTTTAGTTTGTAAGCCTTCGGGCCTTAGCTAAATTTAAAACTTGTAATCCCATCATTCATGTTTTTCATTCCCTATGGATTGTACCTGAGTGGAATGTTTTAATGAAAAAGGGATGCTTGCCGGGTCATTTGTTTGTGGGTAGAACCCATGACAAGGAGTAAATCCTTGATATCTTTAAGATAAACATTTCCTTGCCCGGCAATAGGCCTTGCCGTCTCCCGACTTCGCTCGACCTTTCTCACACCTTTGGCGGAGGCAGGGATGTGGTGGGTTCAGGCTCCTTGTTTCATCCTCTCGCTGCCGTGACTACGACCAAACCTGGCCCCTGGAACGAGCCCTATGGCCTAGAGTTAGGGGAGCATGGTAGTTTTAAAAAAAATGAGGTTTCACATACCTTAGTCCATAAGGGAATGCATGATAAGGGATGAAGAACTTATATGAAGCTGTAGCCCCCGGCAACTCTGGTTTGCCGTGGGTGAATCTTTGCTCTTGCATCCCCCGGCAATACTGGCTTGCCGGGGTCTAGATGCTGGTCTGTCCCTCTTCTCTTTTTCGTCCTCAAGTGATCCGGCATGGATACCTGTGAGTATTGCAAACCAAAGAAGACGAAAGAACGGCAAAGAGACACACACTCAACCTCTAAGCTAGGGGTTAGTCGCCGCTAAGCACTATCAACCCTAACCAAGGACGAGACTCGACCTAGCATGAATGCTATAACTTAGGGTGCCAGCGCTTCATTTATTTATGCTCAGGGTCTGCGCCTGGCTTTGTACAAAGGGTTACATGCATCATCGGCAATACTTGTACAAAAGGTGGCTTGCCGGGGGGCCCGGCAAGCCGCGCCTCATGCGTAAAACTTGCGAAGATGCTCAATGTTCCAGGAGTTACTCACCGGAATGGCATCTTCAGTCTCCAGGCGGACTGCGCCAGGCTTGGTGACTCGTATTACCCGATAAGGGCCTGCCCACTTTGGCGTCAACTTGTTGGAATTCTTGGCCGATTGAGCGCGCCAAAGGACAAGGTCGCCTTCCTCAAGGCCTCGGGCATGAACCTTGCGGCTATGGTAGTGGCGCAAGGCTTGCTGGTAGCGTGCTGGTTTCACAGCCGCCCGAAGACGATCTTCCTCAAGGTGCATTGCGTCATCTTGCCGCAGTTGCTCTTGCTCAAGCTCATCATAAGCGAGCACTCGAGGTGACCCGTATATGAGTTCCGTGGGGAGAACTGCTTCTGCCCCGTATACCAGGGCAAAAGGTGTCTGGCCGGTGGCTCGATTTGGCGTCGTCCTGATCGACCAAAGAGCCGTCGACAACTCATCAATCCAGTGCCTTCCACTGTTGTGCAGCCTGTCAAAGGTCTTGGTCCTTAAGCCTCGCAGTACTTCAGCGTTTGCCCTCTCAGCTTGACCATTGCTTCGTGGGTGAGCAATGGATGCGAAACAGACTTTGCTGCCGAGGTCTTAGATATATTGCATGAAGGTGCAGCTTGTGAACTGTGTGCCGTTATCGGTGATGACCCTGTTGGGTACACGAAAACGGCACATTAGTCCCTTGAAGAACTTGACGTCTAACTGAGCTGTGACTTTCCTCACTGCCTCCACCTCCGGCCACTTTGTGAACTTGTCGATTGCAACGTACAAGTACTCAAAGCCCCCGACAGCGCGGGGGAAAGGGCCCAGTATGTTGAGCCCCCAGACCGAGAAGGGCCAAGAGAGAGGAATGGTTTGAAGGGCTTGAACCGGCTGATGAAGCTTCTTTGAATGGAACTGACACGCTTCACACCTGGTGACTAGTGTCGTCGCATCCTGGAGGGTGGTGGGCCAGAAGAAGGCTTGCCGAAATGCCTTGCCGGCAAGGGCCCTTGACCCGATGTGGGACCCACATATGCCTCCGTGTATCTCCGCCAAAAGCTCCAGTCCTTCCTCCCGAGGGATACACTTCAATTTCACACCGTTCGGCCTCTTTCTGTACAGGACGTCATTGACGAACTGGTACATGGTCGAGCGACGGGCTATCTTTTCCGCTTCTTCCCGCTCTTCAGGAAGTTCGCCTGTTTGGAGGAATCGGACGGTATGTTGTGCCCACGCTGGAGCCTGGGGCTTGACGGCGAGGACTAAAGGCATTTCCTCCGCTATAGGAGCGGCTATCTCGACGGCAAGAGCTTGAAGCTCCGCCGGAGCTAGCAGTCCTGTGGCGGGCTTAGTGTCCCTGGCAACATCCTTGCTGGCGGCTCCGGGGACCTCGGCGGGAAAGTACTTGCCAGGTCCTGATTTCCTCCTCTTGTTCTGCTCTGTTGATGGATCAACGGATGGCTGAGTTAGCTGGAGCACAAAGGTACCTGGTTCCACAGGTAGCTTGAGGGCAGTGCATTTTGACAGGTAATCGGCGATATCGTTCTCCGCTTGGGGAACGTATTCAGCCTGTATACCGTCGAAACGCTCTTCCAGCTTTCTCACTTCATCGACGTAGGCCTTCATCAACGGGCTCCGGTAGTCCTTGTTGACTTGCTTGACGACGAGCTGCGAGTCGCCCCTGACGATGAGCTTCTTGATTCTGAGGTCTGCCGCGATCCTAAGACCGGCAAGTAGCCCTTCGTACTGTGCCATATTGTTTTTTGACACCTCCCTGGGGAAGTGCATCTAGATCACGTACTTGAGGTGCTCTCCGGTGGGCGCGACAAGCAGTACGCCAGCCCCGGCACCATGTAAGGAGAAAGCTCCATCAAAGTACATGATCCAACTGCAACTTGCCTCCTTGCCGGGGAGAGCGGTCTCTTGGGCTTCTTCGTCAGGCGTTGCGGTCCATTCTGTAATGAACTCCACCAGGACTCGGCTCTAAATCGCCGAAGTACTTTGAAACTTGAGGCCAAAGTTGGGCAGCTCCAGTGCCCATTCCACAATTCTTCCCGTTGCATCTAGATTGTGCAATATCCGTTGCAGAGGGAGGTGAGTGACGACAGTGATCTCGTGTGCCTGGAAGTAGTGACGCAGCTTCCTCGAGGCCATAAGAAGGCCGAAGAGCAGTTTCTGCACGCCAGAGTACCTTGATCTAGCTCCCTGCAGGAGGGAACTAACAAAGTAGACCAGGTGCTGCATCATTTTCTTCTTCGGTGGCACTTCAACTGGTTGTGTTGTCTCTGCCTTGGTGGTGTCGGGCTCTGTCTCTGCGCCACTAGTGCGGCGCTGACCACCTGGTTCGTTGCCGCCAGGTACAGCAGCAACGGCTCCTGTGGCCTAGGCGCAACTAGTATTGGCGCGGAGGAGAGGTACTTCTTCAAATCTTGCAATGCTTCTTCGGCTTCTGGCGTCCACTCCATCAGGCCCGCCTTTTTCAGGATCTTGAAAAAGGGAAGGGCGTGCTCGGCGGACTTGGAAATGAATCTGCCCATGGCGGCGACGCAACCAGCAAGCCGACACACATCCTTGATTCGCTTGGGTGCTTCAATCTGCTCTATAGCTTTGATCTTGTCCGGATTGGCCTCTATCCCACGTTGTGATACAAAGAACCCGAGAAGCTTGCCGGACGGGACGCCAAAGACGCACTTCTCAGGGTTCAGCTTGAGATTGATCTTGCGCAAGTTTGCAAATGTTTCTTGCAAATCCGGTATGAGGGTTGCCCTGTCCTTAGATTTGACCACTATGTCATCCATATAAGCCTCCATATTTCTATGGAGCTGGGGTTCAAAACCAATCTGGACCACCCTTGCAAACGTCGAACCTGCACTCTTCAGCCTGAAAGGCATCCGCATGAAACAATACGTACCACATGGGGTGATGAATGCTGTTTTCTCTTCGTCTTCTCTTGGCATGAAGATCTGGTGG